>NW_027361692.1:11492500-11842500 GCF_039654945.1 Dendrobates tinctorius
TACTTTGTTAAGCTGCTTCTGTATCATATGCCATACATCAAAGATCCTTCTCATGTGAAGCAATATATGTAATGTGTAAGCGTCTGGAGGATAATCTGGGTGCGGTAATGGTGCATTCATTGTACTCCACGCTAGTAAGCTGCCTGTATTATGCTGTACACCTTTCCACTGTTGGGGAGTGTACATCACTACATATTTGTACATATCAGAGACACGCATGCAGAAACGTCCAAACTGGTGCCAAGTTTCAAATCTGACTGTATAGCTTCAATACTATAATAATTTTTTTATTTCTATAGCGCCGACATATGCTGCAGCACTTTACATTTCAGAGGGGACTTGTACACTATAAGGGGACTTGTACACTATAAGAGTCTGTCGTGTGTTTTTTTTTTTTTTTCCTTCAGGTAGATTCCACCAGAAAAAGCGCCACTCCAAAAATATTTAAAAAAAAAAAAAAAAAAAAAAACTCTTGAACAGCAGTGCATGTGCTTTTTTGGTGCTCAGGGTTTGGTAACCATAAAGCAGTTAAAACTGCTATGTTCATTCACAATGCTGAGGGAATCTGTAAATTACTTTAAAGCACCACTCCAGCTTTTTTTTTTTTTTTTTTTTTTTTTCCAGCACTGGAGTGGTGCTTTAAATGCAAGTTCCCTGCCCAGGGTCCATATACTCTCCCTCTGGCAACCTCACCACTTCTCCAGCACCATTCTGTCCCACGGCCCCATTCTGGTCTGTCTCCAGCTATTTGTGACTTGCCAAATTGCTCCAGTGTTTGCCTGAGCCTGAGGTCACTTCTCAATGTAAGTCTATAAAACCCAGAGCGAGTCTCCCATAGACTTGCACTGAGTGCATGTGACCATTACCTCTGACTTCCGATCAGTCAGAAGTTGCGGTCACAGAATGGCGAATCTAGACCGAAGTAGCTGAAGATGCCGCCTGGTAAGTATAAGATTAGGGTCAGGGAACTTGCATTAGTGGCACCACTGTAACACTGAAATATATTAAACCTGCTGGAGTGGTGCTTTAACACCTTGGTTTATGTCAATTATAGTAAGTCATATAGTAATTTTTTTTTTTTTTTCATTTATTTTTAGGGAGAATGTTTTTGGTGAAGGAAGAAAACGCCGGATGTTGTCAAGATGGAAGTGTCTGCTGTGGATAGCAAATCCATTCAGGCGTTTGTAGGAAAGACTAGACAAATCTCCCTAAACAAGTGCTGCGTTAATGGCAGAAACATTTGTTATTTTAAGTGTGTTTTGCAATAACCTCACCAATATAATGTTCCTGTGGCAAGGTTTCTCTTGCAGAGTTGCCAACTTAATTTCTTCTTTTCTTGACAGATTATAAAAAAAAAAAAAATTGTCCGTGATTTGATAGTCACCTTGAAAAACCATGTCATTTAAGGTGTTACCTAGAATCGGAGGTCAATATTCACAGCACACTCTTTAGATAGATATGCATATAAAGTAATTTTATTCATCAAATGAGAGAAAAAACAATTGCAAGTGACAAGAGACTAAAACTAATGTTTCCACCCTCCCGAGTCGTAATCATAGTCGCTATAAAGACAAAAAGAGAAAAATGTATGAATACAAAATTTGACTATATGGAACAGCAAAACAGAAGAATCCATATAATAACCAAATATGTACCATAGTAACATAAAATTCAAATACATAAGTCAAAAACCAAATAGTAATAATTGTCCCCAATTTTAGTCGTTTTGTTTCTTTTATACTTTAAGGATTATACCGATACTATTGGCAATGATATTTTTTTATTTTTTTACTCTTGTTTATGTATTTGCATTTTATGTTACTATGGTACATATTTGGTTATTATATGAATTCTTCTGTCTTACTGTTCCATATGGTGAAATTATGTATATACTTTCTCTTTTTGTCTTTATAGCGACTCTATGATTAAGACCCGGGAGGCTCTCGTGTCGCCCTTGTCACTTGCAATTGTTTTTACTCCCATTTGATGAATATATTACTTTAATGGCATATCTATCTAAAGAGTGTGCGGTAAATATTGACCTGATTCTAGGGACTTTCACAGTCCGTTACACCAGCACCTTGCTTTTAAGCAGAGTGCACACCGATTTACCCTTTATTGATTTTTTGCTTGGTGTTTGCTCCTGTTTTCCATTGACAATTTTGCTTATGATACAGCAACTAGTGCGAATATTCTTTCTCAAGTAACTAGCTCTAATTAATTCCTCAAAACATCGGTACCGGAATTGAGGACTAGGGATTATGAAAAGGAAAGGCGTAAATTAATTTCATATGATCTTCACTGCACTACCCTGGCAGAATATCAGAGACAAAATAAAATTCCCAGAGGTCTGCGTAATCTATGCTCCACTTTTTCTGATAATATGGAATTTTGTGACAAATATAAAAATATTGAATAAGTGTTCACTGGACATTATCAATCAAACCATGGAATACCTCCAAAAGGAGATTATGGAAACCTAGAAAAATATTCAGGCCATTGAGAACCAACTCACTACTACCCTCACGCCCACCGATTGGACAAGTCTTAAGAGCAAAACTGAGAATACTTGCGGAACATTGGAAATCCCTACAGGAGCACAAAAGACTTAAGTTTCAGCGTGATAACGAGGACTATTCTAATAACAGTTTTCTCCAATGGAACGACTCCACAGGTACCGGTTCATGGTGACGCCAGCCAAACCAGCGCACATACGGATCATTCAGCTCTGGCAGCGACTCTATTGTGGGTTCAAACAGGCAACCTTTTTTATCCAAAAGCTGCAGGGGAGGTTATCGGCTCACAGACCCACCAACGATCGAAGCAAAAGAATGACCACATGCTCCCAGGTAAGCCGTCAAACCTGGTGATCAACATCTCTAGTCACTCTCTCTCCCCTGCTGAGCTTTCAGTGCTTCAGAAAGGACTGTCCTTTTGCCCCACCCCCATCTGAAACGCCTTCCAGTTGGAAAAAGACTTACATTTTTACCGGACCATTAGGCTGAAGACTCATTTTGGCTCATTATCTGAAACTTTCGGAGACAATGGCTCTCAAATAGGGAACAACTGAGTCTGAGCTCTCTATCACCACTATGGGTCTCCGTAATCCTAGTATTTTCTGTTCTTCTCATTCTTATCATGCCGCAGAAACATTAATTTCTCTGGTAGACCACATTGTCAAAGCTCTCACCAGTACCATTTGGGTTTCTTTCCCAACATATACCAACCTCACCCTAGTAGAGAAACGGGCATTGACGTCACTTCAACATAACACAATTGGTATTAAACCAGCCGACAAAGGTGGTGCAATTGTTATGGACCGCACCAATTACTGTGATGAATTACACCGACAACTACCCGACTCTTATAGAATAATTTCAAGGGACGCCACTTTGACCATCAGCAGGAAAATTCAGGATCTCATCAACACTTATCTTACAAATCATACCTTTGACCAAAAAACGGCCACCTTCCTCATGAACCCCCATCCCATTACACCTGTTTTTGCATTCTCACAAAAATCCATAAATCACTCAACAACCCCCCCCCCCCCCCAGGAAGGCCTATTGTGTCATCTACTGACTCCATCCTCTCACCCCTTTTCCATTTTGTTTTTTGTTTTTTTTCTTTTGAGAAGATTTTTGATACCACCGATCAAAACCACGAGATCCTTTTTACTTGATACAGAACATTTCCTGAATATTATTAAACAACTCCATTCAGTACCTGCAAAATGCTTGTGACACTTGACGTCAACAGCCTATATACCTCAATCTCACATGAGTTGGGTATTTCAGCCACCAAATTCCTTTTGGAAAGTTTGGATATGTCATTAAATTCTATTAACCTGTGCCTTTGACCTCCTAAAAATTTGGTTCTGCGTGAAAATATCTTTTTATATGAAGACTCCTATTATGTCCAAACACGTGGGACTGCGATGGGCTCAAATGTAGCACCAGCCTATGCAAACGCATTCATGAACCACTTTGGAATCCAATATATCTATAAGAATAACTTTTTGCACAATATGTCACCAATTATTACTGCTACATAGATGACATTTTTCTTATCTGGACAGGGGAGTTGGAGACATTGGAATTTTTCACTCCTTAATTCTATTCTACCTGAGCTCCAGTTTACAATACATCACAGTACTATACAGATTCTGTTTCTCGACACTTTGGTTCTGAAAGACACCAATGGGTGTCTATCCACTTATTCACTAAACCGACTGTAATAGTTTATTGCATTACTCTAGCTGCCACCCCAAAATGGCTAAAAATAGCCTTCCACGCTCTGTTTAAAAGGGTTAGCCGTATAGTTTCCGATCCAGAAGTACGTTGTATTAGACTGGACTCCATGGCACAGAAATATAAGGACAGATATTCTCCTTCTATACTCCTTGAAAGAGAAAAATCACGCTATTTATCTATACAATCCTCTCCTCCTTCCCTTCGCTCTAGCGAGAGGGTGCCTTTGGTCCATGGTTATCATCCCTTCGTGCTGAAAGTTCAAGCGGTCATCAAGAAACATTGGCCCCTCTTAGCCAAAGCTTATCCTAACATTGGTCCATTCCAAGCACCAGGAGACCCATCAAGGACAAACTAGCATGGACTGATGTTGGTAGTGCACATCCCATTAACACACAACATTTTCTCAGCACTTTTCCATGTCTGGGCTGTGCAGCATGCTCAAACGTCATCAAATCTGATAATGTCTTTCACCCCAGAATGGGAAAGTCATATCCCATTTGTGGATACTACACCTGTGAATCTAACTATGTAACTTACATTATCAAATGCCCATGTGGCCTCCAGTACATAGGGGAAACCACCCAGCATGTGAGGGATCGTATTGCAAGCCACAAGTCCACAATTAGATGTGGGAAAACGTGTCTCCCTTTACCTGACCATTTTAACAAATTCAGACATAACCTGGAAGTTCAGCTGCGCTTCGTTATCGAGCAGGTCTTGCGCCCCAGAAGGGGTGGTAATCACATTAAGCTACTAAAGTCCAGAAAGACATTTTGGATCCACAAATTGGATACTTTATCACCCAAAGGCCTTAATGGAGATATAGATTGGCTTCTATGATTGATATCTAACTATATCTCATCTTTCAGACCCGCTGACTCCACTCTCCATTTGGTGAGTCCTTATGGTTCCTCACCATAATTCATTTGGATATTTGCCAACAAATTCTCTAGGACATCTTAATTCTATGATTACATGTGCCTATTTACATACATTCTGTTACATATGGCTATAAACGTTCCAATCTACTAATTTTTTTTGTAAAAATCTTTTTGAAAAAATTCTCACATGCATAGAGACATATTCAATTATATGATTTTTAATATACTCACATTATACCCAGCATTTGCGCAATCAGTCGCCTCCTAACTTATGCATATACATATTTTCTATAGCCAACACTTGGCCCGCTATAGTTTCAATGCAATTAATCCATTAGTCGCAGTAATTCCACTGTGTACCCGGCGCTTGTGCAATAAGCCGTCCCCGGTGCTTAGCTAGGGCCTGGGCTTCCTTAGTTACCGCTGCTCATGCGTGGTTACCACTACTATACTTTGCTAGGTTACTTCTGGGCCGGTGACGCACTTCCAGCCCGTAGATAACAGCTGATACAAATAGACGCTCTCTTACTCTGTGACGCCAACAGCAGCAAGGCGCAGGAGTGCTGCTTCTACACAATACATTTATAGGTAACCCTTTCTGTCACATCTGAAGGTCAGCCCCTGCTCTCATCCACGGGCAACTATATATTCATTGCAGGCTTTGATTTATTGCAGGTCCACAAAACTCTTGGGACACTTCTTTCATATAATAGGCATTTCTGCCCTTGATAGCAGGTACCGTATATACTCGAGTATAAGTCGACCCCCCCCCCCCCCCTAATTTTGCCACAAAAAACTGGGAGAACTTATTGACTCGAGTATAAGTCTAGGGTGGGAAATGCTCCATAGATTATTCCCCCATATGGTGTCCTCAGAAGAAGCTCCATAGATTATTCCCCCATAAGAAGCTCCATAGATTGTTCCCTCATATGCTGCTGCTGCATGTAAAAATAAAAAAAAATGACATACTCACCTCTCTGTCGCTGGGTGTCAGGTGCCGGTGTCACTGCTGGCACCTGAGATACTCACCTGTCCTGCGTCCATGGCTGCTCACCGTTATCTGCACGTCATCAGTCAGTGACGTTCAGACTGCAGGGGGCGCGGCGCGCACTAACCACGTCACCGCGCCCTCTGCTGTCTGAAGTCACTGACCGATGACAGACAGCAGCAAGCAGCCATGGACGCAGGACAGGTGAGTATCGCTATACTTACCCGTCCTGACGCTGTGTCTTGAGCCCCCAGCTTCTCTGTGCTCTCTCTTCCTGCCTTCAGCGGTCACGTGGTGCTGCTCATTAAAACTCATGAATATGCACATATTCATGAGTTTTAATGAGCGGCACCACGTGACCGCTGAAGGCAGGAAGAGAGAGCGCGGAGAAGCTGGGGGCTCAAGACACAGCGTCAGGACGGGTAAGTATGACCTGACACCCCCGCCCCCCCCTCCCCCTCCGACCCCCTTTGTATATGACTCGAATATAAGACGAGAGGGGGACTTTCAGCCCAATTTTTTGGGCTGAAAATCTCGACTTATATTCGAGTATATACGGTACCTATATGTACCTACCCTGTATATTAAACTGCATTGTTACTACTAGCTATTAACTACCATTCTTTCCAGCACTACTTTACTCTTGGGACTAACTTGCCCGTATACATTCTATGCACTCTTACTGACCAAGGTAATTCCTTTAAAGTTCTATACTAGATTACCATTACTATTTGTCCCCAATTTTAGTCCTTTTGTTTGTTTCTGTTATACTCTAAGGATTATACCGATACTATTGGCAATGATTTTTTTTTTTTGTGACTTTTGTTTATGTATTTGAATTTTGTTGCTATGGTACACATTTGGTTATCATTTATATGGATTCTTCTGTTTTACTGTTCCATATGGTCAAATTTTGTATTCATATATATATTTTTGTCTTTATAGCGACTCTATGATTAAGACCCGGGAGGGTCGAAACGATAGTTTTAGTCTCTTTTCGTCCTTGTCACTTGCAATTGTTTTTGCTCCCATTTGATGAATAAATTACTTTATTTGTAGATCTATCTAAAGAGTGTGCGGTGAATATTGACCTCTTAACTTTTTTGCCCAGGCCCTAAAATATTTATCTATTTTTACAGACTGTCCTGAAATTTCTGGACACTTGACAATCCTGCTCAGTTGGTTTCTGCTCTTCTGGCTCCTGTGACCTCTCTATGGGTGACTGCTGCTTTGGTCACGTGTCCATTAACCTTGGGCTCTGCAGAGCACAGTTCTCAGAATTGCTGTAGGTCACAACAGTCAGATATGCAGCAATCAGTAAGTCATCACCTATGCAATAGCTATGGTCTTCTCAAAGCTAAAAATGAATTGCAGTGTACTGAAAAGATAAACATTTTCTCAGGATCAGAAATTGACATGCAGTACCAGGCTACCAGAATTTTTATGCAGAAAGTTCTGTGTTGGCTTTTTAATCCTTTCTGCCCCCCCCCCCCCCATCTTGTTGGATTACCTTTTGAAACTAAAGCTCCACTTTCAAGGGTGTGTTGGATGTTCCGTAGCAAATTTGCAAAAGTCACACCGAATTTTCCATTGGGCTCAGACAGCTGAAGAATGTCAGAACATGATGGGAGTTGTAGATTTTCAACAGCTGGGGAGCCATAAATTGGGGGGGGGGGGGGGGGGGGGGGGGGAGGTACTTGCACAAACACATTTGGCCCTTTATTTAGTTGTTGGGGTGTTAAATCCTGTGATCTTGTAGTTTCTTTATTTGCTTATGTTGTCACTTTACATTCTGCAGGCAAATGTCCCATCTGATGTGATGCTGATGTGCTTCCTTCTGAGTGACCGACAATGTAAACATCCTACACTCTCAGCTGTGGAGTACAGAGAGCTGGGAGAAGGCTGTTTACGCTGTCTGCCTTGGACATCAGCTGTGTAGAAGTGAGTTAACTGGAAGCGCCTAGACCTCTGGACACAATCCATGACTGCAGAATGAATAGTTTGTAGAATTTTTTTTTTTCTCTCCTGTTAATAAAGGGTTTTTCTATATGTATCCTAATATGCTTTTCTGAATAAAAATCTATTTGATTAAAAAAATAAAGGGTTTTTCTAATGGCACCAATATTATGTTTTTTTTTTTTTATGAATGCTGAACAAAGTGGTGGAATCTAGTTACTACGGTTAGTACATAAAACTGCTCACAACTTTTCCATTTTACACCAGTCTTAGGGTGGTTTCACATTAGCGTTTAAGGCCGCAGCGTCGGCCTGCGCACGGCCGCCGCTAAGCCCCGCCCCCTGCCGCGCCTCCGCCGGTAGCGCCGCCTACGGGCGCATGATGCTGCACGCGTCCTGTGTCCCCTATCTTAAGCACTGGGGACGTGTTGCAATTTGGTGCGCTCGGCGCACCGTCAAAAGGACGCATGCGCCGCCAAATGCATGCCTGCGTCCCCCGTGCTAAAGATGGATGCATGCAGCGTCATGCACCCGTAGGCGGAGTTACCGGCGGTGGCGTGGCAGGGGGCGGGGCTTAGCGGCGACTGTGCGCAGGCCGACGCTGCGGCCTTAAACGCTAATGTGAAACCACCCTTAGCCAGTCCACTGGCATAATAAATTTTTTTTTTAATTTACCCCACTGATGGTAAAATGTACGCCAGTCCAAAACTTTCTTGCTGTGGTTCATTGCATCTAAATGATGTACCAAATTCATTAAGAGTATGAATTTGAATTTAGTCAGTATGGCTTTTGACAGGTAACTGATCCCTCAGTGACCTGCTCCCTATTTTGCATAATTTTTCTAATTTACATATCAGTTTGCGGCACTCGCCAGTAGCGTTTGTGAGGGGGAAAAAAATCCTTTAATCAATCAGACAATGGCAGGATGTTAGAAGTCGATAGCTGGGTGCACAGGCATGCGGGGAGAGTTTCTCTTTTCCCGTCTCCCATGACGGCACACATGAGAGGGGATCCGCCCAGTCAGGACAGGAACCCTACTGAAGATAAAAGGGGCGGTACCTCTCCCTCGCTTCAGTTGGGTTTCCTGTCCTGACAGGGACCCGTGCTGAAGACAGCAGGTCACACTTACCTGCCCCTCCCGTGCCGGCGTAGAAGATCAGGCTGGGCTCCTGAGCGCTGGGCGTCGGGATGGAGGAAGCGCCGTCCGCGGGTCCTCCGGGGCTCAGCGTCCGAGCGGGCGCAGGAACAGCACTCCGGGGGTCCTGGGGCTCTGTCGTGGCTGCCGCGCCGTCCTCTCCCCCTCTGCCGCGTTGAGGGAGCGGCCGCTTCCGGGTCGCGCTCCTCTGACGTCACGCGCAGGGCACGCTGGGGAAGGGGCGTGCCCGCGTGACGTCGGGGGCGGCACCGACAATTCAAGATGACGGCGCCCATGGTGAAGAACGCCGATCGGTGGAGAGAGATCCCGGCGGTATGGCAGGGGGGGGAGGGGCTGTGGGGGTAACCGCAGGGGGGAGGGGCTGTGGGGGTAACCGGAGGAGGCGGAGAGTGCAGTGGATCCCACTTACATAAGGGGGATGACCACAGAAGACGCACTCATGCCCAAGGCTTCAGAATGGAAGTGGGGCAAGACGAGCAGCGTCAGCAGCAAGACCTCTCGCCAGATGCCAGGCCGAGCCACCAACATACCAGGAGCAGTCGCTCAAGTGGTGGGAGCTGCAGTCATAAGCGCAATCGGCATGACTCTGGGATGTCCAGGAGAAACGTCACGAGTGCATCTGAGGAGCCTCCGAGATCGGTACCCCTGACTGACAGCGGTGGTGAGTGATCTACGTGAATGTCACCCTTATGGTAATGGGGTTCCATTTTCTCTGATCACTAGGGGGCGAGGAAGGCCAGTACATGGGTCCTAAATATAATCAAGGACGGCTTAAAAATAAAATTCATCTGTCCGCCCAGGCATACCTTCATAATAACACCCAGAAGGAAAGCCCAAGAGCAACAGCTGGTCCTGGAGAAGGAAGTCTTGAGACTAGTGAAAAAACAAGTCCTACAGGAAGTCCCAGCGCAAGAAGAAGGAAGGGGGTTCTACTCCCCCCTCTTCTTAATACAAAAACCAGACGGCTCTTGGAGAACCATTGTCAACCTGAGGAGACTCAATCAGTGGATAGACAATTGCTCCTTCAAAATGGAGTCAACACGGCCACAAAGATCCTGTTCCAGCATTGCCTCATGGCAGTGATGGACATAAAAGATGCCTACTATCACATCCCAGTCCATCGGGAGTATCAGAGATATTTGGGAGTAGCGCTCTATATCCAGGGGCAGGTGAGACACTACCAATACGCAGCCCTTCCGTTTGGCCTGTCTACAGCCCCCAGGGTATTCACCAAAGTGATGGCCGAAGTAATGTCTTTTCTGCGATCCAGGGACATAGTGATCGTCCCATACTTAGACGACTTTCTGGTAATAGGGAGGTCGGAATCCCACTGCACACTTCAAGGAAGGAAGTAATAGCAACTCTAGTAGGACTAGGATGGATAGTAAACATCCCCAAGTCAAGGATAACCCCAGTAAAAGAGCAATCCTTCCTAGGGTTGATATTGGACTCCGAGCAACAACGCTGCCTCCTACCAGAGAGTAAAGTGACCAAGATAAGAGGCCTAGCTCGCACAGCAACACAAAGGCCAAATATGACACTGAGGAACGCAATGTCCCTTTTAGGCTCACTGACATCATGTATACCCGCAGTACCACTTAAGGCAACTACAGTGGGAAGTCCTGTCAGCGCAGAAACAATTAAAAGGGCATTTAGAAGGCAAACTATGTTTCTCAGTAGCTGTAAGAGATTCCCTGCTCTGGTGGACTGTAGAAAAGAATCTAACAGCTGGTGTCCCGTGGCAAAAACCAGTCGAGGACATCATTACGACAGACGCGAGTGCCACAGGGTGGGGAGCACACCTGAGATCCCATACAATACAGGGGACCTGGTCCTCACTAGAAAGCGATCAGAATTCAAATGTAAAAGAACTATGGGCAGTGGAAAAAGCCGTGAAACATTTCCTTCCCTTACTTCAGGGCCGCCACACCCGGGTCATGACGGACAATCAGGCAGTAGTAGCCTACATAAAACATCAGGGGGGAACGAGATCTCGGGGCCTCATGCAAATATCGGATCTACTCTTCCAGCTAGCAGAACAACATCTGTTATCCATCACAGCATTGCACATAAAGGGGGCAGAAAATATACAAGCAGACTTCCTGAGTCGCAGGCATCTAAGACAAGGGGAATGGTCCCTAAACTCCCGAGTCTTCCAACAAATAGTTCAGGCCTGGGGCAGACCAGAAATAGACCTGTTCGCTACCGCACACAACCGGAAGGTCAGGAAGTTCTGCTTGCTAAATCCAAGGGAAAACCCCTTTGCAGTAGATGCCCTACAAATACCCTGGAAGTTCATCCTGGCCTATGCATTTCCCCCGATAACAATGATCCCAGTTTTAGTCAGGAAAATCAGGGAGCATTGGGCAAGAATAATTCTTATAGCTCCTTTTTGGCCGAGAAGGCCTTGGTTCTCCCTTCTGAGGCTCATGTCAGTGACAGATCCATGGATACTACCGGAGATTCCAGACCTGCTTTCCCAGGGACCAGTGGTCCACTCTCAGGTGAAGGGCTTCCATCTAGCAGCCTGGAATTTGAGAGGGCGCTACTGAGTCGCCAGGGATTCTCTCCGGGGTTAGTCTCCACCCTGTTGAAAAGTAGGAAACCAATAACATCCCAAATCTACGGTAGAACGTGGAAAAAGTTCCTAGACTTCCTGGGGGAACCTTTAGGGGATGTAGCTCCAGTGGGACCTATCCTAGAGTTGTTACAGTCGGGGCTGCAACTGGGGTTAGCCACTAACACACTCAAAGTTCAAGTCTCAGCTTTGGGGGCCCTATATAACTGCAATTTAGCAGCCAATAGGTGGGTGTCCCGGTTCATTAAGTCCTGTGGCAGGTCAAGGCCGGTCATTATCCCAAAGATACCACCCTGGGACCTGAACCTAGTTTTGGAGGCTTTAACCAAAGATCCCTTCGAACCACTACTAGAGCTGTCACCAAAGCTACTTACACTTAAAACGGTCTTACTGGTAGCCTTAACGTCAGCCCGAAGAGTCAGCGACCTACAAGCTCTGTCTATGTGTCCTCCTTATACACAGATCTTGGATGACCGAGTGGTTCTAAGACCAGACCCGGCCTATCTCCCCAAGGTAGTCCAAAAGTTTCATAGGACTCAGGAGATCTCCTTGCCGTCGTTCTTTAACAATCCCAGAAACCCGGGGGAGCAAAAGTTTCATACATTAGATGTAAGAAGAGCCATAATACAATATATGTCAATAACTAGTCAGTGGAGGAAAGATCAGTCCCTTTTTGTAGCCTTTCAGGGTAGTAGAAAGGGGCACGGGGTAGCTAAAAGTACTATTGCCAGATGGATCAGGGAGGCCATTATGTTATCCTACTCCGCAAGTGGAGCTCCGGTTCCAGAAGGCATCAAGGCTCACTCCACCAGAGCCGTGGCTACCTCCTGGGCAGAGAAGGCTGAGGTATCGATTGAGCAAATTTGTAAAGCCGCTACTTGGTCCTCACCTTCCACCTTTTTTAAACACTACCGACTTGATCTGTCTTCCTCTACTGACCTAACCTTTGGTAGAAGGGTGCTGCATGCGGTGGTCCCTCCCTAAGGTGTCTTATTCTACAAAAGTCTCCCATGTGTGCTGTCATGGGAGACGGGAAAACACCAAGGTTACTTACCGGTAGCCGGTTTTTCCGGAGCCCATGACGGCACCTGTATATTCCCCCCCTTTTTCACTCCTTTGGTGTGCACTTTAGTTTGGGTGTTTTTTAGTTAGATATAATGTGGTGATAGTTTTACCATGTGTACTAACCCAGGGGGCCTCTCATGCTCTGTAAAACAACTGAAGCGAGGGAGAGGTACTGCCCCTTTTATCTTCAGTAGGGTTCCTGTCCTGAATGGGCGGATCCCCTCTCTGTGTGCCGTCATGGGCTCCGGAAAAACCGGCTACCGGTAAGTAACCTTGGTGTTTCCCCGCATGCCTCCACACCCAGCTATCGACTTCTAACGTCCTGTGATTGTCTGATTTGATTAAAGGATTTTTTTTCTCAAGAATGCTACTTGTGAGTGCTGCATACTTTTCTATTTTACATGGATCTGTCTGTATAGATGCTGAGCACCTTGAGGCTATGTGCACACGTTGCGGACTTTATGCGTTTTTGCCGCGAAAGCGCATACAAAAAGCAACCCATTGAATTCAATGGCATTCCGCACATGCTGTGCTAATGCTGCGTATTTTTCCACAGCAGCATCGCATCGCAGAAAAATATTCAGCATGCTCATTCTTTGTGTGGAATCGCAGGGATCGCACACATAGGAATGCATTGATCCACTTACTTTCCGCATGTGGCTATGCCCACCATACGCAAAGTAAGCGGAAAATGTGTGGATGGTACCCAGGGTCTGGAGGAGAGACGTCCTCCAGACCCTGGGTACCATATCCCTGTAAGAAAAAAAAAATATTTTAAAATATTCTCACATTCCGGCAGCCCCAGCAGCCTTCCCAGGCCTCAGCGATGCTCCCGGCAAGTCCCATTCCCAGTGATGCCTTGCGACAATGACCTGTGATGACGTAGAAGTCTCGCGTGATGCTACGTCATCTGGGGACATGGTCGCAAGGCATCGCTGGGAATGGGAGTTGCAGGGAGCATCGCGAGGCACGGGTAGGCTGCACGGGCTGCCGGAAGGTGAGAAAATTATGTAAAATTTTTTTTTACTATTTTTAACATATCTTCTACTACTGACGCTGCATAGGCAGCCTCAATAGTGAAAAGTTGGTCACACTTGTCAAACACTACGCCAGGTTGGTCACACTTGTCAAACAATCAGTTTTCCAAGCGATGCTACAGATCGCTTTGAAAACGCTAGTATTCTGCAAGCTAATTACGCTTGCAAATCGCTAATTTTTCACTGGAATTCCGCAAGCGTATTAGCAGGGAGTTGCGGAATTGCCACGGCAGTTTCCACGGCAATTCCGTACGTGTGCACATAGCCTGAATCTAAGCGTTTTAAAGCTGTAAGCTCACACATACAGTTGTGGCCAAAAATATTGACACCCCTGCAATTTTGTCAGATAATACTCAGTTTCTTCCTGAAAATTATTGCAAACACAAATTCTTTATCTTCATTTAATTTGTCTTAAATGAAAAAACAAAAAGCATTGTCCTAAAGCCAAATTGGATATAATTCCACACCAAACATAAAAAAGAGGGTGGACAAAAGTGTTGGCACTGCTCGAAAAATCATGTGATGCTTCTCTATTTTGTGTGATTAACAGCACCTGTAACTTACCAGTGGCACCTAACAGGTGTTGGCAATAACTAAATCACACTTGCAGCCAGTTGACATGGATTAAAGTTGACTCAACCTGTGTCCTTGTGTGTACCACATTGAGCATGGAGAAAAGAAAGAAGACCAAAGAACTGTCTGAGGAGAAACCAAATTGTGAGGAAGCATGAGCAATCTCAAGGCTACAAGTCCATCTCCAAAGACCTGAATGTTCCTGTGTCTACCGTGCGCAGTGTCATCAAAAAGTTTAAAGCCCATGGCACTGTGGCTAACCTCCCTAGATGTGGACGGAAAAGAAAAATTGACAAGAGATTTCAACGCAAGATTGTGCGGATGTTGGATAAAGAACCTCCACTAACATCCAAACAAGGTCAAGCTGCCCTCCAGTCCGAGGGTACAACAGTGTCAACCCGTACTATCCATCGGCGTTTGAATGAAAAGGGACTGTATGGTAGGAGACCCAGGAAGACCCCACTTCTTACCCCAAGACATAAAAAAGCCAGGCTGGAGTTTGCTAAAACTTACCTGAAAAAGCCTAAAATGTTTTGGAAGAATGTTCTCTGGTCAGATGAGACAAAAGTAGAGCTTTTTGGGCAAAGGCATCAACATAGAGTTTACAGGAGAAAAAAAGGCATTCAAAGAAAAAAAACATGGTCCCTACAGTCAAACATGGCGGAGGTTCCCTGATGATTTGGGGTTGCTTTGCTGCCTCTGGCACTGGACTGCTTGACCGTGTGCATGGCATTATGAAGTCAGAAGACTACCAACAAATTTTGCAGCATAATGTAGGGCCCAGTGTGAGAAAGCTGGGTCTCCCTCAGAGGTCATGGGTCTTCCAGCAGGACAATGACCCAAAACACTTCAAAAAGCACTAGAAAATGGTTTGAGAGCAAGCACTGGAGACTTCTAAGGTGGCCAGCAATGAGTCCAGACCTGAATCCCATAGAACACCTGTGGAGAGATCTAAAAATGGCAGTTTGGAGAAGGCACCCTTCTAATATCAGGGACCTGGAGCAGTTTGCCAAAGAAGAATGGTCTAAAATTCCAGCAGAGCATTGTAAGAAACTCATTGATGGTTACCGGAAGCGGTTGGTCGCAGTTATTTTGGCTAAACGTTGTGCAACCAAGTATTAGGCTGAGGGTGCCAATACTTTTGTCTGGCCCATTTTTTGGAGTTTTGTGTGAAATGATCAATGTTTTGCTTTTTGCTTCATTCTCTTTTGTGGTTTTTCATTTAAGACAAATTAAATGAAGATAATAATACCAAAGAATTTGTGATTGCAATCATTTTCAGGAAGAAACTGAGTATTATCTGACAAAATTTCAGGGGTGTCAATACTTTTGGCCACAACTGTAGGGGAACCATCTTCTGACTCGGGGATTGCATTGAGAGTGCACTGGTGCTGCTTTTCACATAATCCTCAGTGATTCATCATGAATATGTGTATTGAAAAAAAAAATCACAGCATGATGGCATGTGTAGTGTAATATGCATTTAATTATTTTATTTGCTGCCATTTTCTTTTCGGAATCTTAGTGGAGACTTTTTTTTTTTTTTTTTTTTTTTTTTCCCTCTAGCAAGATAGTGCTGGCAAAAATGTTTTTTTCCGTTCACATTAAGGCTGAGTTCACACGTGGCATTTTTCTCGTTTACGCGGCGGTTTTAACCACGCGATTTTGCTGTGAAAACGCGAAAAATAAGCATCCCATGCATTCCTATGGGATTCCGCAATGTTGTGCTAATGCTGCGGTTTTTACTGCGGCGGAATCGGTTCGCGGTAAAAAACGCAGCATGCTCATTTTGCGGAATCGCGGCGATCCCGCACCCATAGGAATGCATTGTTCTGCTTACTTTCTGCATGTGGATGTGCACACCATGCGAAAAGTAAGCAGAACATTTGCGGATGGTACCCACGGTCCGGAGGAGAGGAGACTGTCCTCTAGGCTTTGGGTGCCATATCCCTGTAAAAAATAGAATTTAAAATAAAAAATATTCTCACCTTCCAACGTCCCACGCAGCCTTCCCGCCTCCACGCTCCCGGTCCCAGTAAGCCTTTGCGAGCGATGACGTCCGTTCTCGCGGGATCGTGAAGTCTCGCGGTCATTCGAGCGACGTCATTGCGAATGACTGAGACGTCGCGATCCCGCGAGAACACACGTCATCGCGGTAACTGTCGCAAAGGATTACTGGGACCGGGAGCGTGGAGAGAGGCGGAAAGGCTGCGCGGGATGTCGGAAGGTGAGAATAACAATTTTTTTTTTTTTTTTTTTTTTTTTTTTTTAAATTTATTTTTTACATTCTATCTTTTACTATTGAGGCCGCATAGGCGGCCTCAATAGTAAAAAGTTGAACACACTCGTCAAACACTATGTTTGACGAGTGTGACCAACCTGTCAATCAGTTCTCCATGCGATGCTCCAGATCGCTTGGAAAATGCTAGACATTCTGCAAGCTAATTACGCTTGCAAAATGCTAGTTTTTCCGCTGGAAAATCGTGGGAATTTAAAATGCGATTTTCCCGCGGAATGGAATTCCGGAATTCTCGTAATTTCCGCGAGAGTTCCGCTACGAGTGAACCCAGCCTTAATCAATATTACTCATATGCTGAATGTGATTTATTTCTTTTCTTCAATACATATAAAATTCAGTATGTAAACTAGGGGGCAGGTGAGGGAAACATCAGTGACCAGTCACAAGCCATGCAGATGAATACCTAATCAGAGTACCACATGAAGACACATGCACCATTACCTCAAAACTTGAAATAAAGATAAAACAGCCACAAGATATATTTCATCATCCAAGGTATCATTGTAATCAGTATAATGGCGCCAACCGCAGCGAATTTTACCGCGCAGAAATGTTGCATATCTGTATTGTGATGTACAGTAGCCTTAAAATCAATGAAAAAAAAAAAACGCTGTGCAGACGCTGCAGACTTTTCCACGCGGTTTTCCTGCGGTACAAAATCCGCAGCATGTTACTACTTTTGTGCGGTTTTCCATCTCCCCTGTCACCAAATCCGCAGGAAAAATGCAGGTCATTTGACCTGCGGATTTCTTCCATTCTGCGCGGAAAAATCCGCAGGGCTAAAAAGTCCGTCTGCACTCAGCCTTACTATGTCCACTTAATGAGGCCATTTCTGTCTATTTTGGAAGTCAGGATTTTCATTTTTTTGTTCTTTTTATATTTGGGTATTTTTGCAATAGTCATGTTTCATATATTATTGTCAAACTTATATTCTGTGAATGATATATTTTTACTTTGGCACATATTGCTTCATTTACACTTTTTCATTTCCTTTTTTTCTTTTCTTTAATATGCACTTATTCAATCTATTTAACCATTTCTTACCACACACTTGCACTTTTATATCCTTTTCTTCCCCATACATTCATACTCACCCTTTCAAAAATGGCCTTTTTCTTGGTCTTCTCCAAAATGGTGTCTGTGGTGCGTGTGCGCAGTGTTATCTGTTTCCTGTCCTCTGCTGTCGATATCCAGATGGGATGAGCTTCACCAGGACTGCAACACGCTTGGATTGACAGGGACACACACAGCTCATACGCTGCAATTAAGAGGCGCTTGCTACACCTGCTTAGGAATATATATATCCATTATGCCATAACACATAGCTAAACCCAAGGAAGAAGCCCATGTTGAATATGCCTTCGGGTTACAAGGCATACACCTTATAAAATAGGGTAAGGAAGAGCTAAAATGCTTGGATGCTCGTTACTCACACCAAGCAATTATTACGGTAATACTCGCACGCTTGGTTTGAGTAACGAATATAATGAAAGCCAATGGGGACAAAAATTTAGCTTTTTTCAGGCAGACCATACAAAGAGGTTGGGGGGGGGGGGGGAGTGAAAATGTTGGCGTAGATGGTATAAATGCTGAAAAGAAGAACATAGGTAAGACGTCCTGGAAGCATCTGAGTCCTAGATTGCTGCTGAGAACAATGGTGTCACACTTTTAATCCACTTTAAGGGTGACAAAATGTTTTAAACCCATGAGAAATTTCATTTTACAGGAAAAAAGTTTTTCGTGTATAATGACTTGTAAATAAGGCAAGATTTAAAAAGGATGTAGAAAATATATAATTTAAGTAAACCAAAATGGCTTTCTTCATTACAAAAATTTCAGTTTAATTTAAAAGAACTGCCAAAACTAAGGGACTCCAGTACGCCATGTATTAGACATAAAGGAGGGCCTCATTCACATTCTGTTCACATTGTCATGTATTGGTACTCCTAGACTCATGAAGGATATGCACTTTTGAGGCTTATGTACAATGGAAATGTAATCCAGACCATGTAATAGTCTATGGGTGAGCAATATCATGCTGATAAGGGTACGTGCACACCTTGAGTAAAATTTTGCACTATTTCTGCATTTCTTGGCAGAAAAAAACATGCATTTTTGGTGCTTTTTTGCCCTGTGTTTTTGGTTGATTTGAGTGGTCAATGGTGAAGAATGCAGGGCAGAAACGCAAAAAGAATTGACATGCTGCAGATTGTTTTCTACACCAAACCTGCAAGTCAAAAATACTTGACGTCTGCATGACACTTGAAGTTTCTCATTCACTTTGCTGTCATCAGGGTTTGATTCAGGTTTTGCCACAAATATGTGCCCAATCTGCATCGTGCCCATACAGTCTAAAGTTTTGAACAATGTTTGGAGGCTTATATAGCAACGAACTGTACCGATGAAGATGTAATACCCTATGTGTGAGCAATATGATACTGATAAATTTTTTAACCAAGTTTTTTGAGGCTTTTATACCAACGAAATGTACGCCAGACCACGGATTAGTGTATAGGTGAGCAATATAATACCGACAAATTTTGAACAGGTTAGCAACAAAATGTAATAAAGATAATAAAGGGGATTATGGCAGCTCACCCATAGTGGAGTGCAGTGGAAGGAAACTTCAGCAGTGCAGCAGGAAGAGCAATCCATAGCCGAAAATGGTAAATCCAGCTTCAGAAATCCGATTATGTTTATTAGGAAAATTAAAAATAAGACAACAGCATGGTAGTCACAGCCCTGGCTTGAATAGATAATAGGCAGACATGTTTCAGACCCTCAGGTCTTAAATCAATTGATTGTAATGATTAAAGACCTGAGTGTCTGAAATGCGTATGCCTATTATCTATCCAAGCCGGGGCTGTGATTATCATGCTGTTAAATTAAAATTAAGACATCTAATAAATTTGATACTTTTATATATACTGTATTAGATTTGTGAAGCTGGATTTACGGTACCTTTTTTGGTTATCAAGAAAATGTAATACGCTTTGGATCAGCAATATGATACTGATAAACCCTGAGCTGGTTAAGCCTCTGAGATCTGACGTCGCTTGTCAAGAGCTGAGGCGTAGTCCTCTCCTTCCCAAGCTTAAGAGACTTTCACCGTCAGTCAAGCTGAGAAGAGCCGTGAGGAGAGTACGACAAGAGAGGCATGCCTGTGATTGCGGAGGAACAGTGTGCGTTAGCAGGGCCGTCACTTCCAGCTGTCATTTACGTTATAATTTTCTGCTGGAACTAGAATTACAGGTTCGGAGGGGGCCGGTTGATGCTTGGGAGGCTCAGTGGGCTTTGATAGACTACGTCAGAGAGATTTATAGCCTAGCAGGAAAACCTGGTGACCCCCCCACTAGAGCCAGAGCTTCAAGAGAACTTACATGGTGACTCCCATGACTGGGTGCACCACCTTTGTGAAAGATCATTAACTGTTTAGGCACATTAGGGGAGTCCGCTCTCGATTTCAGCTATTTTTGCTTTCAAAAAGTTAAACATGCTTCCCTTCCAAGCCCTGCCGGGTGTTCAAATAGTAGTTTTTCCCCACGTGGGATATAAGTTTTCATAGAAGAAATTGGACAACAAATTTTGAGGTCTATTTTCCCGTTACCCTTGTAAAAGTAAAACAATTGGGGCTAAATTTCTGTGAAAAGTAAAATGTTCATTTTTTCCTTCCACATTCTAGTAATTCTGGTAAAGCACCTGAAAGGTTAATCAACTTCTTGAATGTGGTTTTGAGGACTTTGGTGCAATTTTTAGAATGGTGTCACTTTTCAGTATTTTTTTTTTTGTCGTCTAGGCTCCCTAAAGTCACTTCAAATGTGAGGTGGTCTCTAAAAAAAAATGGTTTTGTAAATTTTGTTGGAAAGATGAGAACTTGTCTAACTTCCTAATAAAAAAAATGGTTTAAAAAAATGATGCAAATGTAAAGTAGACTATTTAGTGCGGTATTTAAGGAAGTACAAATTTAAAGTTTGAAAATTGCAAAATTTTCACATTTTTTGTCAAATTTTTTAATACTTTTAATAAATCTAAGTAAATCATATTGACTAAATTTTACCATTATCATGAAGTACAATGTCACGGAAAAAGAAATCTCAGTCACTGGGATACGTTGGTGCGTTTCAGATTTATTACCACATGAAGTGACACTGGTCAGATTTAAAAAAAAAAAAAAGAAAAAAAATTGGCCTGGTCATTAAGGTCAAAATTGGCTCCAACATTAAGGGGTTAAGCTTTAAGGGTATGTGCACATGGTGCGGATCCGCAGCAGATTCTCCTGCGGTGTACAGTACCATTTTAACCAGAGGAAACTAAAAAAACGCTGTGCACAGGCTGCGGAAAATTCAGCGCAGATTTGCTGCGGTTTATTTTCTGTAGCATGTAAATTCTTTGTGCGGAATCCGCAGCGTTTTTACACCTGCTCCATTATAGAAATTTGAAGTCCGCTTGTAAAACACAGGTCATTTTACCTGCGGCTTTAGCAAAATCCACGCAGAAAAATCAGCAAAGGAATCCGCAACGTGTGCACATACCCTAAAGAGACTCTGTCAGCAGAGAATGACTGTTCAAAGTCCTACCTCTTGGTGCTTCACTGCAGAGCCAATTATTTAAAACACAACTTCCCACCTGCTTGTTTTCCCCTCAATCTCCACACCCATCTTCTTTGAAGAAGGGTACCTATAAATGGAAACCAAGCAGGTAGGAAGGTGTATATAAAAGAATGGCCATGCCATGATGCACCAAGCGCCCTTGGTTTGAATAGTCATTCTTTGCTGACAGAGTCCCTTTCAGACTGGCATACAAACACCACTCATGATTAATTGGGGCCTATGAGCCTAAAGTTTTTGATACCTATTTTACAGAAGGAACACAAGAGCAAAAATGCATTGTTAACCCCTTCACAATCTTTGACGTATATTTACATCAAAGTTGTGTCTCTGCCTTTGATGTGGGTAGGCCGAGCCCACGTCTTTCCCTGCACATGATGACTGATTTAATCAGCCATCATGTGCCTTTAACTGCCACGGGTGGAGTGGTGTCTCACCCGTGGCTCTTAAAGGGACTCTCAGCACAGAATGACTTCATACTAAGTCCGACCTCTCAGTGATTCATGGCGGGGCCAATCATTTAAATACACCTTCCCACCTGCTTTTTTTTTTTATCTCAATCTGCACCCTCCCCCTTATTTGATTGTTAGCTCTGGCTTCATAGACCCTAAGAAGAGCGGTGATGGAGGGAAAACAAGCATGTTGAAAGGCGTATATAAATGATTGGCACCACCATGAAGCACCGAGCACCTGTACTTTATTCAAAGAGTAATTCTTTGTTGACAAGCCCGCTGTCAATCACTGACACCGTGGTCAATCACTAACATCCCTGTCTCATGATGACCACCGTGCTTTTTATTACGATTCACCTGTGGCTGGCATTCTTAAGAGGTCATGATTTCTGCTATACTGCTATGTATAACACAGGTGATTGAACAATCGCAGCTTCAAGTCTACTAAGAGGACTACTTAAATTCAGTTAGAAGTTAAAAAAAATTAAAAAATATGAAAAAAACACCCTTTTTTGCGCCATTACGTTTGGTATCTGTGTTTGAAAAAGTCAGATCTATCAAAAAATAAATCCAATTGGTAAATGGCGTAATGAGAAAAAAAATCAAACTGCCAGAATTATGTTTTTTTTGGCAGTCTCAACATTGCAATAAAATGCAATAACAAGAGATAAAAACATCGTATCTAACCCAAAATGGTAAACATAAAAACAGCTCATGATGCAAAACATAAACCCTCACACAGTCCCATATCACGGAAAATAGTGACAAGCAAAAAAATTTCTTAAAAATTTTTGACTTTTTTTCATCACTTAAACAAAAAAACATCCTATACATGTTCGGTATCTGCATACTTGCACTGACCTGAAGAATCGTATTGCCAGGTTGGTTTTGCCATATAGTGAACATGGTAAATTAAAAAAAAACAAAACATGGGATTGCATTTTTTTTGCTATTTCAACGCACTTGGAATTTTGTTTTCTGTGCGTCACACAATAAAATGAATGGGGTCATTCAAAAGAACAACTCGTCTTGCAAAATACAAGTCCTCATACATCTATAGGGGCAGAAAAAATGAAAAATTTATGGCTCTTGGAATAATGGGAGAAAAAAATGGAAGTGCAAAATTGGAAAATCGCATGGTCATAAAAGGGCTAAGGAAACCTATCAACTGATCTTTATGACCATGGAAACCAGTCAAGTACTTTATGTTTAACACTAGAAGTCCCAGAGAGGGGTCATTTAACATTTCTACCTTTGGAACCCAGAGACAGGTCAAATGACCTGAAGGATTTTATCTAACATCCTATAATCACCATCTTTTGTTCTGTAATTAAGGCCACTACTGTCGCACCACAGGAGGTTGTTGTTTTCCATTGAGTTTAGACTTTGTTTCTAGTTAGTTCTATTCAGTTTATTGTATTTGATAATATAAAGACTATACATATTGTATTTAGTTTAGCTTTATTTGAGCAAAAAAGCACTGAAACAATGAATCATTTTTTATATATTTTAAATAGAGAATTAGAAATTTTAGAGCAAGGTACAGCTGTGAGTAATGACCA
Source organism: Dendrobates tinctorius (assembly GCF_039654945.1). NCBI lineage: Eukaryota > Metazoa > Chordata > Amphibia > Anura > Dendrobatidae > Dendrobates > Dendrobates tinctorius. The sequence continues at coordinate 11,515,907 of NW_027361692.1, forward strand.
GAAGCATTTGTGTCAAAGTCAAGAGGACTGAAATGTCAGTGTGAAAAATATACAAAAGAACAACTGTTATTTGTCTCCATGCTTTTTATTTATGATATCAAATAATAAAAAAAAATACAAGGAATAAAACAATTCCACACATATTTACAATAGGCTGCAGTGGGGGCTGCATGTGTGTGTGTGAGTGGCATGTCCTTCTTGTGTGACTAGCATTTCAGCACTCACCGAGCAGTCTGTCTGCACTGTCGGAACATGCCTGGCACTGCCTGGGTATGTCCCTGGTACATTTGCCACACATGTATTTGTAGCAGTCAACACATCTCTCAGTTGCACAATTGTTCGTGCATCGATGGTTGACCTGACACTTTGCCCTTTTGCCAGGGCAGGGTGTGGTAGGTTGTTCCCAAAGGAGTTTCTCCTTGCGTGCCTTCTTTTCACTCACATGAGAGCCACCTAACTCTTTTGCAAGCTCAACCAGGAAGTCCACCCGTCTCTCCTGCACTTCAGTGCATGCCTGATAACGAACATGCTCATTCAGTGCTGCCATGTCAATCATGGTGTAGAACACGGCGACTGGCCATCTCCGTGTTCCTGCACGCACGCTGTACTCCCGCACCATTTGGTCCATTACATCCACACCGCTCTTTGTGTGGTTGTATTGTGTGACCGTGTTTGGCTTCCTTTTGTTGGTATCCTCAGTCTCAACCACGCTGTGCATGCTGCTGAGAATGTAGACAGCCTTCTTTCGTTTGGGTGCATACACTGTCAGTGTGGCACCAGTGGTTGAAAACACCTGAGTGGTGATTTCAGTGCGGTCCATCTGTCTAGCAGATTGAGGAATTTCCCGGCGACTCTTGTTGACTGTGCCGAGGATAGTTGTTTTCCGGCTAAGCAGTCACTCTGCAAGTGGCAATGATGTAAAGAAATTGTCCGTGGTTACAGTTCTGCCCTTGTCCATGAATGGTTCCATCAGCCTCATCACTACAGTTTCGGACAGTCTCTCCCCGCTGGGACGACTGGGGTCCTTGCCAAGATATGGGAGGACATTACAGATGTACTTTGATTTCAAGTCGCAAGCCACCCAAAACATGATGCCAAACTTGTCTGGTTTTGTTGCAATGTATTGCAGAAAACAGCAGCAAGTCTTTGACGGGAAAAGCTGTACACCAATAGTGATGTGTCGACCAGGGTTGCAGGATGAGATGCAGTTGGTGACAAACGATCTCCACACATCAGAGATTGCAGCAAACTTATCGGTCTCCGCTCGCTCACTGCGTATGAACATGTCATCAAAGCGTAGGTGTTGCATGATGTCTTGGAAGCGGTTTCGGGCCATAGTTGCAATGATCCTTGGGTTTATGTCACGTAATGATGGAACCTTGGTCACCCCCCCGCAAGATAATGACTGAAATAAATGCCATTAGTTCCGGGAGACCCATGAACCAATCCACCTGCTCCGTGTGACGTGCATGTTGAGTAGTCCATTCTTGAATGCTACGAAGCATGTCAAGAGTGATAAAACAGAGGAAGCTCTGAAGGCGACTCCGGACACTTCGTCTGGCCTTAGCCCTTGGCTCTCCATCTGTAGGGTACGGTTCTATTGAGGTGAAATGGAGACGTTTCCCCACTTGTACTTCACGCCACACTGTGCCATATTTTGCGGTCTCTGTCGGCTCACTCGCCAACCGAGCTCTCTTTTTTGGTAGAGGAGGAGTCCCCTCATCTGCAAGATAAATAATTTCAAATTAACATTTTGTTTTGGTTCTAAATAAAAAAGATAGTCAGGAAATAAAAATAGGTAATTTGAAAAATCTAACCTGAAGACAGCTCAGAGTCCGAATCCGGTTGAAGGACTATGTCTTCTCCATCTGAGTCACAAGGGTTGGTGTTGCTCAGGATCAGTTCCAATACCAGTTGAGTGGTGAGCCTTCTCTGCATTTTGTTTCTTGTGAACAAAATAGGTGAAGCAGTCACCTATTTATCCCCCACAGGCTGCATGCAAATTTGCTAAGGTGTTAGCAACCTTATGCATATCCCACGCACAACAATGCAGCTGGGGGGTGGGCAGACACACTCAGGAGCAGCTTACATTCTTTTGCTCTTTTACAAGATCTTTGTTGAGGTGGATCAACACAATTTGTTTTGTTTTTTTGTCAGTCATTTTTAACCCACTTCTTTCACATCTTTTTTTAACACCTCCCTTGCCAAACACCACAGGTGGCGTCACGAATCACTTATAAACTTTATTCCCAACTCAACCCCTTTTACATGGGTGCCCAGGGCCACGGACTGGGTCAACGCTGCTGTAACAATCCCCTCTAAGAGACCGGCCCGGTACCGAGTACCCCACAGCCCTGGGAGGGCGACCCATTTTTGCATCACGAACAGGATTACGGAGCCTGGTATCCCCGGGTCCTGTGTGCCAGAGACTGTGTTGTGTGCTATAGACTGTGTGCAAAATTGGCGCCATTGCCGCCATTATCCCGCTGATTGGGGCGCGCGGGAAAAAAAGGGAGCAGGCCTTCGTGGGCGGAGCCAGCCGAGAAGCGCGAAAGGAGAAGAGCAGGCGGGAAGTGAGAAGCTGAGGCCTGCAGTTCGGGCGTCACCTGATCCCGCTGAGGAGCAGCATCTGGTAGGCCAGCGCAACCCCACGGCCTGGCCCACGTTAACTAGTGGGGAGAGAAAATGTCTTGAGGACAATGCCAAAGTAGCGGCGGATGCTCCCGCTAACCTCCCAGCGCTGCCAGATGCAGGGTCCAGCACAGCTGCCGTTCCAGCAGCGCCACTGAATCCGGCAGCCAGCGCTGCCTCCAGGGCACCGCAAGAATCAGCGCCCACCACAGCGGTCCCCATAATGCCGCTGTCTATGCCCTATATACCGGGAGTGGCCTGGCTACCGCAGTACTCGGGTGAGTCACATACCCTGAGTGAATTCAAAGAGAGACTGTGCAGTTTGTTTGAGGTGTATCCTCTATCTGAAAGTGAACATTCTTATTGGGCAGCTAACAGGTGCAGCACAGAGAGAAGTAAAAGCCTGGCAGGACACTGACAAAGAGACTGTTAAGATCCTGGCTAAGCTCAGAAGCACCTTTGACACACGAACTGCAGCTGAAATAAAGATGAGATTCTTTGGATGTAAGCAGAGAGCGCAGGACAGTATACGGGACTATGCTCTTAACCTGCAGGAGGCACTGCGAGCAATAAAGTAGATGGATCCAGACAGTGTGCAGGACGGAGACAAGACTGTTAAAGGAGCAGTTTATTGAAGGACTCCTATCCAGTACCCACAGAGCACAGCTGCGCATTATAGCCCTGCAGAACCCTGACCAGGACTTTGCAGACTTCAAGGACAGGGCTATCCGGGTGCTGCATGAACCAACTGTCAGCCGTCCAGCGCCCCCTAGGTGCCCAGCGATCACCTACCACCAGGAAGCCACATCTTTCCCTTCCATCCCTGTGGAGGCTGATGCACAGACTCTGGATAAAGATCCTACAGAAGAGCTGCGTCTTCAGGTCCAGGAGTTGACCAAAGGGATGGCTGCACTTACTAAAACCGTGCAGGTGTCCTCCAGGGAAAAGATCCAGCTTGCTTCCAGTCCAGAAGATGTCCCGTGGCTCCGGAGGAGGAGAACTCCACCACTACGAGGGAGGAACAACGATCGCTATGACCAGGACGGATGTCCCATCTGTCGTCACTGCCACAAATCAGGCCACCTCGCAAGATTCTGTCCTTTAAACGAGTAACCCCTGGGACAGAGGGCCAACCCCCAGGAGCAGGACCACAAGGCCCAAGGAACTGGCGAGCCAAATATGTTGGAGGGAGACCGATCCTTCCAGTGGTGATTGACGGCATCCCCATGAACGCTTTGCTGGAGATTGGCTCCCAGGTGACCACTATGCCCTATATCCTCTGCAAGCGGTATTGGGCTGACTCTGAACTCACCCATGGCCCAAGTGATGAACTAACCGTAGTTGCCAGTAATGGCCAGTCTTTACCACAAGTGGGATGCAAAGAAATTACTGTTAAAGTGGGGAGGGTGGAGTTAAAATCTCAAGGTTTGATAGTTGTGGATATTGATCGACGAGAACGTAATCCCATGATGACTCTTGGTACAAATGTAATTGAAAATTGTCTTTCTGAGGTTATTATCTTGTTGCAACAGGTGGCTGAGACTGCTGGTTCCAGTGAACAACGAGTCCTGCAGAAGGAGATCAAGGCCCTGATGCAAAGACAGCAGGTAGAACTCTCTGGCGGAGAAATTGGCAGTGTCAGAGTGAGTGTCAGGCAATGGTCGAACCAGTGTACTCTGATAGCAGGCCCACTGTCCTGACAGCCGGAGGGGTAGTTGATGTACGTAAAGGGAGAGTACCTGTACGCCTTTTGAATTGAGGGGAGGAGGAGGCCACAATACCTCGGTATGCCACAGTAGCTAAGCTGCTCACTGTCCGTAACAATGCAATGCAGGCTGCAGAGCCCTTGGACTCATCTGACCAGGTGGAGGACAATGGCTCTGTCAAGCAGCTGGAGGAGTGGTGCCAGCAACTGCAAGTGGGGACTGACTCTACACCTTCATACCAGAAAAATGGGGTTTACAGGGTGACCCAGGAATATGAGCGGGTATTCAGTAAACACCCCTTAGATTTTGGGAAGGCAAAAGGGGTTCAACACCATATCCCCACTGGAGATCATCCACCCATAAAAGAAAGGTACCGGCCTATACCCCCAACACAATACCAATGTGCCAAAGGTATGTTGAGAGAGATGAAGGAATCAGGGGTTATCAGAGACAGTTGAAGCCCCTGGGCAGCTCCAATAGTTTTTGTAAAGAGAAAGGATGGTACCATGAGAATGTGTGTTGATTACAGAAAAATTAACAGTATTACACATAAGGATGCCTACCCATTACCCAGAATCGAGGAGTCATTAGCTGCACTTAAAACTGCTAACTATTTCTCCACCTTAGATCTCACTAGTGGGTATTGGCAGGTTCCTATGGCAGAGGCAGACAAGGAGAAAACAGCATTTTCCACCCCAATAGGTCTCTGTGAGTTCAACTATATGCCATTCGGGCTCTGCACCACCCCAGGAACATTTCAATGGCTAATGGAGTGCTGCGTGGGACAAAAGAACTTCGAGATGGTCCTGTTGTACCTTGATGATGTCATTGTTTTCTCCAAGACTTATGAAGACCATCTCAAGCACCTGGCTGAGGTGTTTGAAGCCTTGTCCAACTTTGGCCTGAAGGTGAAGCCTTCCAAATGCCACCTCCTGAAGCCCAAGGTACAGTACCTCGGTCATGTAGTGAGTGCAGAAGGTGTGGCACCAGATCCTGACAAAGTCACAGTCATCCGGGATTGGCTGAAGCCCAGCAACCTCCATGAGGTATGCCAACTTCTTGGGTTGGTAGGCTACTACCATAGGTTCATCATGGGCTTCACTGAAATAGCCACTCCTATGCAAAATCTTCTGGTGGGGCAGTCCAAGAAGGCCAAACAGAAAAGTTCCACCTTTGAATGGACTGAGGATTTGGAGAGATCCTTCACCCGACTGGAGATGGCTCTCACAGCAGATGAAGTTCTGGCCTACCCAGATTATGACCAACCCTTTGTGTTGTATACTGAATGCCAGCAATGAGGGACTTGGAGCAGTACTGTCACAGGTACAGGATGGCAAAGAAACGGTGATCTCCTACGCCTGCAGGAAGCTTCGTCCCACTGAAAGGAACCCTGACAACTACAGTTCCTTCAAGCTGGAGTTCCTGGCCATAGTCTGGGCTGTGACTGAAAGATTCAAGCATTACCTAGCTTCAGCCAAGTTTACCATCTTCACGGACAACAACCCATTGACTCACTTGGAAACTGCAAAACTAGGTGCACTGGAGCAGCGATGGATGACTCGGCTGTCTAACTATGAGTTTACCATCAAGTACCAGGCAGGGCATAAGAATGCCAATGCTGATGCGCTGTTCAGAATGCCTAATCTGCCAGATGCAGGAGAAGACCCTGAGGCTCTTGAAGAAATAGAGTTACCTCCCTTCCACCGGCCAATTGCGGCCCAACGTGCTCAAGGAGTGAGAAACAGGCAGTCTGGCTTGAAAGAGGTCACCTTAAATCCATTGCCCCATCATGACTGGGCAGAAACGCAGGATAGTGACCCCGCTGTCCGCATGGTGAAGGAGCTACTGTCACGAGCTGACTCACGCCCAGAGTCGGATGCTCCTGAAGAAACCCAGCAGTTGTGGAAGGAAAGAGCCCGGCTGTTCATCTATGAAGGAAAGCTGTGTCGGAGGAGTATCAATGCCCGTACTCATGAGTTGGTCTGGCAGGTGGTAGTCCCAAAGAGAGAGGCATCAATGGTCCTGGAAGCATACCACAATGGAGCTGGCCACTTCGGAAGGAAGAAGTTGGAAGCATTGCTCCAGGAGAGGTTCTACTGGGCTGGTATGAGGAAAGCCATTGAAAAGTGGTGCCGAGTGTGTGGACAATGTAACCTGCGCAGAAAGGATCAAAACAGCCAGAGAGCTCCTCTACAGCCAATAATAACCAAACAGTCACTTGAGTTGGTCGCCCTAGACCATGTAAAGCTGGTCCCAAGCCGCTCAGGCTACATCTATGCTCTTACCATCGTGGATCACTACTCAAGATTCCTGGTAGTTGTGCCTGTCAAAGATCAAACAGCCAGGACAGCAGCCAGAGCCTTCCAACAGCACTTCGGTAGACCACATGGATATCCAGAGCGAGTGCTTACAGATCAAGGTCCAGCTTTTGAGGCCGAAGTGTTGCAGGAATTCTGTAACTTGTACGGTTGCAAGAAAATCAGGACAACACCGTACCATCCACAGACCAATGGCATGTGTGAAAAGATGAACCAAGTAGTGATTGACCTACTGAAGACATTGCCTTTGGAGGAGAGGAATCTGTGGCCAGAAAAGTTGCCAGATCTGGTAGACCTCTACAACCACATTCCTGTGAATTCCACCAACTGCACTCCAGCCTACCTAATGAGAGCGAGGCCTGGAAAACTGCCTGTTGATTTTGATATGGGAGTCCTTACCCCTGAAGTGACATCACCATATGCTGACTGGGATACAGAGAGGCAGCAACAGTATAGAAGAGTTCAAGAGTGTGTGGAAAAGAGTCTAGCTCAGGCAAGACAAAAACAAGAGAGGAACTACAATCAGCATGCACCTGCAGTCCCCTTGTCACCAGGAGAACAAGTCCTCAAGAGGAAAAGAAGACTACATAAATTGGATGACCAATGGGAAGCTGAACCCTACACCATTCTACCCTCAAATTTTGACAATACCAAGGTGTGCCTTATTAGTAAAGATGGAGGAGAAACCTCAGCAGCAGTATCAAGGGATCATTTGAAATTATGCCCTGACCAGCTAAAGGAAAGAATGAAAGAACAGAATAACATCCAACCCATAGAAGAAGAAAAGGTTAGCACTATACTTGGAGAATTCCCTGACAATTGGACTAAAGTAAATGATGCCATAGTGGTGCCAGTGTTGACATTTACCCAACTGGCAGTACAAGAAGAAGTGACTCATGAGAACTCTGAAAATCAAGAAGTTCAGGTAGCAGATGCCATATCAGCAGTGGAGCCAGAGAACCCTCGCCCTGCCAATGGTGAATCTGTCATACCCATGGTGAGACTAAGAGTCGGTAGGAGAATACTACCCAGTTTACCCACACCAGAGTTACGCAGTTCTACCTGTACTACACAAGGTATATCGCCCATCAGATATTGTATATAGATAAGTTTATGTGAATGTTGAAATTGAGTATATATGTAACTGTTCTCAAGTTTTGTGCCTACAGATAATCTGTAAAAAGCCTTTTTGAAGTTCTTGTTTCATGTTTTGATGGACATTGGACCACTGGACTTGTGTGGTCAAAACCAACTTGTACATAGTTCACCATTTGCCCAGGAATGGACCATGGACATTGATGCTTGGACTTATCATCATAGGACTATTTTTCGAGCCTTTGGTTTTTGTAAATTTTTCATTTTTCTTAAATCTTGTAACCATATTGTTTACATGTTTATATGCTTTTCATGTTTTTCTTTTATCAGTCCAGGAGTACTGACTTGCACTAGGGGGGAATGTGGCGCCCCCAGGAGTATGGTCGCCACAGTGGCATTGCCTTCCTCCAGGGAGGGAGATGTCAGGCTTGGAGGCAATGAAGGGTCTCTCTAACAGTTAACCATGTCATGCAACACAGTTCCCACTCCAGGCCAGCAGAGGGAGCTCTGAACCAGAATTGGGGGAGGAGTGCTCTCTGAGGGCCAGGAGGGGAAATGAGGAGTGAGTGTGAGGAGGGTAATGAGTGTAGACATGTGGAGAGAAGCTGGAGGTTGAGCTGAGGATAGAGAGCTCCCTCCTAGTGATAGCGCATGATCTGGAGCCTGGTCTCCACGGTTGTATGGATACTGAAGGTCCTGCAACAGAAAGCAGAGGAATAGGAAGCTGTAAATGCTCTATGCCCAACTAAGACTTGGAGGCACAACAACATGTGAGCCAAGAGAGATAGAGGGCTACAGCTGTCTGCCATATGAGGTAGTTCTAAGAGAAGATAAGAAGGAGGAACTTCAGTGTAACACTGTACTGCATGTACCTCAAGCCAGCGCTAGGAAGGAGACCTCACAACCCATCTGTTAGAGAGATCCCTGAGTTGCTTCCAGGCTAGCCTGCTCCTGTGCCATCTGTAACCAGGACCCTGGACTGCGTTTGCCAAGTAAAGGTAAAGAAACTGCACCCTTTTGTGTCCTTGCCTCCTTCCTGCAACATCCTCAGCACTGCTACATCTCTGTGCCAAACACTGCACCCTATTCCTAAACATTCTGCTACACTGCCCTTGGACCAACAGCCCTACCTGTGGAGGGCTACAACATCATTGCTACACTACACCATCTGTCCCAGAGGATCTGTCTGCAGCGTCTTTTGCTCTTTTACAAGATCTTTGTTGAGGTGGATCAACACAATTTGTTTTGTTTTTTTGTCAGTCATTTTTAACCCACTTCTTTCACATCTTTTTTTAACACCTCCCTTGCCAAACACCACAGGTGGCGTCACGAATCACTTATAAACTTTATTCCCAACTCAACCCCTTTTACATGGGCGCCCAAGGGCCACGGACCGGGTCACCGCAGCTGTAACAATCCCCTATGAGAGACCGGCCCGGTACCGAGTACCCCATAGCCCTGGGAGGGCGACCCATTTGACAAGGTGAAGAGTGTCTCTAGGATTGGTGAGAATTTGGATCTAACTAGAGATTTGAGGACGCTGACAATGATGCTCTCAGTCCGAGTATAGACTAGGCAGTATAGGCAGCCTAATAAGCAGGACTGCTGCACACACAAAAGGATGGAAAAATGAACGCTTGGTAACTGTGCAGAAAAGAGGAAGAAAAGTATTTTTGCTTTTAACAAAGCAGTTTGCACAGCAGTGTGCAAACAGCAATGCAGCTATCAGGGAGCCTTATAAGGCAGCCTAATAACCAACAGAGCTGATGCACAAAAATAGAGCCTCCCCTTTCACTGCACACAAAGTGTTGTGTTGTAAGTGGAAATCGCTAACAGCAGAAGCAGTTTTTTTGTTCTTCTTCCCTGCTTAACGCTCTCCCTACAGAATCAGCAGCAGCAGCAGCTCTCCGTATGCTAAGATCGGCATAAGTAAGATGGTGGTCGGCGTTCACACCCTTTTATAGCCCCTGTGACGCCACACAAAGACAGCCAATCACTTGCATGCCCTTCTCAAAGATGGTGGTGACCGATGCCTATGTCAAAGCGTTGCCCACAGTGTGCGTCCTCCATCTTTGGCTGAAAAAGGGCGCTGGAAGCATCTTTTGAAACGCGACTTTGGCGCTCTGGTCGCTGACCTCGTGGCCGACCTCACGCTATGGTCGGGTTTCGTTTCATGAAACCCAACTTCAGCGAAAGTCGCTGACTTTTGAATATGACCGACCCATTTTGCTCAACTCTAGTCATCATCATTATCAGGTGGCAAGCCTCTGTCAATCTGACCAGCTCCACTACCTCCAGTAACCACCAGAGGGAGCCCAGAAAGAGAACTCGCAACACCTCTGTCAATCTGACCAGCTCCACTACCTTCAGTAACCACCAGAGGGATCCCAGAAAATGAATTCACAACAGACTATTACTCCTTCTGACTTACGGCACTCTGAACGAACAGCAGCCAGAATACCACCAATCAATACAATCAGGACCAATTTTTTTGACAGTAAACTGTCCCCAGAAAAGAAGACTGCCAAAGCGTTTTACAAGAACACTCGCTCGTAAAATGGCGAGCAAAAGGAGAGGAGGGGGAGTGTAGGAAGATGGATCGGGCCGGTGGTACCTCTCTCGCGTCAGTTACGAAATCATTGGGACTGTCACTATTGTCGCTGGGTGGGAAGCTTTCTGACCTGGACAGACCTTTGCATCCGACTGTAGGGGTCGTGACAGAAATAAAAGAGATGGTGCTCAAGAAAGCAAGACACTTGGAGGGAAGACAGAGCGCACAGCAGGAGAAGGTGGATTCCCTCATTGTGGAGCTACGCGATAATTCAGGCCCGACCTGCAGCTCCCCAGCCCATACACACACTGACTGTGAGCAACTTATTCGTGTGTGCCCGTTGACTCCAGTGATGAGAATCAGTCCCGCTCCGCTCCGCTGACTGCCGCGGGCGTGTGGCCTATTTCTTACCAGGTAAATCATACAGAGCCGGATTGCTTCACCCCCAGTCTCCGCCACTGAACTGAGTGACACTCCGGCAGTGCCACAGACTATGTCACACCATGTTCGTTGCTCTGGGAATGTAGGACCTCGTCTAGAAGAGCCAGGATATGCGCTTCTGTCAGGGGACAGTGGATCTACTTTCTTCAGGATCAGGTGAGAGACTTCACGCATTACTTGCAGCGCTACCGTGGGATTTCATTCTTCCCCTGTCTGGAGACCATCAGACTGATAAGTTTACCCATTTCATAAACATTCGTTCTTACCCTAATATATTACTCAATTTACTCCCCCTCATAACTGTTTCTCTCCGTGCGTGGAGTAACCCCTGTAATAAACCCTTTAACTCTTGCTCTGCCTTCTGCTTGTCACTGCATCCCGCGTACCTGTGATTTCTACATATGTTCCCTCACACTACCTGCACTCCTACTAATTTTTCCCTTGCAAAGCATTGTCTTCTGAAGCTACTTCCTGGCTTCAGTGTCCAAGTCACGGAGCCGCATGACATCACTGCCATGCGCCCAGTCACGTGCACACCGACATCAGCTGCTGACCTCTGATTGGCCGGCAATTTATATTGCGGAGCATGGACCGGCACGTTCCTGAGCTGCAATACACTTCAGCTGGATGTGCGTCCGATTACCCACGTTCAGCTGAAGTAGAGGCTGGCGTCGGCGGCGTCCGCACCACGGCGTCATTTTATCGAAGGCACTCTTCAATAAAATGGTGCTGCAGTGCAGTATGTACATGCGCTGCTCCCGACTCCACACTGCGCAGCCGTCAAGTCTTCAGTCACAAGGACACATCTCCGTTTACATTATAAATATAATGCATGACACAATACATGCAATACAGTCCACACCCTTACAGCATGACATTAATTGAAACCAAACAGCCCCCATTATAGTTAAGCTATGATAGTTCCCATGACCATTATTGGGTTTGACATCTAAAATGAGATGTCAGGGATGAATATTATTATTTGACCTTTGTATTGCGTAAATGATCTACAATGATTGGTTCTACATAAAACTTTGAAAATGTGCTCCCTGTTAAGCCTCATCCCTAAAAGTACGCCACTTTTTTTCACATTTGCTGGTATTTTTGGTGAAAAAGGAAACAATTTTAGAGGAAGTGGTCATCAAAGCGTATTTCCTGACTGTTCGGAGGGTGGAGGTGCTGCGTAAGCAGTCCTGTTAGCATAGTTTCGGACCCATTTCTTTGCTTGGAAGGATGCATTGGCTTCATCTGCCTAAGGCTTCAAAATACCTTGTCCTGACCCTGATCATATTACTAAAGATACCAAAAAGCAGGTCTGTATATGAGAAGAATCTAACCAAAAGCAACATAGATGTTATATATATATATATATATATATATATATATTTGTGCATAAAAGTTGTTAATATTATGCAAATATGAAAAAGAAAGTGTGTAGATACAGTGACTTTCTCTATAAAGAAGCAGATGATGACGATTCCGCTTCTTGGGCCTCGGTTTGCACTTGTGCTGATTTTGGACATCCAGGTCTAGATCACACATGACAGAGATGAGAAGAGCAGGAATGTGTGACATGTGATCCGTGTAGTTGAAGTTTTCCTGGATTCCTACTGCATTGCGATCAACCATATGGCCTTCTGTCTGACCATGGGCAGTAAGGTGAAGGAGCAGCCACTTCCTTCCATCTGTCCATGGCCTTTTAGGTGAAGGAGCAGCCACTTCCTTCTGTATGTACATGGCCAAGTAGGAGAAGGAGCAGCCGCTTCCTTCTGTCTGTACATGACCAAGTAGGTGAAGGAGCAGCCGCTTCCTTCTTTCTGTAATATCTGGTAGCTGAAGGAGCAGCCGGTGCCTTCTTTTTGTAAATATCCGGTAGGTGAAGGAGCAGCCGCTGCCTTCTGTCTGTCCATATTTGGTAGTCTTATCCTTGCCACCACATTGTAGATGAGTCGCCCAGATGGTGACATAGCAAGTATTGCTGAAAGAAGTCCTTCAATTTCAGCCTTTAATTACTTGCTATGTTGCTCCAGAGGAAGGCGAAAAATAACCTTGAGGACTCGTTGATGGATTGTCCTCATATCAAGGGAAAAAAATTCCTTCCTGATCCCAAATATGGCGATCGGAATAAATCCCTGGATGTTTGGTGCTCAAATCTACGTGGGTGTTATATTGTGTAAGCTCAGTAGGTTTGTCAGTCTGATTAATGAGAAAATCCAGTTTTGTCGTCTCATCCGATTAATGTAAATCTTCCTTCCTGGATGTTACTGGAATGGGGCTGATTGTTATCAGCTTAATAGTCTTGCTGTAAGAAGAGCAATATACACGTCTGAGAATGAGCTCCTCACATTCACTATATACAGTTTACTGGGGGATATAACAATAAGGGGTATAGGGGGTAATTGCGTTACTGGGTAGTGATAACATTATGGATGTCCGTATGTGTTATACTTACATAGTAATATGTAAATGGTGGGTCGAATCTGCCGCACTCCACATCGCTCCAGTCTATGGAGTGGAAGAACGGGTGGGACCTGATGGATGTTGTTATGGCAAATCGGGTAGATGGAGTTTTGCAGATTAGCTAGAAAATGAATGAGACCATTAGCCATTAGATTATGTATTATTACTGATAAGTTATTACACAATGTCTATGTACTGTGCACATCTTATCTTCTATCTATTCTTGTAGTCCACAGTCATCTTTATCCATCTGAAACTACTCACCCCTTTTATGATGTCAATGGTATTAGTGCATATCCCTGGTGGAAAATAAGGGATGTGCTCATGCAGAGACTGGTGGTATTCATCCAGTGAGCCTTTGCTGTAAAATGGCCAATCACCTACACTCATCATATATAGGATGACTCCGAAGGAAAAGGAGTCTGCCAGATGGTTGTATCTTTCCTCATTCATTATCTGTGGGAACATGAGATTGGAGAGAAGCTGAATATAACAGGAAGAATGACACACAGAGAATATGAGTACCGGTCTGTGATTAGATGTGAGCAGGATACATTGGGATCAGATTATCCCTCAATCCTGCTATCGGCACCAGTCACACAGAGATGTTCCTTACCTCAGGTGCAACGTAACCCTTAGTGCCAACAAAGTATCTCACTATGTCACCCTCAGACACATTCATGACTGATAAGCCAAAGTCGGAGATTTTGATATGTCCGGTGTCTTGAAGGAGGATGTTCTCTGGCTTCAGGTCACTGCAGGGAGAAGGAACAGACACTGATTGTGAGGATTTTTCATGAAAATAACTTTCTTCAATAGATATGTAAGGAGACAACAGAGAGTCACAGGTGACAGATTTATGGAGGTGAAATGATTACCTATGTATGACGCCGCGTTCATGCAGGAATTGTAGTCCGCACACCATCTCTGCTGCAAAGAGTCTGTGGAGTAGAAAGTAAAAGATGGATCAGTGGTACATACGCAATCATACGGAGAGCATGAGGAGATCACACACGTGTCCTTTTCACCTCATTATTTGCTCTTGTTGTCATTTTCCATTGCTCCAGGACTACAATGTGCGGGCAGCGGATTACTAAGATTCAGTATAAGACATTTACCTTGTTGTCTTTGTGTTAAACATCATTGAATCTTTCATGTGGTGAGACAGGTCTCCTCCGGCCATATAGTCCATGGCTATTGCATACTCCGTAGGTGTCTCCATAAACGCCCTCATAGACATTAGGTAGGGGCACCCGGCAGCCAGTCTCAGGACTTCTACCTCTGTAGAGATTATGTGCTCACAAGATCTCTTGTCCATGATCTTAATGGCCAGCAGTCCTTCACTGACCGGATCTGATGCCAAGCTGACCTGGAGAAAAATCACAGCAGATCAGACCAAGCTCCCAAATATTACTCTGTAATATGTCACTGGTTTATTCCAAGTATCATTACATATGAACATCCTGTAATGAATAAGTCCATCCCTCCTGTGTATCTGTGCAGGATACATTGAGGGTCACGGACAAATATAAATTGACACTTACTTTTCCATAGCCTCCTTTTCCAAGATCTTTCAGGAACTCAAGACTGTAAAGGTCCATAGGTTGGTCTGTGTGGACCAGTCCTCTGTGTGGAGAAATATGTACACTGGCAACACCAAGGCGTCGTGCCGGCATGTATGGTGTGTCGATGGACATCATTTCCACTCCGTCGATGGACATCTTATCCATTCCATCTGCAAGAGATGATACAAGATTAGCCCCTTAGCGAACACATGATGGAAATGTTTGTCAGGTTGTGTAGTAAATGTATGGAGTGGGCTCAGAAGCTGAGCATGCATCGTACCAATGCCTGTTGTATTACATAGCTGCCACCTGCCTATAACTTCAGCGACCAGAGCCTTCTCCGATTACTGTAGCTTATCCATTTCAATGCTGACAATTGTATTTAAACTAAGTGACTTCCAATTTGTGTCCACGCAATTGCAGGACATAATTGCTGGGGGTTGATTGTTTGAAATGACTACCTGGGCATGCTGAAAGCCCCTGTCTCTCACTTTCCTTCTCCTGTGAAGACCACCCTGGCTTAATTTCATATGGGATCATTAATTTAGCTATATACAGTTCTATCACAGTATATAGTACAAGCGATCAGAAAATCACAGGTTCGAGTCCCCTAAGGAGACTAAAGAAAAGAAGTAACTGAAAAAATTGTTACAGAAGAAAACAGAAAATAAATCTAAAAACTTAACTTTCCCATTAATAATAGCAATAATAATGATAATAATAATTTGCATCTCTATTATCACCACATCTATATTGGTCCGATACACAAAAATGCAATATTTATTATTATTGACGCAAACCGTAAACACTGAAATGAGAAAAAAAATGAAAATGGATTTTTTGAGAGTGCCGTATCCACCTAAACAATTGTAATGAAGAGATATCACAATGTCCGCTCTACCCAAGACAGGTATCAATAAAAGCTACAACTCGACAAGCAAGAAATAAGTCCTCACACAGTTCCATCAAGCTATCAAAATCAAAAAGATACAATTTTTTTTAAATTCACAATATTCTTTCAACATCAAGTAAAATGAAAACCCCTATGTATATTCAGCATTATCATAGTTGTCAGTGACGTGGAGAAATATTTTGTGAGGTCATTTTTACCACTTTTTTTTACCCACACTAAATCTTTTTCCTTATTTTCCAGAACATTCAATGGTAAAATATATAATGTTCAAAACTACAGCTCGGTCCACTAAAAAAACAAGTCCACACACGGCTACTTTGGCAGAAAAATTAAAAATAGTTATTGGTTTTATAAGGAGTAAGAAAAAAAAACGGACAGTTACCAGCTCAAGAAGGGGTTAACAAATATAGCTCCAGAAGACATATTGCAATTTTATACAGCATTATGTAAATGAGCAGGAAATGTCTAATATTTGGGTTCCCATTCATCTAAACTGTCCATTAGCAAAAGTTCCTGTTGCCCATCGCAATGAATCACAGCACAGATTCTATTCCTTAACATTCTATAGAACAATGAAAGCGCATTGTGATTGGTTGCTATGGACAACAAGGACAGTTTTTCTGCGCTTTTGATAATTGTGGCCAGTACATATTAGGAGTATAATCCCACTCACCCCAGTCGTATTATGCTGAGCAGTGTCCATCTTACCTGGTCCCTCTGTATCCAGTGATGTTTGGTGGAGAATCACTCAGCTGTTTGTTATCTGGGATGGAGATGTTTTCAGCTGTTGTCCTGGAGCTCCGTGATGCACCATTCCTATTTATAATGGGTTTAGCATAGCTGAGATGTCTTGTACATTGGACAACCAAGTCTCTGCTGTTCCTGATCCTCTTCTGGGCTGCTGCTCTTTGTAGGTTTGGTGTCTCCAGACTTTCAGATCTGGAGAATGTGACATGTCTCGGTGTTTCTTGGAGAAACTCTTCCAGCTGTAACTCTGTGCTGATGTTTCTCCGCTTATTGAGGATGTCATCTTTGTTCCTCCTCCGTATTTCAGGGACCATATCTCTAATTTTTTTCAAGGAGATAAGAATGGCCCTCTGAAGCTCAGCGGAGGCTGCAGAGTGAGACTCCATGAGGGTCTCCATTTTCCTTTTCTCTGTAAGGATGTCATGTCTTTTGGTCTTTTTCATTTTCTCCAGATTTTGTCGTTTGAACGCAATTTCTGAGGCTTCAGTGTCCATATCCAGTAATATAGAGTCTTTTCGCCCTAAAGCGAACAATGGTACCTGCTCTTCATTTATTCCTCTCTTCTCTCTAAGTCCCAATCTCTTTGGGCTCTTCTTCTCTCTTTATCCATTTTAGAATTAATTTTTGCTTCGCTCTTCACGAAAAACAAAAGGGGTTGCCTCACCCTAGGGAGTCTGTAAGGCAGTGATTTCCCTTAGGCCGCAAGAATGGAATATAGAATGTGATGATGTCATCACATCACTTGTGACATTGGTTTTATTGTGATGTCACCATAAGAGAGATGATAGAGATAGATAGACAGATAGCTAGATAGATATTAGATAGAAAAGAAATTTAAAGGATGATGAACCAAATTTTTGCAGATGTATGCATGTACATATATACCCTGTGTGCACAATTTGTATTTTTGATTCATTTTATTATTGAACAACTACTGTGCTGCTGATTGATTCAAAATGTTAATAAATCTGAAACCTGAATATTTAGGAAATTAAATATAAAGTTTTTTCTTTCTTAGGAGAATATCTCTGTGTGCAGAAGTATTGAGTAACTATTATTGTGCAGAATTATTATGCAACTAATTGAAAAACACACATTTTCTGATCTCATTTGTTTATTTTCCTCTTACAGTGAGAATAATAATCAAGGAACTCAAAAAGTTAAAAAATACATTTCTGACATTTAAAAAATATATATCAGTGCCCAATATAGCCGCCCATCTGTTCATTAATAGACATAAGCCGCTCATCCATCGACTCTGTTGCAATCAGCTATTTGAGCAACACCAACCACAGCCTCCCAGACCCCGGTAATAGATGCATTGATACATAATGTTTTAGAGGTTCGCAATTGGATTCAGGACTGGGCCTGTTTTGGAGGTGGTATTGGCCCCCTAACCTCTTGGACCCCTGTGTGGCTGTACAAGTTGCACCAGGTCTGGGTCTGGGGATCATTGACTCACAGGGCCGGCGTTATGGGCAGGCAGACCAGGTAACTGCCTAGGGCTCCCACTCCTCCAGGGGCCCCCAGCCAGCGGCAAATCACACAGCCGCTATGGGGCCCCTGTGAGCCAGGGTGGCCCGCCTGCCCCCAGTGCTGACTCACGCCGCATTGAAGGAGGCAGTGATGGAGGAGAGCGTCAGCTGACGCTCCCTCTCCCATCATTCCCCGCTCTGCCTCAGACACAGCAGGGGAGCGATGACATTATCGCACTCTCACTGTGTGCAAGACAGAGCAGGAGGAGACAGGAGCAGTCAGCAGCGCAGGCACGAGGAGAAGGTGAGGAGTGTTTTATTTTTTTTTTTAAATCAGTGTGAATACTGGACTGTGGGGCCAGTCTGGGGGGACTATATACCATGCTGGGGTGTTATATACCTGCTGGGCTGTATTATACCATTCTGGGGGGACTATATACCATGCTGGGCTGCATTATACCATGCTGGGGGGGCTATATAACATGCTGGGCCGTATTATACCATGCTGGGGGGCTATATAATATTCTGGGCTGTATTATACCATGCTGGGGGGCTATATACCATGCTGGGCTGTATTACACCATTCTGGGGGGGGCTATATACCATGCTGGGCAGTATTATACTGTGCTGGGCTGTATTATACCATTCTCGGGGGGGGCTATATACCATGCTGGGCTGTATTATACCACGCTGGGCTGTATTACACCATGCTGGGCTGTATTATACCATTCTGGGGGGGCTATATACCATGCTGGGCTGTATTATTCCATGCTGGGCTATATTATACCTTTCTGGGGGGCTATATACCATGCTGGGCTGTATTATACCATGCTGGGCTGTATTACAGCATGCTGGGCTGTATTATACCATTCTGCGGGGGCTATATACCATGCTGGGCTGTATTATTCCATGCTGGGCTATATTATACCTTTCTGGGGGGCTATATACCATGCTGGGCTGTATTATACTGTGCTTGGCTGTATTATACCATTCTGGGGGGGCTATATACCATGCTGGGCTATATTATACCATTCTGGGGGGCTATATACCATGCTGGGCTGTATTACACCATGCTGGGCTGTATTATACCATTCTGGGGGGTTCTATACCATGCTGGGCTGTATTATATAATAGTATTGGGGAGAATTGGAAGCTCCCTAGAGATTTTAGGAGGCTGAACTATTATCTCATGTTCACTATAGATTACACCTCAATGTAACAGGCTGAAATTGGCTGCTGTATGACAAAGTACAAGGTGTATATAGTATTGGGGAGAATTGGAAGCTCCATAGAGATTTTAGGAGGCTGAACTATTATCTCAGGCCCACTATAGATTACACCTCAATGTAACGGGCTGCAATTGGCTGGTGTGTGTCAAAGTACAAGGTATGTATATAGTATTGGGGAGAATTGGATGCTCCCTAGAGATTTTAGGAGGCTGAACTATTATCTCAAGCCCACTATAGATTACACCTTAATGTAACAGGCTGAAATTGGCTGGTGTATGACAAAGTACAAGGTGTGTATATAGTATTGGGGAGAATTGGAAGCTCCCTAGAGATTTTAGGAGGCTGAATTATTATCTCAGGCCCACTATAGATTACACCTCAATGAACAGGCTGAAATTGGCTGGTGTATGACAAAGTACAAGGTGTGTATATAGTATTGGTGAGAATTGGAAGCTCCCTAGAGATTTTAGGAGGCTGAACTATTATCTCAGGCCTACTATAGATTACACCTTAATGTAACAGGCTGAATTTGGCTGGTGTATGACAAAGTACAAGGTGTGTATATAGTATTGGGGAGAATTAGATGCTCCCTAGAGATTTTAGGAGGCTGAATTATTATCTCAGGCCCACTATAGATTACACCTCAATTTAACAGGCTGAAATTGGCTGGTGTATGACAAAGTACAAGGTGTGTATATAGTATTGGGGAGAATTGGAATCTCCCTAGAGATTTTAGGAGGCTGAACTATTATCTCAGGCCCAATATGGATTATGAGGCGCCCCTGAGGGTTCAGTCGCCACAGAGGTACTGCGCCTCCTCCTGAGTTGTGGTATCCCACCATTCAGGTAAGGTGGAGACACCTGACCACACTCCAACACCTGCATCCCATACAACATAGTAGTCTAGCAAAGAACCTTTGGTGGCTCCCTGCTTGGAACATGAAGAGTGCTGGGAGGTGGGTGGAGCTTAGTTGCACAAGTGAGCGGGAGATTATTAGGACGAGGTCAGTCTGTGAGAGAAGCTACCCTGAGAGGGATGGAGTGAAGGAGGTGCTGCAGCAGACTTCTTTGACTTGGAGCTGCTGGCACGGGCAAGAGAACTAGAAAACCTGATTCTCCAGAAGGAAGAAAGATTAGTACGGAACGTAAGGAGAAGAAGGGAACTAAGGACTAGGGTCGGAGCAGAGCCCTTCCTCAAGTTCTAAGCGCATGGCCGGGGTCCGGTCCCCGAGGTTGTATGGATACTAATGGTCCTGCAGCAGACACCGGAGGAATTGAAGTTGTCACCACTTTATTCCCACTTAAGACTTGGGGGCACAACAGTGACGTGAGTGAGCCGGGACTTGGTAGCAAGGAGTCCCCGAAGCAGGCTACAGCTGTCTGCCGTACAAGTAGAGTTCTAAGGAACATCTGAAAGGAGGAACTTCAGTGTAACTCAGTACTGTGAGTACCTCAAATAAGGGAGAGCTGGAAAGGTTAATTTCATCTGCCAGGGAGTTGGCTGAGCCCCTGATATGGAGACCGCAGCATTGAAGCGGGCACCTGTCTGTGCCAAGAACGTGAGTAAAAGAACTGGAACTGCATTCATCTATCTCATTGCCTTCTTCCTGCGCCAACCCACTCAGCACTGCTACATCTCTGTGCCTAACACTGCACCATCTGCTTCTCCTCACTATCTCCTCATTTTGCCAACCTCATCTACTCTGCCCTGGGACTGCAGCCCTGCCTTTGGAGGGCTGCAGCATCATTGCTGCACCACACCATCTGTCCCGGAGAGGCAGCCCTGCAGCGCTGGTCAAACTGACCAGAAACCTCAGGTGGCGTCACGAATCATCTTAATAAATTTATCCCCATCACTCTACCCCTCTTTTACATGGACGCCCAGGGCCACGGACTGGGTCGCCGTCACTGTGACATTTCCCTCTGAGATACCGGCCCAGTACCGAGTACCCCACGGCCCTGGCGGGCGATCCATTTTTGGCATCATGAACAGGATGACGAAGCCTGGTACCACCGGGTCCTGTGTGCTGAAGATTTATTACATTGGACTTAAGATTGCTGAGAATGTGCAAAAGGACCAAAAATAACAGACTGTAAAATGGACTCTCAAAATGGCCACCGCTGCGGTGAAGAAGGGCGTGACAACATAGGTGGCCCTAAGAAAAGAGCGTGAACTGTCCTGGGCCTCCCCTGCCTGAACTTCTATGCAACCGCAACATGGCCCACCCCCAGAGGGGTTCGTATACTGGCTTGGTATGGAGGCAGAGGAAGAAGATGCTGCCCCCAGAAGGAGGAGCGAGGCCCTGTGGTGGGAAGGTAGCCCAGGAGGGAGAGAGAACGCCAGGACGCCATATTGGAAGAAGCACAGAGGCTTGAAGAGCGCGAGGAGGCTGAGCTGATCTTCCTCGGCGCACTGATTGAAGGCTCCAACCCCACTTCCACCATGGACCGCCAGCAGCTGGAGGACGAAATTGCCCAGCTGACCCACCATCTGCGGCTGAAGCAGGAGGCTTTGTGGACTCTGAACTTGCAGCGCGCCCAGGAGGGGCCTACACCAACGGTACCTTCACCACCGGTACCCACCGCCGCTGCACTGGTTCTCCCTCAGGCAGCACCTGCGGCTGCTGCCATGCCATCGGCAGCGCCTGTCAACACCTCCACGCTGCCAGACAATGCGGTCGTTCACATGCACGTGTAGGGCTGGGATGGCTTTTCGCGAAAAGAAGTGCCGACTGTGTAGGTCATAGCATGGTACTGCGCAGGCCATTGTGTTTTTTGTTTTTTTTTTGTTTTTTATTTGTTTGTTTTTTTGCGGAAAGCTTTGCTTTCAACCAACTGGTAGGGCATCATCTCTAACGAGATTAGTTTGGCAATGTGGGTGTTCAAAGCCAGTGTACGCGGATGAGAGGATGAGTACTTTCTTGTCCTACTCAGAGTCTCTGGTAGGGAGAGCTGAACTCGAGAGCTGCATATGGTGGAACTGACAGTGGACATGGCGGACTGAGAGAGCGTTGGAGATGGTGATGGTGTTGGTGGTGTTGCTGATGGCCTAGATTCAGTCTTTCGTAGCAATAACATTGCGATTCCATGACTGCTTTGCCCTTGCAACGACACCTCGACTTTTGCTGCTGGTGGTGTGCTAACCGGTGGGCTTACAATGGGGGAAGCGATGTAGCATTGCAGTCTACCTTTATTCGGAGCAGGTGCACATGTGGTACGTGAGGTTGGGTAGTCCATCCACGCTTGCAAGTGCATGGTGGTTAAATGTCTAAGCATGCAACTGGTATTCAAATTTCTCAGATTTTTCCCTTGGCTAAAGGTCTTTGGGCACTTCTTACAGATAACCTTTGCCTGATCATTAGGATTTTGTTCAAAAAAGTGCCACACTGCACTCTTCCTACTATGGAAGGCATTTTGAGACCTTACACGCCGTGCTAATTTGACCATCTGGCCAAGCTGTCCTGCAACTCTTTTGGTTTTTGTAACACGTTTTTGGACTGCTACGGTCATGCCAGATAACAGCTGTTGCCTGCTGCGGATCCTCCTCCTCCTCTTCTGAGCTATTGGCAGCGGCACCCTCTTCCCCCAATGGATGCCAATCTGGATCAACAACTGGGTCATCCATCACCTCCTCTTCAATTTCATGTGCAACTTCCTCTATGTTACCGTGTAAGATGGTATAGTATGCGGGAAGGGGCACCTGAGTTTCATCAGGGTCTGATTCTGCCTCAGTACACTGCGAGGACAATGTAGTGCTCTGAGTGAATGTACCAGCAGAAAAATCTAGCAGTGGCTGTGCATCAGTGCACTCAATGTCAGATTCATCTTGGACTGGGGAATTCACGATTGCTAACCCAGGCATGGTATGTGAAAAGAGCTCCATGGAGTAATCGGTAGTGTGGCCTGCCACATCTTTCACTTTTGATAGGGGTGAAGGGCACAAGGAAAGGTGTTGTTCCTGACCAGGAGCCTCCACTGACGACTCAGTGCTTTTATTTTTTGAAACTTCAGAAGAGGAGGCGAGAGAGCTGGAGGCTGTGTCAGCAATGTAAGCCAAAACGTGTTCCTGAAGCTCCGGCTTTAAAAGTAGTTTACCTACTCCCAGAAAAGAGAGCCTACGAGGCCTTGTGGAGCCAGACGATGACGCAGGCTCAACACCTCCTGCCTTAGGTGCTATTGTGCTTTGCCACTACCAACAAATGCAACACCACCACCACCGGGACCAGCTGGCGACCCCCGCCCACTTCCATGGCATCTTCCACCATACTTCCTCATTTTTGTGAAAATGTACCCAAAATAACACAAGCTATATGGTACTGTAAAACAAGGTAGAAGGTGTATCTACTATTGGTGAGAATTTGAATCTCACTATAGTTTTGAGGACACAGAACTATTGTCTCAGGCCCAGTAGAGATTACACCTCAATGTAACAGGCTGAAATTGGATTGTGTAAGACAAGGTGGAGGGTGTCTATAGGATTGGTGAGAATTTGAATCTCACTATAGATTTTAGGACGCTGAACTATTGTCTCAGGCCCAGGAGAGATTACACCTCAATGTAACAGGCTGAAATTGGATGGTGTATGACAAGGTGGAGGGTGTCTATAGGATTGGTGAGAATTTGAATCTCACTATAGATTTGAGGACGCTGTACTATTGTCTCAGGCCCAGGAGAGATTACACCTCAATGTAACAGGCTGAAATTGGATGGTGTATGACAAGGTGGAGGATGTCTATAGGATTGGTGAGAATTTGAATCTCACTATAGATTTGAGGATGCTGAACTATTGTCTCAGGCCCAGGAGAGATTACACCTCAATGTAACAGGCTGAAATTGGATGGTGTATGACAAGGTGGAGGGTGTCTATAGGATTGGTGAGAATTTGAATCTCACTATAGATTTGAGGACGCTGAACTATTGTCTCAGGCCCAGAAGACATTACACCTCAATGTAACAGGCTGAAATTGGATGGTGTATGATGTGGTGCCCCCAGGACTATGGTCGCCACAGTGGCATTGCCTTCCTCCAGGGAGGGTGATGTCAGGCTTGGAGGCAATGAAGGGTCTCTCTAACAGTTAACCATGTCATGCAACACAGTTCCCACTCCAGGCCAGCAGAGGGAGCTCTGAACCAGAATTGGGGGAGGAGTGCTCTCTTAGGGCCAGGAGGGGAAATGATGAGTGAGTGTGAGTAGGGTAATGAGTGTAGATGTGTGGAGAGAAGCTGGAGGTTGAGCTGAGGATAGAGAGCTCCCTCCCAGTGATAGCGCATGATGTGGAGCCTGGTCTCCACGGTTGTATGGATACTGAAGGTCCTGTAACAGAAACCAGAGGAATAGGAAGCTGTAAATGCTCTATTCCCAACTAAGACTCGGAGGCACAACATTGACGTGTGAGCCATGAGAGATAGAGGGCTACAGCTGTCTGCCATACGAGGTAGTTCTAAGAGAAGATAAGAAGGAGGAACTTCAGTGTAACACTGTACTGCATGTACCTCAAGCCAGTGCTAGGAAGGAGACTACACAACCCATCAATCCCAGAGTTGCTACCAGGCTAGCCTGCTCCTGTGCCATCTGTAACCAGGACCCTGGACTGCGTTTGCCAAGTAAAGGTAAAGAAACTGCACCCTGTTGTGTCCTTGCCTCCTTCCTGCAACATCCTCAGCACTGCTACATCTCTGTGCCAAACACTGCACCCTATTCCTAAATATTCCTCTACACTGCCCTGGGACCAACAGCCCTACCTGTGGAGGGCTACAACATCATTGCTGCACTACACCATCTGTCCCAGAGGATCTGTCTGCAGCGTCGGCTTAAAAGAAAAACATAGCTAAATTCTTTTAGAAAAACTTGAAAAATTGAAACAGATTGTATGTTTTGCAAACTATATGTACATTTGGCAAAATGACCAGCACAACATCACGGATCAGCAGCAAAAGGTCACATCTCTCCCAAAACACTTCATGTGTGCTTCAAAACAAAATGTGTGGTTTATACAAATTGTCAGTTCCCTCAAAATGCAAAGTCTCTTGACCTGTGTTTCACACAGTGTTTTGAGGATGAATTCAGCTCTACTCCCCCCTGCAGATTCCTCAGACAATGGCCACATTTACAAATGAAAGGATGCTAATTGGAGCCATCAGAGTCGTCAGTTCTGACTAAGGGTCATTTGACCCTCTTTCGGGACTTCAGAGGGGAGCTCGAAATTTCTGGGACTTCTAGTGTTAACATAATCTCATTGCAGATGTACTGATCAGTGCATCCATTATGACACATTTTTACATGGAGACAAGATGCATATCTCCAGATGTTTAAAACAATAAAGCTAGGGAATACATAATAAAATTTACGCTTGAATTTTTGGTGCCTCCACCCTTTATTTCTCCAATGCTTTTATGAAAAATTTTGAAGTTCATTAAAGGGAATCTGTCACCTATTTTTTCGTATATAAGCTGCTGCCACCGCCATCAGGGGCTTATCTACAGCATTCTATAATGCTGTAGATAAGACCCTGATGTAACCTGAAAAACAAGTTAAATTATACTCACCTGGGGGAAAGGTCTGGTCCAGTGGGTGTCGCGGTCTGGGTACAGCGCCTCCCATCTTCTAGCGATGACGTCCTCCTCCTTGCTTCTGTTGCGCTCCCGCACAGGCGTACTTTATCTGCCCTGTTGAGGGCAAAGCAAAGTACTTCAGTGCGCAGGCGCCGGGAAAGGTCAGAGACGCCCAGTGCCTGCGCACTGCAGTACTTTGCTCTGCCCTCAACAGGGCAGATAAAGCACGCCTGTGTGGGAGCGCGACAGAAGCAAGGAGGAGGATGTCATCGCTAGAAGATGGGAGGCCCCGGACCGCTCCCCGGGTGAGTATAATATAACTAATTTTTCTTATCTTTCAGGTTACATCGGGGGATTATCTACAGCATTACAGAGTGCTGTAGATAAGCCCCTGATGGCAGTGGCAGCAGCTTATATATGAAAAAATAGGTGACAGATTCTCTTTAACTTTGTAAATACCCCTTGCCAGGTTACAAATGTCCTAACATTTGTGGCTGCAGACCTTTGTCACACTATAAAATTTGTAGTATGATCTGGTACACTTCCCACTTGTTTCATATTTCTTGACCTGCTATGGAATAGGGGACAAGTGGAAGAGAAAGTGACTGCAGGTTAAAACTACAAAGTTTGCAGTCTATTACAATGATGATAGAGTTTTAGATCTACAGCATATTTTTTCACTCTTGTCTATTGGTCTGAGAACGGTCAGTCTTTTCCTAGCTCATGTGAACATAGAAGAAAAGTAAGTTTTATCATAGTATGATTGCAGTATAAATCCATCGCCTGGTTGTTTTGAAATGCAACAAATTGTCTTGGCGAAGATGAATATTAGGGTCGGGTGCTACTTCTCACACCTTGTCATGCATTTTCACCATGGCTTGAAACTGTCATCACATCAGGACAGTTATTTTGTTTGTCCAAGACAGCTGATCAGCAATGCGCTTAAGCGTGGGACCCAGTCGCAGCTGTTAAACTCACTAAGGCTGGTTTCACATTTGCGGACGGAAGAGCTGCGGGAGGGCTGCAGTCTTCCTCCATGAAGCTCCGCCCCTTGCCACGCCTCCTCCGGTCAGCTCCGCCTATGGCCGCATACTTCTGCATGCGGCCTGCGTACCTATCTTTAGCATTGGGTATGCAGGCCGTGCCGCTGTATGCAGATGCCTCCGCCTGCATCATTTTGACAGTGTAGCGACCTGCGCCAAACGCAGCATGTTGGAATTTGTTTTGTTCGCCGCATCGTCAAAACGATGCATGCGGAGGCATTGGCATACATCCGCACGACCTGCGTACACAATGCTAAAGATAGTATGCGACCATAGGCAGAGCTGACCGGAGGAGACGCGGCAGGGGGCGGAGCTTGAAGGAAGAAGTCTGCAGCTCCTCCGTCCGCAAATGTGAAACTAGCCTAATTGCTCTCATTGGTCAAACACCTTGTTACTGACGCATCATAGCTACTGATGGACGAGTGTTTGGTACTTGATCGAGCATCCTGTTGCTCAAGACGCTCGGTACGCAATCGAGTATCTGGGTACTCTGGCACCATGCTCCATTCCCTGCCCTGTATGTTTTGCGGCTGATTTTCAGCCACTAAACATACGAGAATTGCCTGTCAATCACAGTAATGCCGTAGCCATTTTGGCAACTGGCATTACTATAATTGGCTGGCCACATCACGTCATTGGGTCTATGTAAGTTCCTGTGAAGCAATTCTCACCACACTATGCTCTGAAGTACCCTAGTCCCTATTAATACTTCATTTAGCTCCAATTAGTGTAGTAGTAGCTTCTGGAGAAGGGACAGTTGTGCATTAGAGGCATATAGGCCTTCCAGTCCTTGCTGCTGCTACCTAAAACCAATGGTCCTTACCAGGGTTACATCTATTTTATTTGATTCCCTACTAATAGCGTTGTTAGCTGCATGTAGTGTAGGGATAGGTACTGGAGTCCCCTCTGAAATGTAAAGTGCTGCGGAATATGTCAGCGCTATAGAAATAAAATTTATTATTATTATTATTATTACTGGAGGAGGGATAGTTTTGGATTAAAGGAGGACAGGAAAACAAATAAAACCATGAAACGTATATCCTTTTTTTCGTGGGAAAGGGTGCATGGGAATACACTGGGAAAAAAAAGGAAAATTTGAGTAGGATTATTTTCCACTGCGGTGATCTGGTGGGGTTGCGAAGTCTGGGCCAATCCAGGCCTCCTTTATTTTGATAAGAGTCAGCCTGTTAGCTTTTTCGGTTGACAGGCAGATGCACCTATCAGTTATTATACCCCTGGTGGCAATAAAAAGCCGCTCTGACAAAGTGCTAACAGCAGGGCAGGCCAACACCTCCAAGACATAGACGGACAGCTCATGCCACGTGTCCAGCTTGGACACCCAATAGTTGTCAGCTAGGTACATCACTATTTTCCAAAACTTTCCCCTCCTTGTTGGACTACTCTGTGCATCAAGGCCTGGGCATGTGTGTCTCCCTTGTCCCTCCTCCATGGTTGCCCAAGGAACTATGATCTTGGCAGCCAGCATTGTTAGATTGGAATTTTTGTACTAATTGTTTCACTAGGGTGTTCTGGTATTGCACAATTTTACCAGCACACTCTGCCTCATGAAGGAGACATGGGAAGTTCTCTTTGCAGTGTGGGTCGAGAAGGGTGAACAACCAGTGATCAGTGTTGGTTGGCTAAAATGCATATAACGTGAGGGTCACGGGAAATGTGTCAGACTCTCAACAGGTAAGACTTCCCTGTCTCCATCAGGAGACCGATTCTCCATGTCCTCCTCTCCTCTTCCATCCATCCATGCTGAACAAATGGAATGAAGCTAGTGTGAATAGTACCCTCTGCAATGCAAGTGTGGTAAGGGCCAGGATTGGGGGGTGGTCCACTGCTTACCACGACCGGACGATGCAAAGACGAGACGGAGGCAGAATTCAGTTGTAACAGATCCAGGTTTATTGGCCGTCCTCCTGACGACTTTAGCCATGCACCGCAGTTCTTTTACAGCTCTCCGTTTCCAGGCCCGGGTACCTTTCACCTTTCCTTTAGTCGTGATGACGTCCCTCCCGGATCTTTCGCTGGGGCTG
The DNA here is from genome assembly GCF_039654945.1 of Dendrobates tinctorius. Classification (NCBI taxonomy): domain Eukaryota; kingdom Metazoa; phylum Chordata; class Amphibia; order Anura; family Dendrobatidae; genus Dendrobates; species Dendrobates tinctorius. The sequence goes on from NW_027361692.1 coordinate 11,544,675, forward strand.
TCCTAGACCAATCTACTGCCAGCGCTTCACCTGCCTGAGGTCGTCGTTCAATCGGTACCTCCGGGTCCTCGTCTGTCCTGCGGTACATCGTGTCAGGGCCACCCCCTGACTGTCTTCTCCTGTCAGTCCCCTGGTCGAGCTCTTCACTGTTCACCGTCTTCTGTCCTGAGTCTTCCTCTGCTGAGCTCCTCCCAGGACTAGCCTAACCTCTGGAACCCCAACCAGTCCTATTTATCCCCTCTCTCACTGGGAATTCCCCTCCAGGGTTCCTATCTCCCCGCCCCCCATGACTAAGCATTTCTCAAGCCCTAAGCTGCTGTTGAGTCCTGAACTACTCCCCCCTGCCATCTTGTGGTCATTTCTAGGTACTGCACTCTCTTGTCTGTCTTTCCCAGCTATCACCCTGCTGTCCTTGTCAATCTCCGTCCATAGTGCACCAACCGTTCCCTCCTACTTCCAGTCAAGTCTGTCCGTCAAGTCACCTTCCCCACACAGGCAACCATCTCCAGTTCCTCCTCCTCCTCATTATCACCCAATCCATGCTGAGAAGATGAGATGAGGCTGAGATGGGTAGTATTTCCCTGTGTACTTTCTTCCTCCATATCCACATGCAAAGCTTCCTATTTAATTGTGAGAAGTAAGCGTTGGAGTAGGCACAAAAGCAGGATGGTTAGGCCGGGGTCACACTAGCGTATGGTATCTGATGCGAGAGCATCGGATGCGATATGCTAATGATCCTCGGTTCCCGCTCTGCTGCGAGCACGAGCCGCGTGTCATGCTACTGTTCTCTGATCCTCTTGCACATAGAGAATTGGAGCACAGCTGCGGAGGAGGTGGAGAAAGTATTTTCTCCATCTCCTCCATTGTCTGCATATATCACACCACACTCGGATGATATCTGAATGATGTGCGTTTTATCACTTGCACCCATAGACTTATATGGTTGCGAGTGAGTCGAGACTCGGCCAAGCCTCGGTGCCAATTGCAGCATGCTGCGATTGTTCTCACATGCTGATTCGTCATGAGAAAATAATTGCAGATGTGATTTGCCCCATAGATTAACACTGGTCCGAGTGCTATGTGATGTTCTCTTGCATAGCACTAATCCATTTTCTATGGTAGTGTGACCCCGGCCTTACCCTGATTATGGCGTCATCACTGCTTTCAACTACTGCCCTCTGCTGCTCACTTTGCCTTGCCAACATAGGTAATGTGAAGTTCCAGAGCATGGTCATGTCACACACCAGTCCATGAGCTGGCAATTGCAAGCTCTGCTGCAGCATGTCCAGACTGGTGACAGCAGTAGTTGACTTGTGGAAATGGGCAAACACACTGCGTTCCTTTTCAAGTGGCTCAGGCAAATCTGGGTAGATTTACAGAAACCACTGAACCACTACTAAGTTGAGCACGAGCCAGGCATGGTACATGTGCAAGGGTGCCAAGCTTCAAAGTTGCCACCAGGTTACAGCCATTATCACACACGACCATGCCTGGTTATAGGTTCAGCGGTGGAAGCCACGGATCTGTCTGGTCTGTTATACCTTTCCACAACTGTGCGGCGGTGTGCAGTTTGTCACCTAAGCAAATTAGTTTCAGCAGAGCCTGTTGCCACTTCACCGAGGCAGTGCTGCAGTGCTTCCAGCTTGCAATTGATATGGATGACGTGTTCCGAGATGACAATTCAGAGATGGAGGATCAGGAGTAGGAGGGGGTGCAGAAACTGGTGTAGGAGGTGGAAGTCTGATGAAAATAGCACCTGCAATCCATGGCATCGGTACCACGTGTGTGCCATTCCAGGTTCCCACTCGATCTCGTCTTCCACAAGGTTTACCCATTGTGCTGTCAGGGAAATGTAATGTCCCTGGCCACAAGAACTTGACCATGTGTTGGTGGTTAAGTGGACCTTCCCATTGCTCAGGACACAGGTGATGTTATGGGACATGTGCTGGTGTAAGACGGGGATGGCACACCGGAAAAATTAGTGGAGGCTGAGGACTTGAGTACAATGGTACGGCCACTGCAATAAGGTTGCAGAAAGCCTCAGTGTTCACAAGCCTAAACGGCAACATTTCCAGGGCAAGCAGTCTGGCAATGTGACCATTTAGTGATTGAGCCTGTGGATGTGTGGCTGGGTATTTCCTTTTGCATTCTAAGGCCTGGGGTAGGGACAACTGAATGTTGAGCTGGGACAAGGAATTGGACATGGTTGCTGATAGTGCTTTTGACTGTACAACAGGTGCAGGGCACGTGACATCCATGCCAGGTTCCTGGGTAGGGGATTGGAAAGCACAAAGCAAAGGGGAAAGGCCGTGGTGTCACCCGCAGACACTGATTGTGAACTGTGAAGCAGTGACCCGTATCACAGGTAGGGGTCACAGTGTGTTCTCCCCATGATACGCACGGAGGCGTATTAAGGTCATGAGGGGGCGCTGCAGTCGTAGGTGTAGCTATGATTACAATGGTGAAGCAGTGACTGATGTCACAGGTAGGGGTCACTGTGTGTTATCCCCAGGTTGTGTACTGAGGCGTATAAAGGCCCTAGGAGTGCATGGCAGTCATGGGTGTAGCCGTGACTGCAATGCCGGCTAGAAATAAAAAGCGTAGTCTTGGATATGCTAGTGTCCAAGGCAGATGTAGGGAAATCCTGCTTTGGGATGTTGTGTTGAGACAGACTACAAGATAGTCGTGCAGTCCATTTCATTCCAGGCCCAGTTTCTTTGTTAAAGTCTCTGGAGAAAAGGGTTTGGGTGTGTCAGTTGTAACATCAGTGTCAGTCTGGTGTGTGATGTTGTGCAGAGCAGTCAGCATTGCAGAGCTATACCTATGTGAGGTAACAGGCCAGTGAAGCCAGCAGCGAGGGCAGCTGAATAGCCTGGCACCCGCAGCATACACAGCGGTGCATAAGTGTGCTACCGCTGCACAACAGGACCCAGACGTTTGGCCCACATATTCGGGTACTTTGATGACATGCCTGAGCATGCTGGTGGTGGTCAAGCTGGTAGTAGTCTGGCCAGTGCTCATCTTGGTATGGCACAGGTCAGGGGTGGACACTGACAGCTTGGGCCCCCTTCCCTTTATGGCGATAAAGCTACTTATATATATCTATAGCCACATACACATATATGTGTGTGTGTGTGTATATATATTATAAAGTCTCCTTTATTATGTATATCACTGTCCCTTATACAGTGCCCTCTCTTGTCATGTACAGTACCGTCCCTTACATATTGGATTATATAGAGCCCTGTTTTTTATTACATACCCTCCTGTCTTGTTAGATGTATAATGCAATGATGGCTGATGGGAAAGCTTCTTTTCTAATGGAGGAGCTGATAGACTGGTAGTCTGGTCACCGGCTGCCAGTTCATGGCCTTCTAACTCTGGCAGTCACATTGGCTCTGCCTGAATATTGCGGTGCTTCTTCACTGCTGTGCTTGCTCTGCATGGCACCTTCCCAGGTTGGGTCAGTGACTTCATCGTTCACCACCTTCTCTTTCACTTCCACACTGTGGTTCTCCTGACTTGTTGACCTAACACAATCACTTCTTGGCAACTGCGCCTCATCTTCACATACCTCTTGAGACAGTAATTGCCATTCCCTACTGTTTTCTTCTGACTGTGACTGTTCAAATATTTGGGCATTACTACACACGATCTCCTCATGTCCCTCTTAAAATGTGCAGGGTGAGAGGGCAGAATCAATAAATTGAAATGAAAAGAGCTCCTCCAGTCTATTGGCTAGAAAGACTGGACAGTGTGGAAGACAAGGTGGTGCTAGGAAACAGTCTGTTTACACTGTTCTGGCTTAAAGGCAGCGTCGGACTGGCCCACCGGAGAACCGGTGGATTCTCCGGTGGGCCCTGGCATCTGGTGGGCCCTGGCACCTGCTGGCATACAGGGCCAGCAGTTGCCTAGGGCCCCCGCTGCTCCAGGGGCCCCCAGCCAGTGGTGTGTCGCACACCATGCAGCTGCTATGGGGGCCCCTGCTAGCGGAGCAGCAGTGGGTGTCAGGAGGCAGGAGCCCCTGTCCCCGCTGCTAGAGAAATGAATATTCACTGCGAAGTAGTGAATATCATTTCAGGTCTCCACCCCCAGAGGCCCCGCCCCCAGCCCAGTAAGCCGCTCTGCAGACTACAGCTGTAAATCAGGGCCGGCGCCGCCCTCAGTCCTCTCTGCTCCTGGCTCACAGCCAGTGCGCGATGACGTCACTACATCGCGCACCCGCTGTGTGTCTGGCAGAGGGGGCAGCTCCTGACACTGAAGCCGGCTGCCGGAATCAGCGTGGGAGCGAGGAGGAGAGGTGAGTATTGTGTTTTTTTGTTTTTTTTTATATCTCTCTCGCTCTCTCTATCTGTCTCTCTATCTATCTATCTCTATATCTCTCTCTCTCTATCTCTCTTATATCTATCTATCTTTCTATCTCTATCTATTATCTATATCTATCTATCTCTATATCTATCTCTATCTATTATCTATATCTAATCTATCTATTTCTATATCTATCTCTATCTATCTAATCTATCTATTTCTATATCTATCTCTATCTATCGCTCTATCTTTATATCTATCTTTCTATCTCTACATCTATCTCTATATCTATCTATCTCTATATCTTTCTATATATATCTCTATATCTATCTATTATGTCTATCTATCTCTATATCTATCTATCTTACTCTATCTATCTCTATATCTATTATCTATCTAGCTACCATCTATATCTATCTATATATATCTCTATCTAATATCTATATCTATCTATCTCTATACCTATCTATTTATCTATCCGTTATCTATCTCTATATCTTTTCTCTGTATCTATCTATCTCTATATCTATCTCTCGCTATCTATCGCTCTATCTCTATATCTATCTCTATCTATCTCTATATCTATATCTATTTCTCTCTATATCTATCTATATATCTCTATCTATCTCTATATCTATCTCTCTGTATATCTATCTATCGCTCTATCTCTATATCTATCTTTCTATCTCTATATCTATATATCTATCTATCTTTCTCTATTTATCTCTATATCTTTTCTCTGTATCTATCTCTCCCTATATCTATATCTATCTATCTCTATATATATCTATTATCTCTATATCTATTTCTCTCTATATCTCTCTCTATATCTATCTATCTCTATATCTATCTCTCTGTATATCTATCTTTCTATCTCTATCTCTATATCTATCTTTCTCCATCTATCTATTTATCTCTATCTATTATCTATATCTCTATCTATCGCTCTATCTCTATATCTATCTCTACATCTATCTCTATATCTATCTTTCTATCTATCTCTATATCTATCTATATCTATCTATTATGTCTATCTATCTAGCTATCTCTATTATCTATATCTACCTATCTCTATATCTTTCTATCTTACTCTATCTCTATATCTATCTGTTATCTCTATATTTATTATCTATCTATCTCTATCTATTATCTATATCTATATCTATCTCTCTATTTATCGATCTCTGTATCTATCTCTCTCTATATCTATCTCTCTCTCTATCTTTAGATCTATATCTATCTATCTCTATATCTATCTATTATCTCTATATCTATCTACCTATCTATCTCTATATCTATCTCTATATCTATATCTGTTTCTCTCTATATCTATCTCTATATCTCTCTCTCTCTATAGCTATCTATATATTATCTCTATATCTATCTATCTATCTATCTATCTCTATATCTATCTGTTATCTCTATATCCATATCTATCTCTATATCTATCTATCTCTATATCTATATATCTCTAGATCTATCTTTCTATCTAACACTATATCTCTATATCTATCTCTATATCTCATTATCTATCTATCTCTATCTCTCTCTCTTTATCTATCTATCTATCTATTGATCTATCCATCTATCTCTATATCTATCTGTACACTCACTGGCCACTTTATTAGGTACACCATGCTAGTAACGGGTTGGACCCCCTTTTGCCTTCAGAACTGCCTCAATTCTTCGTGGCAGAGATTCAACAAGGTGCTGGAAGCATTCCTCAGAGATTTTGGACCATATTGACATGATGGCATCACACAGTTGGCGCAGATTTGTCGGCTGCACATCCCTGATGCGAATCTCCCGTTCCACCACATCCCAAAGATGCTCTATTGGATTGAGATCTGGTGACTGAGGAGGCCATTTGAGTACAGTGAACTCATTGTCATGTTCAAGAAACCAATCTGAGATGATTCGAGCTTTATGACATGGCGCATTATCCTGCTGAAAGTAGCCATCAGATGTTGGGGACATTGTGGTCATAAAGGGATGGACATGGTCAGCAACAATACTCAGGTAGGCTGTGGCTTTGCAACGATGCTCAATTGGTACCAAGGGGCCCAAAGAGTGCCAAGAAAAAATTCCCCACACCATGACACCACCACCACCAGCCTGAACCGTTGATACAAGGCAGGATGGATCCATGCTTTCATGTTGTTTACGCCAAATTCTGACCCTACCATCCGAATGTCGCAGCAGAAATCGAGACTCATCAGACCAGGCAAAGTTTTTCCAATCTTCTACTGTCCAATTTCGATGAGCTTGTGCAAATTGTAGCCTCAGTTTCCTGTTCTTAGCTGAGAGGAGTGGTACCCGGTGTGGTCTTCTGCTGCTGTAGCCCATCTGCCTCAAAGTTCGACGCACTGTGCGTTCAGAGATGCTCTTCTGCCTACCTTGGTTGTAACGGGTGGCAATTTGAGTCACTGTTGCCTTTCTATCAGCTCGAACCAGTCTGCCCATTCTCCTCTGACCTCTGGCATCAACAAGGCATTTCCGGCCACAGAACTGCCGCTCACTGGATTTTTTTTCTTTTTCTGACCATTCTCTGTAAACCCTAGAGATGGTTGTGCGTGAAAATCCCAGTAGATCAGCAGTTTCTGAAATACTCAGACCAGCCCTTCTGGCACCAACAATCATGCCACGTTCAAAGGCACTCAAATCACCTTTCTTCCCCATACTGATGCTCGGTTTGAACTGCAGGAGATTGTCTTGACCATGTCTACATGCCTAAATGCACTGAGTTGCCGCCATGTGATTGGCTGATTAGAAATTAAGTCTTAACACACAGTTGGACAGGTGTACCTAATAAAGTGGCCAGTGAGTGTATATCTATCTATTATATATATCTATTATCTCTATTATCTATATCTATCTATCCATCTATCTATCTAGCTATCTCTATATATCTCTATATCTCTCTCTATATCTATCTATCTTTCTAACTCTATATCTATCTATCTCTATACATATCTCTATATCTAGCTATTATCTCTATATCTATCTCTATATCTATCTTTCTATATCTATCTGTCTCTATATCTATCTATCTCTATATCTATTATCTCTATATCTATCTATCTCTATATATATCTCTATATCTATTTTTATTTATAGCCATCTATCTATATATATATTTATCTCTATATCTATCTATATATGTCTATATTATTATTATTATTATTATTATTATTATTATTATATCTGTATATCTCTATTATCTATATCTATTATCTATCTCTATCTATATATCTATCTATCTCTATATCTTTCTATCTATCTATCCATTATCTATTTTCTATCTATCTCTATATCTATCTACCTATCGATCTATCTATATTTCTTTCTATATCTATCTTTATATCTATCTCTATCTCTATGAATCTTTCTATCTATATCTATCCATTATCTACTTTCTATCCATTATCTACTATCTATCTCTATATCTATCTATTTCTACATCTATCTTTCTATCTATATCTATCTAACTCTATATCTATATAGCATTATACCCTATGAGGGGGTGCATTATTCCCTATGAGGGGGGCAGTATTATACCCTATGAGGGGGTGCATTATACCCTATGAGGGGGGCAGTATTATACCCTATGAGGGGGGCAGTATTATACCCTATGAGGGGGGCAGTATTATACCCTATGAGGGGGGCAGTATTATACCCTATGAGGGGGTGCATTATACCCTATGAGGGGGTGCATTATTCCCTATGAGGGGGGCAGTATTATACCCTATGAGGGGGGCAGTATTATATTCTATGAGATGGCTGCATTATATTCTATGAGATGGCTGCATTATACTATGTGAGGGGGCTGCTTTATATTCTATGAGGGGGCTACCCCAACTCCTGCTACATAATTAAGACATGTACAACCTTATAGTATACCCGGATATTAGCGTGTTTTACCGCATAATTGGTGGTCTGGTATTTAACTCTATGCAGCTACATAGTGGGCCCCAAGAATGATTTTATCTGGTGGGCCCAAGGTGTTCCAGTCCGACGCTGCTTAAAGGTTAGTGTCCCGCACCCCCATGCAAAGTGGGACAGGAAGCTAGGTCTCATAGATGACCATGTTTGTTGTGTTCCCACCTGCAAACTGTATGGTATTACTTTTAAAAATAAAATATGTAGCTCTGAAAATGAATTTAGCATGAGGGCCGCTTGCTCTCCAAAATTTTTGCATCAAAGCTGCCTGATGGCTGCATGATAACTCAGTTGATATGGTGTAGGTGGAGGAGAAGAAAAATAACCATGAACCATATACCCTTTTTGGGATGGGAAGGGGTGCATGGGGAATATGGGTCGCCCTCCCATGGCAGTGGAGTACTCGGTACCGGGCCCTATGAGCTTCAATGGGAGATGTCACTGCAGCTGGGACCCGGCCCGTGGCTCTGGGCGCCCATTGTAAAAGGGGGGTAATGTTCAGTGTGCTTTTGATGATTAGAATGAATGAGTCGTGACACCACCTGTGATGTTCGGCAATGAAGATGTTGAGCCGACGCTGCAGACAGATCCTCTGGGACAGATGGTGTGGTGCAGCAATGATGTTATAGCCCTCCACAGGCAGGGCTGTAGTCCCAGGGCAGAGTAGGTGAAGTGACACTTAGATGGTGTAGTGTCGGGGGCAGGGGATATAGCAGTGCTGGGCAGGTTGACGCAGGAATAAGTGGAGGACACCAGGGCATGTAGTTCCAAAGCTTTACTCACAGTCTGTTGTGGCACAAGAGCCCGCATCCGTGCCGTGTCCTTCGGGTCAGGAGCTCAGCCAACTTCCAGGTAAGATGAAGTACTCCTTTCCAACACTCCGCCAACTTATGTGCCTTTTCTGAACGTCTCCCTCTTAGCGCCTATAGTGAAGTACTCACAGTACTGAGTTACACTGGAGTTCCTCCTGTCAGATGTTCCTATGAACTCTACTTGTACGGCAGACAGCTGTAGCCTGCTTCAGGGACTCCTTACTACCTAGTCCTGGCTCACTATCGTTGCTGTTGTGCCCCCAAGTTTGGTGTGGGAATAAAGCAGTGACAACTTCAATTCCTCCGGTGTCTGCTGCAGGACCATTAGTATCCATACAACCTCGGGGACCGGACCCCGGCCTTGAGCTTAGAACTTGGGAAGTATTCTCCTCTAACCCTGATCCTTGGTTCTCTTCTTCTCCTCATGTTCCGTACTAATTCTTTCCTTCTTATGGAAAGTCAGGCTTTCTATTAATGTTCCTTTCCTGTGCCAGCGGACCCAGATCACTGAGGTGGGCTGCAGCACTTCCTTCATCCATCCCACTCAGGGGATCTCCTTTCACAGACTGACCTCGTCAGACTCCTGTGACTAACTCACTAAATCCTATCCTCTTCCAAACTAAAAACCACCCGCCTCCCAGCACGCTTCGTGTTCCAAGCAGGGAGCCACCAAAGGGTGCTTTGCTACACTACTATGTTGTGTGGAATGCAGGTGTTGGAGTGTGGTCAGGTGTCTCCACCTTACCTGAATAGTGGGGTACCACATCTCAGGAGGAGGTGCAGTACCTCTGTGGCGATTGAACCCTCAGGGGCGCCACAAATACACCAGAAAAAAAGGAATTTTTGAATTGTTTTTTTGTTCTGCTGTTGTCATCTGGTGGGGTTGAGAAGTATGGGCCCATCTAGGCCTTGTTTATTTTGAGAACAGTCAGTCTGTCAGCATTTGCATTTGGCAGGAGGATGCACCTATTAGTTATTATGCCACTGGCGCAACTAAAAACCTATGGAATCAACTTAAACAGTGAGAGAGCAGTGACTGTGACCTGTAAGTCCCAGGTTTGCCTCAACTCCGTGTAAAATAAGAATAACGATGCATTGATACAATGGGAGGAAGGTCCAAATGCACCTCTTGTGTGAATGAATGAACAAAGGACTTGTGTTCTTTCCTCAGGATGGGTTGTAGAAGACACCCGAGAAATATACGGCTGTTGGGAGCAAACCCATAGAGAATCATTTGTCCGTGTGTAATGCGTGCTTTTAACGCCTCTCACTCGTCCGTATTCCTCGCCAGTGTGACCCCGGCCTAAGGATGATTTCCCATAGTGGGACAATGTAAAAAAAAAAAAAAAAAATTAAGTGTAAAACTAAAGAAAAAAAAAAATATTACCGGTAATCCAATAAATACATTATTTATGTAAAAACAAAAATAAAAAAAGTATACGTATTTGGTATCACTGCATCTGATGCTACCCACACTATAAAGCTGTCACACTAGCTTTCCCCTTCAGTGAACACTGTAAAAAAAAAACGCAAAAAATTATGCTTTATCATCATACCGCCAAAGTGCAATAAAAAAGACAAATGTAAATAAAAGTGGTACCACTGAAAACATCATCTTGTCCCGAAAAAACAAGCCACCATAAAGCTCGGTCAGCTGAAAAATAATAACTTATAGCTCTCAGAATAAAGCGATGCAAAAATATTTTTTCTATAAAATAGTTTTTGTGTAAAAGCGTCAAAACATAAAATATAAATGGGGTATCACTGTAATCTTACTGACCCAAAGAATAAAGCTGCCTTATCAATTTGACCTCTCACGGAATGGTATATATTAAAAAAATCCTGAATTGCTGATTTTTGTGTATTTTACCACCTAAAATCGGAACTGAAAACAATCAAAAAATGTCATGTGCCCAAAAATAGTACCAATAAAAACGTCAGCTCGCTTCGCCAAAAAACAAGACATCACGTGACTCTGTTGGCTAAAATATGGAAAAATTATAGCTAAATTATAACTAATTATAGTCTAAATATGGGGATGCAAAAACTAGTTTTTGCAAAAAAGCGTCTTTTAGGCTAGTTTCACACTACTGTTCAGGAGGGCTGCAGATGGCAGCACACTTCCTCCTTTCTTCCTCCATGAAGCTCCACCTACTTCTGTATGCGTCCTGCATTTTCCTGCATACCGTGTAGGCGGAGCTTCACGAAGGAAGAAAGGAGGATGTAGGCTGCTATCCGCAGCCCTCCTGAACGCTAGTCTGAAACTAGCCTTAGTGTGGACAGCAGCTAAACATAAAAACCTGATATAAATCTGGTATCGCTGTAATTGCACCGACCTGAAGAATTAAGTTGTCTAATCACTTACACTAACACTAGGAACGACATAAAAAATAAAACCAATTTTTCATCTGCTGTTGATTTTTTCGCTCTGCTGCCCAAAGATCGCAGTAAGGCTCGGCTCACATTTATCCTGCCCTCTGCGCTGAGTGCTTAAACCGGGATTTCCGTGTAAATCTCTGAAATGCATGATTCAGACAGAACCCCCGGCGGAAGTTTCCCTATAATGAGGCAGACGGAGGCACTGTGGATGCCATAGGACCTGTGATCAGGTGGTGTCTTTATAGGAGTATAAAAGTGTAAGAAGTGTGCAGGAATAGGTATGCCACCACGGAGCAGACGGACCAACAGTTAAAGGGGAGGTTTATTTACGGGGAATAATACTGGTGAAGTCAACAGTATAAAATACGAATATAATGTGAACGGGTTTAGCAAACAGCAGAGAAAAGCATAAACAGAATTCAACGGCAATAAGAGTTTTTATCCGTCTGCAGGGATCTTGATTGAAGGGGTTACTCTTCTCCAACATTGGCGCCGAATCACCAGCGGCGCTTGTAGTCCGTAGTACTCTGTGTCCTGGGTCTTTAACGTTGTCCAACCGAGGTACGAGGGGTTAACGCGGGAGCCAGAGGGGTACGAGACTGACGATTTCCTCTTTGCTCCAAGTCCTTTTCTTTTACTCTGCAGCGGTGCTCTCTCAATGGAATCAGGGGCTCTGCCTTAACACATAAGTCACCGCAGCCTTGTACGTGGCTCAGTCTCTCTAAACAGGTCACAGCTCCGTTACTGAATGCAGCCTCTTTGTAGGGAAGCGTCTTGCCACATAAGGCTACTTTCACACTTGCGGTTTTTTGCTGCGCTTTTTTTGCGCACACAAATGCATGGAAAAAACGCATGCGTTTGTGTGCTTTTTTTGCTGGTTTTGGTGCGGTTTTTAAAAAAAAGCATGCTTTTTTTGCGAATTCGTGCGCATTATGCACACCCATAGACTATAATGGGTGTTTTGCTGTAAAAAAAAGCGCATTGCGTGCGCATGCGTTTTTTTGGGGCAAGCCGGACGCACAAAAAATGCAACAGGATGCATTTTGTGCGCCCGAGTGCACACTACAAAAAAAACGCATGCGCATACAAACGCGTACAAACGCATGTGTATGTGCACCTATGCGCACCCATGTTAAAGTATAGGGAAAAAACACGTGCGTTTTTTTGCGCTAAAAAACAGCGCAAAAAAACGCAAGTGTGAAACCAGCCTAACACAGTCTCTCTGCAGGGGGGCATCTTGTCACTGAACACAGTCTCCCTGCGGGGCAGCGTCTTGTCATAGAACACAGTCTCTCTGCGGGGCAGCGTCCTGTCACGGGGGATTATGCAACCTTCCTGACACTGCAGTCCCAGGCTTCACGTACTCACAGTCTGCAGTGTTTATCCGCAGTCTCTCTGGCGGCTGTACCTGAGTTCTCTCCCCGACTGCGTCAGCGTCCTCCCCTGTCTGATGTCTGCGCTCCTCTGAGCCAAGCGCGCGCTGTTTTCCCTCTTTCAGCTCTCCTCTCTTCCTGTTCCTGACTGCTGAACAGGCTGCTAATGTGTCCCCCAGGGAACCTGCTGCCCTGCTCAATGGTTCCGGGCACGGAGCAGAGGAGACAACCCTCCCTCGGCTTCTTCTGTGCTTCACCCCCTTACAAAAGCACGGTCTCCCACAGTTTTGTGCACTTCTGAAAAGAAGTAACTCTCCTGCCTCTGGAGTTTTATCTGAATCACGTCACTCAGAGATTTAGATGGAAACCCCAAAGTAAGGGTCAGATAAATGTGATCCTATGTTATGTAAAATGTTCTAAATAAAAGCTTCAATTCAATCCACAAAAAAGACCACTCAGGTCTGTCATCTGTTAACAGAAATATAGGGGGTTTCTATGTTACTGGTAGCACAAAGGCTCTGGAAAATTGAAATGACCCTCGCCACTCAAAACAAATTCAGAAATTCTGTGCTCCAAAATCCAAATGCCCGTCTCCCTTTTGAGCCCCAATGTATCACATGTTTGGCATTTCTGTAGTGATGAGAGCCAGCCTAATTTACGCATGTGTGTTTCTAGAAGCATGAACTGGGCAAAATTTACTGATTACTACAAAGTACTGGTCACTACAACAGCAGTTTGCAATTTTCACTAAATTACATCCACTGCTTCTTGTTTCTGGAAAACATCCATGGAATCAAAATCGTCACTACACTTGTAGATAAAATCCCCAAAGGTTATAATTTCTGGCACTTAGGGGTTCTGTATATGGAGTCCGCAAACTATTCTAGTAAAATCTATGCTCCAGGAGGCAAATAGCGCTCTGTCCCTCTCAAGTGTTGCCGTGTGCCTAAGCAGTATGGGGTATGTCTACAGTCAGCAGAAATTGTGGGACACATTTTGGTGCCATTTTTACCCACTTCCCAGTATGAAAATGTAAAATTTGGAGCTAACAAACAATCTTGGCAGTAAAAATGTAAACTATTATTCCTTCACTGCGTAGAGGAGTAAAGAGGCACCAACTTTTTGATATGCAAATATTGGTATGGATGGCCATCCATATACAGTACAACTTCTTATAGGATATATCTGGGTGGGGCACAGCTCAAAGAATGGCATAAATTCAAAAAGTAGGAATAGAAATGTAGCTCTCACCCATATCCTTTGAATTAAAAGTCCTTTATTTTACACACATGGACATCATTCTTCGCGGCGAGCAGGTAAAAACAGGAGTTAAAGCAGAGGAGAGCAGAAACAATAGACTATGTTCGTTTCGCGTCTTAACTGAATGAATCCGTAGAAGTGTCAGTTAAGGCGCGAAACTGCCATAGTCCGTTGTTTCTTCTCTCCCCTGCTTTAACTCCTGTTTTTACCTGATCGCCACAAAGAATGATATCCATCTGTGTAGAACAAAGGCCTTTTAATATGGGTGAGTGTTGCATTTCTATTCCTACTTTTTGAATTTTTTCTTCACTGCCCTATGGTATAAAATTCTGTAAGACATCTCTAGTGTTAATATGATCACTGCACCCCTAGATGAATACATTGAGAGGTTTAGTTTGTAAAATGGGATCACTTATGGGGGGGTTCTGCTGTTCTGGTAACTCAGGTGCTCTGCCAATGTGACATGGCACCCTCAAACCAGTGCAGCAAAATGTGCACTGTAATATGGCACTCCTTCCCTTCTGAGATTTGCACTCTGCCTCAGAAGTAGTTTTCAACTCAGGAAAGATTGCTCAACACATTTTTGAGCCAGGGACAACTCATAGTCCCATGGGTTTCAGTACCACTTTTATGCTGAAGACACTCAGATCTACCTCTCTGGCCCAGACGTCACCTCTCTGCTGTCCAGAATCCCGGAGTGTCTATCAGCTATATCCTCCTTATTCTCCTCTCGCTTCCTCAAACTCAATGTGGACAAATCTGAACTCATCATCTTTCCTCCATCTCACAGATCATCCTTACCTGATCTATCACAAATAATTACATCACATTCCCAAGTACCGGAAGTCTGCTGCCTCGGAGTAACCCTTGTATCTGCCCTGTTCTTCAAACCATACACCAAGCTCTCGCCACCGCCTGTCGCTTCCAGCTCAAAATTATCTCCAGAATCCGTCCTTTCCTCAATCTACTAAAATGCTTGTGCATGCCCTCATCATTTCCTGCCTCAACTACTGCAACATCCTTTTCTGTGGCCTCCCTGCTAACACTCTCGCACCTCTCCAGTCCATCCTTTACTCTGCTGCACGACTAATTCATTTCTCTCCTCGCTACTCCTCCGCTTCTCCTCTTGCAAATCTCTTCACTGGCTCCCATTCCCTCAGCATATCCAGTTCAAATTACTATTAATGACCTACAAAGCCATCAATAACCTGTCTCATCCATATATCTCTGAACTAATCTCCCGATATCTTCCTTCACGTAATCTCTGGTCCTCCCAAGACCGCCTTCTCTCCTCCACACTTATTCACTCCCCACCTAATCGCCTCCAAGACTTCTCCTGAATATCCTCCATCCTCTGGAATTCTGTGCCCCAACACGTCCGACTATCAACCACATTTGGATCCTTCAGACGGAACCTGAAAACCCACCTTTCAAGAAAGCTTACAGCCGGCAATGACCCCACTGCCGCCTCACCAACATCGGAGCTGCTGCAACCCCCCCAACCTACTGTCTCCTTCCTCACCATCCTGTAGAATGTAAGCCCGCAAGGGCAGAGCCCTCTCCCCTCTGTATCAGGCTGATATTACTAGTTTGTTTACTGTAAGTGATAGCCGTAATTTGTATGTAACCCCCTTCTCATGTACCGCACCATGGAATCAAATAATAATTTTGGGATCCATTTTCTCCTGTTAACCTTGTGAAAATACTAAACTTGGAGATAAAAAATTTTTGTGGGAAAAATGTGATTTTTTTTTTTTTTTTTTGTTTTCACAGCTCAATGTTAGAAACTTCTGTGAAGCACCTGGGGTTTCAAGGTGCTCACCCCACATCTAGATAAGTTCTCTTTGGGGTCTAGTTTCCATAATAGTGTCACTTGTTGTGGTTTTCTACTGTTTAGGCACATCAGGAGCTCCACAAACGCAACATAGCGCCAGCTATGTATTCCATCAAACTATAAATTCAAAAAGTCAAATGGCATTCCTTCTCCTCAGAGTCCTGCCGTGCAACAAAACAGTGGTTTTCCCCCACATTTGGGGTATCTGCATGCTCAGGAGAAATTGCACAACAAATTGTATGGTGCAATTTCTCCTGTTACCTTTTATAAAAATGCTAAGTTTGGATCTAAAAAACATTTTTGTGGTAAAAATGTGTTTTTTTTTAAATTTTTGTTTTTATTTTTTTATTTTTATTTTCACAGCGCAACGTTAAAAACTTCTGTGGGTTCAAAGTGTTCAATACACATCTAGATAAGTTCTGTGAGGAGTCTGGTTTCCAAAATGATTTCACTTGTTTTTTTGTTTTTTTTTACTCTTTGGGCACATCAAGGGCTCCCCAAATGTAAAATGGCATCCACTAATTCCAGCAAATTTTGCATTCAAAAAGTCAAATTGCGCTTCTTCCCTTCCAAACCGTGCCGTGCACCTAAACGGTAGTTTTCCTCCACATATTGGGTATTGTATTTCTGTTACTCTTATTAAAATGCAAAATTTGAAGCTAAAAAACATTTTTGTGGGACCAATGTGATTTTTTTTTTTTAAATTTTTTTTATTTTCACTGGTCAATGTTATAAGTTTCAAGGTTCTTACAATAATACACAATTAGATAAGTTCCCTGAGGAGTCTTAGTTTCAAAATTGGTGTCACTTGTCGTGGGTTTCCATTGTTTAGGCATATCAAGGGCTATTCGCATGCTCAGGAGAAATTGCACAACAAATTGCATCGTTCATTTTCTCCTGTTAAGGGCCTTTTACATATAGCGATATTGCTAAAGCGTCACCAATTTTGTGACGCAGCAGCAATATCACTAGCGATATCGCTACATGTGATACTCACCTCCAACCGGCTCCCCCGCTGGCTAAAGCTGATCGCGCGAGATCGGCCTGGTCCATTCCGCGTCATTGGCTTCCTGCTGGCGCCGACGAGTGAGGCATGGACGCAGGTGGAAGACTGTCACACTCGCCGCGTCTGACAAGTGAGTACGACCGCCGACCGCTGCTGCATCGCTGTGAGATCTGCCTGTGTGGCAGCTCACTAGCAACCATTTAGCGATGCACCAGCCATCCTGACCGGGTCATATCGTGGTCGGGATCGCTGGTGCATCGCTAAATGTAACGGGGCCTTTACCCTTGTGAAAGTAAAAAAAAAATGGGTCTAAAGTAACATTTTTGTGAAAAAAATGTTTATTTTTTACTTCCACATTGCATTAATTCCTGTGAAGCACTTGAAGGGTTTATAAACTTCTTAAATGTGGTTTTGAGCACCTTGAGTGGTGCAGTTTTTAGAATGGTGTCACTTATGGGTGTTTTCTGTCATCTAGGCCCTTCAAATGTGATGTGGTCCCTAAAAAAAATATCCTGCTGCACTGCTGACTTGTCCGTGCCTCGGATTCCTAACCTCATTTGGGTGAGCTGACTTTTTTTTCCTTTTTCTTGTCCTAAAAAATGGTTTTGTAAATTTTGTTGTAAAAATGACAAAATCACTGGTCAACTTTTAATCCTTATAACTAGTGTTGAGCATTCCGATACCGCAAGTATCGGGTATCGGCCGATACTTGCTGTATCGGAATTCCGATACCGACTTCCAATATTTTTTCAATATCGGAAGTCGGCATCGGAATCGGAAGTTCAAAGTTGATTGACAGCCTGACGTCATCATGATGCGCGGTGTGTGCGCATCATGATGCGCCGTCATTTCGGGCCTTCCGGGGGTCTCTGCCGGCCTGCCGGGGGGCTGTGTGGACTGCCCGGGGTCTGTACCGGCCTGCCGGGGGGCTGTGCCGGCCTGCCGGTGGTCTGTGCACCCTGTGGGGGTCTGTACCGGCCTGCCGGGGGGCTGTGCCGGCCTGCCGGTGGTCTGTGCACCCTGTGGGGGTCTGTACCGGCCTGCCGGGGGGCTATGCCGGCCTGCCGGTGGTCTGTGCACCCTGTGGGGGTCTGTACCGGCCTGCCGGGGGGCTGTGCCGGCCTGCCGGGGGGCTGTGCCGGCCTGCCGGGGGGCTGTGCTGATGTCCGGGGGTCTGTGCAAGCATCGTCCGATGGGACTACAAGTCCCATCTGGCGATGCCTGCTACCATGACAGTGATTGACACATTAGCCAATGATGGGACAGTAGTAGTCCCATCATCCGGCTAATGTGTTAAATGTTAAAAAAAAAAAAAAAAAAATACTACATACATACTACATGCATGCTACATACATACCACATACATACCACATACATACCACATACATACCACATACATACCACATACATACCACATATATACTACATGCATGCTACATACATACTACATGCTACATATATACTACATACATACTACATACATACATACTACATATATACTACATGCATGCTACATACATACATATATACTACATACATACTACATGCATGCTACATACATACTACATGCTACATACATACCACATACATACCACATACATACTACATACATACTACATGCATGCTACATACATACTACATACATACTACATGCTACATACATACTACATATATACTACATGCATGCTACATACATACTACATATATGCTACATACATACTACATATATACTACATACATACTACATACATACTACATGCATGCTACATACATACTACATGCATGCTACATACATACTACATGCTACATACATACCACATACATACTACATACATACTACATGCTACATACATACTACATATATACTACATGCATGCTACATACATACTGCATGCTACATGCATGCTACATACATACTACATACATACTACATGCTACATACATACCACATATATACTACATACATACTACATACAATACATTCATACAATACATACATAGACATACAGTACATATAACATAGAGTAACATACTTACCAATACTTGTCACATTGTTCCCCGAAGCCATTGTCTTTTACGGAATAAATATTAACATAACAAACCACAAAAATACTCACCCACGATCCGAAGCAGTCCACGAGTGTGTCCCACGACGATCTTGGGTAGAGAACTGCAGCATCAGCTGTTGCTGCCGTTCTCTACGGGCTGCAGGAATCCAATGACGGAAGGTAGGTATCCTTCCGCACTGTATTCCTCCGCCACTTAAAAAAAAAAAAAAGTCCCTAGTCTCACTTTATGCCATTGCTGTGTGGGAATTTCCGGCGGAGCCTGCACAGCCCCCCGGAGCCTGCACAGCCCCCCGGCAGGCCGGCACAGCCCCCCGGCAGGCCGGCACAGCCCCCCGGCAGGCCGGCACAGCCCCCCGGAGCCTGCACAGCCCCCCGGCAGGCCGGCACAGCCCCCCGGCAGGCCGGCACAGCCCCCCAGAGCCTGCACAGCCCCCCCGGCAGGCCGGCACAGCCCCCCGGCAGGCCGGCACAGCCCCCCGGAGCCTGCACAGACCCCCGGCAGGCCGGCACAGACCACCGGAGCCTGCACAGACCCCCTGGCAGGCCGGCACAGCCCCCCGAAAGGCCCGTACAGACCCCAGAGAGGCTGTACAAGGGAAAAACAGGATTTTTCTTATTCCGATACCGGAAGTCCCATAGACTTGAATGGGACTTCCGGTATCGGAATCGGCGATACCGATACTTTTTTTTAAGATCGGCCGATCCATTCCAATCCGATACTTTGAAGTATCGGACGGTATCGCTCAACTCTACTTATAACTTTCAAACAAAAAAAAGATTGTTTAAAAAATTGTGCTGATGTAAAGTAGACATGTGGGAAATGTTGTTTATTAACTATTTTATGTGACATTAATCTGATTTAAGGGCATAAAAATTAAAAGTTTGAAAATTGCTAAATTTTCACCAAATTTCCGTTTTTTGCTTTACGAATAAACATGTCATATCAAAGAAATTTTTACTACTATCATGAATTAGAATGTCACAAAAAAACAATCTCAGAATCAGTGGGATCCATTGAAGCAATCCAGAGTTAGGCTATATGCACACGTAGATTTTGGTCCTGCGGATTTTTCCACTCAGATTTGTAAAAATCCGCAGGTAAAATCTAAGGTGAAAAGACCTATGGTTTACCTACGGATTAGTCTGCGCTTTCACACCTCTACAATGGTGAAGGTGTGAAACCGCAGCGGAATCCGCACAAAGAATTGACATGCTGCGGATTGTAACCCGCGGAAAAATCCGCAGCATGTGCACAGTGTTTTTGGTTTTACCATTGCAAACAATGGTACTGTACAACGCAGCAGAAACTGCTGCGGACTCGCAGGGCCAGAAACACTGCCACAGCAGAATCCACACCATGTGCACATAGCCTTATAATCTCATAAGCTGACAGTGATCAGAATTGAAAAAAAATTGTCCTGGTCAGGAAGGAAGGCTTTGAGGTGAAAGAGTTAAAGTGCTGTATTCTAGATACTGATGTAAACCCTGAAATAGAAACCCATAGGCGCATATCTGCCATCTTGCCTACGTATTTGGAACAGCTTGGAGTCTAAAGCTTGTTTCAAATTGAAGCGCTCTAAAGCTATCATATTCCACATGTGAATCCAGTTTCATCCCACAGTCTGCTGTAAATGTCAGCTTCAAAGGAAAATATTCAGGATTGAGAGTCCTCAGTAGTTGATACCTTTTAATGGCTAACTGAAAAGATGGTAATACATTGCAAGCTTTCGAGACTACTCAGGTCTCTTCATCAGGCTAGACTAATACAAAATCTGAAGTCACATATTTATGCACAATACAGCCTAGAAAAAATGCAATAGATAAGACAAGTGACGTGAAGCAGAACTATTAATATGGGAGAGGGAGAAACATAAATATAAACATTGGACCAGTTCATAGATAAGGAGTCTGGATGTTATGTTATTTTTCTATTCACTGGCTAACACGGTACAAAGATATACATCTTTCCTAGCTTCAAAGGAGCGTGTTGGATACAGAGAGCACTAACATGACTGGAGCAAGCTGAACTTTACAATAGCAATGTGTATTCTGTATTACTTAAGAAATATTCTGTTAGAGAACACAAGAACTTAAGAACTTCAATGACGAGATAAAACGGAGGAAATCTTTAAGATGCTGTATATTTCAATTGGGCCACATTCACACGTTCAGTATTTAGTGAGGTTTTTACCTACGTATTTGTAAGCCAAAACCAAGAGTATCTGAAAAATGCAGAAGTGGTGATGTGTTTCTATTACACTTTTCCTCTGATTTTTCCACTACTGATTTTGGCTTACAAAAAATGATGTAAAATACTGACCAAATACTGATAGTGTGACCAAAGCTACTCCAAACCTGTAATCTGACCTAATGTAGAAAATCCTAAATATAATTCACTCATCTTAACATACAACATATGTAAAACAAGTGTAGGTGCGTGTGCCGACTGGGGGGTGGTCCCTTTTTTGCCGCAAACAGACTAGAGTCAGAAACCGGTGTACGTTCAACAGGTCCTCTTTATTGGCTGTCCTCCCGACGACCCCAGCAGCACGACAGCTTCCGTACACACAGGCCCAGATACCTTGCACCTTCTTCTCTCTCCTAAATTGACGTCCCTCGCGGTTCTATAGCTGTGGCTGCCCTAGGCCTACCACCACAGCGCTTCGCCTGTCTGAGTCCGTTCGTCTGGTACCCCGGGGCTTTCTCTGTCCTGCAGCTCTCCTGTCAGGGCCACCCCCCTGACTGTCTCTCCTTCCAGTCCCTTCCGGAGCTCTTCCTCTTTCAGTCTCTTCCTCCTTCAGTCTTCCCCTCCGCTGAACTCCTCCTCCTTGACTGGCTTCCCTGGGGCTCTCTCTCTCCCTTTTTATTCTCCTCCATGGGAATTCCCCTCTCTAGACCCCGTAGCTTCGCTCACCATGACTTTGCGGTTTCTTTAGCTTTAGCTGCTGTTAAGTCCTTTCCTGGCTTCCTTCTGTCTCCCTCTAGTGGCCAAAACTTAGTACTGCACCGTCTCCTCCTGCTGTTCTTTGTTCCCCCCTAGTGGCCAAAACCCAGTACTTCACCATATTTCACTATTTCTAGCTGTCTCCCCACATGTATACACCAGTTCACGTCGTATATTTACTGCACATCTTACATTCACTTTCATGCTTCTGACAGGTCCATAGGTTAGTCCACTTCCCTACATACCCCTTTCCTTTTACCACTATCGTCCCCGACAATCTCGTCCCCTTTATTTTCCCTTTATAAACTTCCCCGCTTTCTTTTGTCCGTGTGACCGGCTGTTGAGCAGAACCCAGAGCCTTCTAGCTCCATGCGGGATGCTGAACAGAGGCGGGAGCAATGATGCTCCGAGTAGCTTATGGCTACTCGCCGGCGCATACGCCTCTATGACAATTCCCTTTTATTGGGGTAGGACCACCCGGACTTCTCAACGGGTGCTCTCCCCCACTTTTCTCACTTTCAGAACCGTTTTCAAATTTGGGGCAAACTGACCGAGGCTCTGGCCTACCAGGTCACCGTGTGCTCCCCTCTTTCACTTTGGGGTGTTTGTGCTACTTAGGACCTGATCTATGGACCGCTACCAGTTCCAATTCTATAAACCATCTTGTACATTGAGGTATGATCAGTCGTGGCAAGCATTTTCTTTAGTTTCACACTGTGGACCTGTTGAATTATTCTCGTATAACGTTTTTAAACTAACTATACATAGTTTCAACATGCAATACTTTTGATGGGTACAACATTTAGGCTATATGCACACGCTGTGGATTGGTCTGCGGATTTGTATCTGCAGAACCGCAGGTAAAATGACCTGCGGATTGGCCTGCGGTTTTCCCCTGCGGTTTATCACCTCTACAATGGAGGAGATGGTAAACCGCAGCAGAATCCGCAGAAAAGAAGTGACATGTCATTTCTTTCTGCGGATTCAAAACCGCAGCTTTTCCGCAGTTAAAAATCCACAGCATTTGCACAGCAGATTGTAAATCACATAGATTTACATGCTACTGTACACTGTCTGCAGAACTACTGCATATCCGCAGCGGCCAAAACCTCAGCGGATCCGCAGCAAAAACCGCAGCGTGTGCACATAGCAAAAAAAGGAAGGTCAAAAGTTATTTTATATATAAATATTTTTATTTTAAGCAAAATTGCAAAATCAATACAAAAAATACCGCTAACCAAGCAGGTAAAAGGGGAAAATTTCATCACAATTATTATTCACAAAATATCAAAATCCATTCATAGACACAAAAAAATAATTTTTTTTTTTTTTTTTATAAATATAGTGCCAATAATACTGTATAAAAAAGTGCCAATAGCCTGATATTAATTTAATAAAAAATGCATAATAAAGTGACAGTGCATAAATTCATACCAATGGCAAGAAAGGGTGCTTTATAGTGCATAAAGATGTAATGGGTAAAATACCCAAAAAAGTATACCCTAATCCTTACAAATGGTGTATCAATTCATGACCATTTGTATCTAGGTTAGACCACGTATAACCAATATAATAATAAACGGACAGTGCTTAAGAATTATTGCAATAACAAACCAAAATTGTCTGTTAGTGCATATGGCTGAAATAAGAAAACACCCTAAAAGGTACCCTAGTGAATTAGATCGCATATAAGCAGCACCTAATTTTCAAATAGTTAGGTCTGAATTAGACCGCATATAAGCAGCACATAAAGTCTAAACAATTAGCCTAAAGAATAAAGTGCATGGATCAGTAAAGATTACTTACAAGTGAATGAAATATACCCCCACCTGCCGCCTCAATGCGCTTTTCGCCGTTCTTTGTCAGGAGGCCTCCTGACAAAGAATGGTGAAACGAGCGTTGAGGCGGCAGGTGGGGGTATATTTTATTCAGTTCCCTTATTTAGATCATTTATAAAATTGTTGAACAACAATGGGGCCAGGACAGAGCCTTGTGGTACCCCACTTAAAACACTCTTCCAATTGGATGTCCAACCATTTATTACCACGTTTTGAGTATGATCGCTGAGTCAGCAATGAACCCACCTAACCGTAACCTTGTCAATCACATTTTTTCAATAAGGATAGTATGAGAAACTTTATCAAATGCTTTAGTGAAGTTGAGATGTACTATATGTACCACATTTTCATGATCCACCAAGTCAGTGATTCCAGCATAAAAGGAAATTAAATTAGTCTGGCATGACTTTTTGCTACAAACCCATGCTGGCACTGATTAATTACTCTATTCTTATCCAAGTACTTGCATACATGCTATTTAATAATTTGTTCAAAGACATTTCCTGGTATAGAAGTATGGCTCACTGGCCTGTAATTTCCTGATTCCATCTTCTTCCTTTTTTGACAATAGAGACATTTTCCCATCTCAAATCTTCTGGAACTTCTCCTGTTCTTCAGGATTTTTCAAAGATTCTGGCTAGTGGTTCTGTAATTTCCCCTGCTATCTCTTTCAGTACCCTAGGATGTAATTCATCTGGAACAGGAGATTTAAATTAATTTAAATTAGCTAAGTGCTCCCTCACCATTGTTCTGTGTATAGATAGAGCGGATTCTTTCATTCGTTCAATAGCACAGTGAAGATCAGTTGATGTTACATTTACTTTATTAGAGAACATAGATGGATATTAAATAGGAATTTAAAAATTTGTCCTTCTTAACATAAT
Source organism: Dendrobates tinctorius (assembly GCF_039654945.1). Taxonomy (NCBI): domain Eukaryota; kingdom Metazoa; phylum Chordata; class Amphibia; order Anura; family Dendrobatidae; genus Dendrobates; species Dendrobates tinctorius. The sequence goes on from NW_027361692.1 coordinate 11,569,321, forward strand.
TTTTGACCACTTCACCCTTTTCATTCTGTAAAAATCCTATAGCATCTTTTGACATTCTCCCAAAATCTTTTTGTATTAATTTTGGGCTCCCTTGCAAGCCTCACTTAATTATTGACTTTACTCTTCTAATGCATTTCCTGAAGACAGCATTATATTCTTTTTTAGATCTGCCCCTCTCCTCATTTGATACACATTTATTTTTTCCTTTTTAGAAAGTGGTTAAGTTCTGTTTTCATCCATCCTGGTCTCTTTATATGCTTACAATTCTTCCTTCTTTTCGGGATTGTTACTGACTGTGCAGTGAGAATTTAATTTAGCAAAATCTCCCATCCTTCTTGAACATTTCTGTCCTTTAGAAGATCCAGCAATTGGACCTTTCCTGCCCTCTTTCTGAGTTCATTAAAATCTGCCTTTCTGAAGTCCAACCTTAAAGTCCTCGCAGGTCTTTCTCTTCTTGTAATAAAAAATTGAGGATAGCGTGATTGCTGCCTCCTAAATTCCCAACCACCTTTTTTTCCCTCAACCATTTCCTCCGTTAGTAAGAATTACGTCCAACATGGCAGATCCTCTTGTTCTCTCTTAAACCTTTTGAAAGATAAGGTTGTCAGCAAGAGAAGAGAAGAATTTTACAGACCCATTTCTTTTGCCTGAGAGAGATTCCCAACAAATCTTTGGAAAGTTAAAATCTCCCATGATCACTATGTCGCACTTTTTTTTTTTTTAGAACAAAGACATCTGATGTAAAAAGAGCATCTACATCTTTAGTCTGTCCAGGTAGCCTATAGCAAATACCTACAATGGTGTTCTTTCTGTTCTTCTCTCCTTGCATTCTTAACTAAACAGTTTCTACAGAGCTACCATTCTCTGAAGCTTGGATCTCTGTGGATATATACACTTTCCTAGCATACAATGCAACACCTCCTCCCTTCTTGTTAAGCCTGTTTCTTATAAATAAGTTGTAGCCTTCAAGGTTTGTATTCCAATCATTTGTATCATCCCACCAAGTTTAAGTGATGCCTATGATATCATATCTCTCTTCCCGTGTTAGCGGCTCCAGTTCTCCTTGTTTGGTTTGCATGGTCTGTTCATTTGTATAGACACATTTTAGTTTGTAGTCGGTTTCTCTTGCTCAACTATTTTCATTCATAATTTGTCTTTGTATTTATTTCCTCTTATAATTGCAGGGTTCTGAAAAGAATTCATTAGCTACATACTTTTTCCTGGCCATATATTTCACATTCCATATTACTTTAGTTTAAAGCTCTCTTAATGAGCATAACAAGGCATCTACCAAATATGTAATTTTCTGTTTTCGTAAGATGCAACCCATTTCTAGGAAGGAGTCCATCAAACAAGTAATTCACTCCATGGTCAAGAGTCTAAGGGATAATGTTTCTCCTTGTAGAGATTGACTTACCTGCTGGCATGTCAAGGTAAGAAGGCTTATTCGCCATGCAATGCTCCGCTGGGAAATTTAATATGCAAATTGCCTCTTCAGAGAGAAAGAGGACTTTAACTCTACAGTGCCACCTGTTGGAAGTAGCAATCCTACAAGTCACAATCAAACCTTTGTAATATGACTTAGGATAAGAAACCCAAAACATTATTGATGGCACCATCGACGTAGCCAGTTGTTCACCTGTAGAATCCTGTTCAATTTCCTTGTTCCATGTCCACTTTGAGGATCACTGTGAAGACGACCTGTGCTCCTAGTTCCTTACTTTCCAGACTAGGTGTTCAAAGTCTCTGCATATAGTTTCCAAGTAATTTTTTTGTGGCGTCATCTGTTCCTAAGCATATTAGTATCCATAGGTAGTCATCTGTAGCACTGTAGAATCTTGATACCCTATTAGACACATCTTTAATTTGGGCATTTGGAAGACGGCTCACTTCTCATGAGGTAATGTTCTGTTGGCATATAGCGGCTTCTGTTTCTCTCAATATGGAATCCCCAAAAATCACCACTCTCCTTTTCTTCACCACAGCGCTTCTTTTTCTCCCTTCAAGAGGCTTCTGATTAGAGTGTTCTTTGTGGGCAAAGCAATTTTTTATGTACCGTATTTTCCGCTTTGTAAGACGCGCCTTTTTCCCCCCAAACTTGGGGGGAAAATGGGGGTGCGTCATACAAAGAGGATATACATTACCGGGTGTAGGCCGCAGGGGTGTCCTGCTGTCCGTTGGCGCTGTGGGTGTCTCCGGGTGCCCAGCCGTGTCTCCACGTGCCCAGCGGTGTCTCCGGTTCCAATCCCAGGGCTCTGGCGACATTTTGCGACAGGCCAGAGCCCCCCCTCGGTTCCCTCTGTTTTGGCTCCGGCAATATGGCGGCCGCCGCCGGGGCCGGCGCATGCGCTAATGGTGATCTCGGGACAGATCTCGCTGAAATCTCATCTCTCGAGATCTCAGTCCCGAGATCACCATCAGCACATGCGCCGCCATATTGCCAGAGCCAAAAACAGAGGGAACCGAGAGGGAGCCCCGGGGCTCTGGCCTGTCGCAAAATGTCCCCAAAGCCCTGGGATTGGAACCGGAGACACCGCTGGACACGTGGAGACACGGCTGGGCACCCAGAGACACCCACAGCGCCGACGGACATCCGGTAAATGTGGGCAGAGCCCCGGGCTGCTGCACAGACCCCCCTGGCAGCAGCGCAAGCCCCCCCAGGTAGCAGCATGAGCCCCCTGGCAGCAGTACAGCCCCCCTGGCAGCAGCGCAAGCCCCCTTGGTAGCAGCATGAGCCCCCTGGTAGCAGCACAAGCCCCCCTGGCAGCAGCCCCGGGATTGGAACCGGAGACACCGCTGGGCACGTGGAGACACGGCTGGGCACCCAGAGACACCCACAGTGCTGATGGACACCCGGTAAATGTGGGCAGAGCCCCAGGCTGCTGCACAGACCCCCTGGCAGCAGCGCAAGGCCCCCTGGTAGCAGCATGAGCCCCCCTGGCAGCAGTACAGCCCCCCTGCCATCAGCAGGAGCCCCCCCTGGCAGCAGCACAGACCCCCCTGGCAGCAGTACAGCCCCCCTGGCAGCAGCGCGAGCCCCCCTGGTAGCAGCATGAGCCCCCCTGGTAGAAGCACGAGCCCCCCTGGTAGCAGCACGAGCCCCCCTGGCAGCGCGCTGCTCATCGGAGCACCCTCTCATCCCTTCCTGCGGCCTGCAGTATCACCCCACTCCTGCCTCCTCCAGCAGCGACCCTGGGACCCCACTTCACCGCAGCCACCACCCCAGGTAAGCAATAAGACACCTGGATTATAAGAGGCACCACCATTTTATTAAAAAAACGTTTTTTCCTATTTTTCTCCTCAAAATTTGTGGTGCGTCTTATAATCCGGAGTGTTTTATAAAGCGAAAAATACGGTACATCTTTGTAGTTGTCCTGCATGAGAGCTTCCATGCTTCCATTTCCCATATTGAAATCCCCAAGGCAGAGGTTTATTACCATATGTGCCTTTTCTATTGCTGTATACACAGGGCTAAACAGATGCTTACCGTGCTTCCTCCTCTGTATACTGTTGTCAGGGTTGGTGTTAGTGGCAGGCAGACCAGGCAGCTGCCTAGGGCCACCACTCCCCCAGGGGTCCCCAGCTAGCGGCACATCACACAGCTGCAATGGGGCCCCTGTGAGGCAGGGGGGCCCGCCTGCCACCAGCGCCGACTCCCCCCACCGCCGCATTGAATTATACTGGCATCATAGACGCCGGTACAGTTCAAAGCAGTGATGGAGGAATGGAGGAGAGAGCACCAACTGATTCTCCCTCTCCCATGACTCCCCGCTTTGACTCTGACACTGCGGGTGCGTGATGACATCATCGCGCACTCACTGTGTGCCGGCAGTGCAGCCGCTGAGACAGGAGCTGGGAGCAGCGGGGGCTCGAGGAAAGGTGAGGAGTGTGTTGTTTTTTTAATGTAACAGTGAGTACTGTACTGTGGGGCCATTCTCGGGGGGGGAGGTGTTATATGCTATGTGGTGCTGTGCTATATACCATGTGGAGCTGTGCTGTATACCATGTGGGGCTGTGTTACATACCATCTGGTGCTGTGCTATGTACCATGTGAGACTGTGCTATATACCATGTGGGGCTGTACTATATACTATGTGGGGCTGTGCCGTATACCATAGTACTGTGCTATATACCATGTGGGGCTGTGCTATATACTATGCGGCTGTGTTATATACCATGGGGGGTACATTATACAGTTAGGTCCATATATATCTGGACAGAGACAACATTTTTCTAATTTTGGTTCTAGACATTAACACAATGAAATTTAAACAAAACAATTCAGATGCAGTTGAAGTTCAGACTTTCAGCTTTCATTTGAGGGTATCCACGTTAAAATTGGATGAAGGGTTTAGGAGTTTCAGCTCCTTAACATGTGCCACCCTGTTTTTAAAGGGACCAAAAGTAATTGGACAGATTAAATAAATGTAAATAAAATGTTAATTTCTAGTACTTGGTTGAAAACCCTTTGTTGGCAATGACTGCCTGAAGTCTTGAACTCATGGACATCACCAGACGCTGTGTTTCCTCCTTTTTGATGCTCTGCCAGGCCTTCACTGTGGTGGTTTTCAGTTGCTGTTTGTTTGTGGGCCTTTCTGTCTGAAAGAGGGGCCCCATTGCAGCTGTGTGATGTGCCGCTAGCTGGGGGCCCCTGGGGGAGGGGGGCCCTAGGCAGGTACCTGGTCTGCCTGCCCCTAACGCCAACCGTGACCACAGTATACAGAGGAGGAAGCACGGTCAGCAATAGAAAAGGCCCATATGGTAATAAACCAAGATCAACCTCTACCAGAATGATGGAAAGAGAAAAGTATGGTGAAGGCGTGGTACAGCTCATGATCCAAAGCATACCACATTATCTGTAAAACACGGCGGAGGCAGTGTGATGGCTTGGGCATGCATTGCTGCCAGTGGCACTAGGTCACTAGTGTTTATTGATGATGTGACACAGGACAAAAGCAGCCAAATGAATTCTGAGGTATTCAGAGCCATACTGTGTGCTCAGATCCAGCCAAATACAGCCAAACTGATTGGTCATCGTTTCATACTACAGATGGACAATGACCCAAAACATAAAGCCAAAGCAAACCAGGAGTTTATTAAAGCAAAGAAGTGGAATATTCTTGAATGGCCAAGTCAGTCACCTGATCTCAACCCAATTGAGCATGCATTTCACTTGTTAAAGATTAAACTTCAGACAGAAAGGCCCACAAACAAACAGCAATTGAAAACCACCGCAGTGAAGGCCTGGCAGAGCATCAAAAAGGAGGAAACACAGCGTCTGGTGATGTCCATGAGTTCAAGACTTCAGGCAGTCATTGCCAACAAAGGGTTTTCAACCAAGTACTAGAAATTAACATTTTATTTACAATTATTTAATCTGTCCAATTACTTTTGGTCCCTTTAAAGACAGGGTGGCACATGTTAAGGAGCTGAAACTCCTAAACCCTTCATCCAATTATAATGTGGATACCCTCAAATGAAAGCTGAAAGTCTGAACTTCAACTGCATCTGAATTGTTTTGTTTAAAATTCATTGTGTTAATGTCTAGAACCAAAGTTAGAAAAATGTTGCCTCTGTCTAAGTATATATGGACCTAACTGTACATTATATTCTATGGGGGAGGCTGTGTTATATAATATGGGGGCTACATTATATTCTATGGGGAGGTGGGCTGTATTATATTCTATTTGGGGCTACATTATATTCAATGGGGGGTTGGATTATATTTATTATATTCTATGGGGGGTGATTGCATCATACTCTATGAGGGGGATGCATTATACTATATGAGGAGGCCAAATTTTATTCTATGGGGGGGCTGCATTATATTCTATGTGGGGCTAGATTATATTGTATGGGGGCTTCATTATACTTTATGAGGGGGCTACATTATATTCTATTGAGGCTGCATTATACTATATGGGGAGGGCTACATTGTATTCTATGGAGGGGCTACATTAAACTATATAAGGGGCTGCCATATATTCTATGGAGGGGCTGCATTATATTCTATGTGGTGGTTACATTATATTGTATGGCGGGGCTGCATTATCCTCTATGGGGTGGCTGCATTATGCTCTATGGGGTGGCTGCATTATACTATATGTGGGCTGCATTTTACTGTATCGAGGACTATGGGGAATACATTATACTATATGAAGAACTATGGTGTGCATTATACTATGGGAGGTGAATTGTACTACATGGATGACTGGCAGTGTATTATACTATATGGAGCACTATGAGGAGTGTATTATACTATATGGAGGACTGAGCAGTGTGTTTTAATATATGGAGGACTATGAGGAGTGTATTATATTATATGGAGGACTGAGTATATTATATGGAGGACTATGTATTTTAATATATGGAGGACTATGGGAGTGTATTATACTATATGAAGGACTATGAGGAGTGTATTATACTATATGGAGGACTATGAGGAGTGTATTATACTATATGGAGGACTATGGGGCACATTATATTATATGGAGGACTATGTGGTGTAAACTGTAGATGTGCTACTGATAACATGATACTGTATGGTGATCTGTTAGTGATCCATTAGTGATTGTACTGTCCCCATCATTCTTTCTCAGACGGTGGAAAGAGGCCGGGAAACAAATGTTGAACAACTTCAATATTGTCGCTCACACTCCTTTAGTGGCCTGAACTCGGACCATGTAAATACAATCAAAGTGCTTCTGTGTGATGTGCAATATGTTAGCATTTGGGGCCCCATTTTAAACTTTGCCCGGCCCTGACTACAGTCATGTGATCACTGTGTATCGGAAGAAAACAGGAGCTGCTGGGTCATAGGAGACAGCGCTGCTGTACAGCCAGGAGAGTGCATTTCTCTTGTAACTGAGATTAATACACCAGCCACAGTTACAAGGAGAAAAAGTTGATAATAAACACATTTAAATATTGAGATGCACCCAAAAGTCTTAAATGATCTTGTAGAGGCCTGATAATATTTATTTATAACACATAGTTAAAAAGTTACAGGAGGAGTGAGGGTCCAAGCTTATAATCTATAAGGAAGTAGGGGAGCATAATGTGTGCAATAAATGAAAAATAAAATGAATAAATAAAAAATAGTCGGTAAAACAAATGCCACTGTCAACCATATTGTTAATCCAAATAGATCTACCTTCCCCACTCCTTCTTATTCAACATGGCAGCAGATAGGGCTTATTTTTTACATGAATAAAAGCCATAAGTGGAGTCAACAGGAAGGAGAAATATAAGTTAGAGAAGGGAGAATCGATTCTCAGGTCCATCAGTAAGTGACTGATGGTCGGGAGGCTTGAGAATCTTCTTACTTTCCTGCTCTTCTTTGGAATAAAGACACCCACGCAATGTTGTGACAGCCTGGCTAATCAAAAGGAGAGCCAGGAATACTGGGAGGTAAAGAGATTGACAGGTCTCCTGCCCCCTGGCCACAGATTACTGACTTGACTGATGGACCGGAGTCCTGCAAATTGATTGTCCCATCTGTTCTATGTCATTTTTATATTCCCCTTTCCTATGGAAACCACTCTTGACTTAAGATTAATAAACTACATCAAAATTGATACAAGAACTGGATGTGTGATTTCAGCCTATGGATGTCATTATTGCGTTTAATTCTGAAACTATATTGCATTATGGTGGCTTTTGCAACATTTTAGTTAGGCTGGTTTCACATTAGCGTTTTTTAGCGCAGCACTTTGTGCGCGTCCATGCACATGCGTCATGTGCCCCTATGTTTAACATGGCGGGCGCATGGTCTAGCATTTGCACGCGCTCATATGCGTTTTCGTGAGCATGCGTTTTTGTAGTGTGCGCCTAGGCGCGCCCGACGCAACCTGTTGCATTTTTGGGTCCGTCCAACGTTGTAAAAAAATGCATACACACGCTTGCGCATGGAATGCAACAAAATAACGCATTATAGTCTATGGGATCGCAGGTGTGTGCATGACATGCGCACGCCTAAGATTGAAATCGCATGCGTTTTAAGAATTAACATGGCTAGAAACTGGTTAAAACGCATGTGCCTAAAAAACGCAAATGCATGCAAAACACATGATGTGTTTTTTGCATGCGTTTCTATTGCACACGAAGCGCAGTGCTAAAAAAACGCTAATGTGAAAGTAGCCTTACTCCAATATTTGTTTTTAGAGACTAGAAACTACCTTTATTAGGGAACCACATAAAAAGGAAAATGAAAAACAGAGCACGTGGCCTGCGTACAATGGGGGTTACATCTCACAATTCTGTTTCAGCTGAATTAATTTGTTCCTGGTTGCTTCCCCAAGGCAGATCTAGCTGATATACCAAACTCTTAAGGCCCCATCACACACAGCGATCTCGCTAGCGAGATCGCTGATTTTATGACGCCACAGCGATCTCGCCAGCGAGATCACTGTGTGTGATGGGGATCAGCGACTGGCCCCCCTGCCGGGTATCGCTGATCGTTCTCGATCGGCCTGGGTTATTTTTTGATCGCTGGTCTCCCGCTGGCCAGCACGCATCCCGTGTGGCAGTGAGAGACCAGCGATCAACGACGCTGGACGCTAGTTTCTAATGTAAAGATCAGGTATCCAGGAGTCGTGCGGCTCTTAGATACCTGACGTTTACATTAGAAACCAGATTGCTCGCTGGTCCTGATCACTTGAGGGGCTGTCTATGTGACAGCTCTCCAGCGATCAGCCTAACGATGTCCCAGCGATCTCATTAATGTCGGATCGTTGGTGGGATCGCTGGGACATCGTTATGTGTAACGGGGCCTTTAGAACAATGAGTAATCAGTGACTTCCTATATGTAATGTCCAACTGGAATCAGTGAAATAGAATTTAGTGTGCTGACTGTTTGTATTATGAGGTCACTGTGGAACTTGGGTAATTTAAGAAAAAAAGTGAATATACAGAAATTAAAATCTCTACCAACTTATTTGGGGAGTCAGTAATTTATGGAAGTTAAATGGCAGTACAAAGTACAGTGCAATGTGATGTCCACCAAGCACAACTAATTGGCCACATGATCCTTTTAACTGTTTAACTATTTTTTAACTTTTTTTAACTTCTTAGAGCAGCTGCGTAGTAGTGATCTAGACTAATTTGCTTAAATGTTGGACTTGTATATTGCAACTAATAAATGTGGAGTTTGGTAGTGCTCTTTCCTGCTATGAGTTGCCCGATCAAATCCTATGCAAGGAGTGGATTGTGACCAATTGGACCAGAAGAAGGCCCACAAGTAATATTAGAATGACCTTTAAATGAAAAACTAGCAGGGTGCAAATGACATTGGTTTGATTACTACAAGGAGTTGGTACATGGTCCAAAGTTAAACAGTTGTTTTATCATTCACCTCTACTCTAACAACCTCTTTTCAATTGCTATACCCCCCTGTAAAATAACCATTTATACTCGCCTCTGGTGCTGGCGGCGTTCCAGCAGCATTGGCGCCTGGTCTCGCATGCTCACGGAGCTTACTGCTGTTGCTCTCTAACTTCCTCTGAATGTAAGTTGCATCTGAAGGAAGTGAGAGTGAAGCGACCACTGATTGACTGCTTGGTTCATATGGCATAGCAAAGTGATAGGAGACCTGACATACACATCGCTGAAATGGCGATTAAAGGTTGTTGTTATTTTACATGGGATGATAGAGCAATTAAGAAGGAGTTGTCCGAGTAGTGAACAACCCCATTAAAGGGAACCTGTCACCATGTGTTTTCCATAAAAAGTAGAGCCAGCATTCTAAAGTGCTGTATATAAGTCTCCAATGCGCTGCGCATAACATAAAAAGAGCATTTTATACTCACCTATGCCACGGTCTGGTTCAATGGGCATCTGCTGGTCTTGATCTGGTGCATCCTCTCTTCTTGCGATTGTCGTCCTCCTTCCCTGATTCATGTGGATGACGTGTCTTGCGTCATCCGCACAATGTCCTCCATTGCGCTCTTGCACAGGCGTACTTCTCTCTGCACTGCCGGGGGTAAAGCAGTGTATTGTAATGCACATGCACTGGTTTTCTTTGCCCTTTCTGCTGCGTGCACATTACAGTACATTGCTCTACCCTCACCGGATCAAGACCAGCGACAACCATCGGGCCAAACTGCGGCGTAGGTGAGCATAATAAAAGGTCTTTTTTGTCTTATCAGGGCACATTGGGGACTTTCACAAAACATTCTAAAATGCTACATATGAGGGATTACTGGTGCTGGCCCTATTTTATATGGAAAAAACCTGGAGACAAAATTCCCTTTAACGCTTCAGAGCCTATGAAGGAAAGGACACAAGGCTGTATAGTTGATGTGCTGTGTGCTAAATAGAGTTTGGGCATGGATAGCTAAACAAAACTACGGTATAAAGCTTGGCTGTGCTGACGTTTCCCCACACAATGTCTGAGAATCCGCAGCACTTGAATAGAGGTTTACAATCCTATCTTCTTTGGCAGTAAACATCATTATTTTGACAAGATTATGATCTATGGAAAATGGATGCCATATGGCCTGACACTAGAAACAGATTTAATAGCATATGGAAAGCTTGGATATCATCCCTAGAAAAACTTCATTTAAATTACCGCATTATACGACCCTATAAAACAAGATTATGTAGGAAGTCTAGTAGGTAGAATAAGTGCGAGGTCTGCTGTAAGATATGACTGAGCACATGGGCTGTGATGTTGTCTTTTCACCAACCAAATTACTGTTAGGCCAAGTTTGCAATGCATTTTTCTACTTGTGTTTGCAACATATGGTTTTCACAAACACTGAAATATGATATGTAAAATGTTTCCCATTTTAAATCTGTTCTTAATGTACCCTTATTTTACCATTTTGTATTATTATTAACCGGTTTAAGTCCTGATCATTCACCCCCGTTCGTATACAGGAACATGTTCAGGTTTTTTTTTCCTACATGTGATTAAAGCAGCTGTAAATATTTTTTTCTTCTTCAGATATTCATGTAATTTCTGTGTCTTTTTTTCAATCATAAATGGGGCTTAATTTTTATGTCACTGTAATATTCTCTCCTTTTTTTTTTGCTCATATTGGGCAATATTGGTGGGAAAATAAGGACAATAAGTGTCTGCTTTTCCAAATTGTTATAGCAACATTAAACCAATAAAACACATTTACATTTTTCCCCTTTTTGAAGGAATTATTTTGATATATCGATCAATTTTTTTATTTTTTTTAATGGAAAGTGGCTAGTAACAACAATTTGAATTGACAGTGGTATTTAATATATTTTATTTATTTTTGGCTTGCTATTCCTTATTTCTTTGTTTATTAATTTTAATTTTCACATTGTTTCCCAATATGGTTTTAATGGACCACTGTGGGGCATTTCATATTTAAATATTTGTATTTTCATCTTATTTCTTTTGTAACTGGGGCTGGTACATTATCCCCAGTTACAAGGGAAATGCAGGCTCTTGACTGCATAGCAGAGCTGTTTTCTGTGGCTCAGATGCTCCTGCTCCCTCCGTATACACAGAGGTCATGTGAGAGGAAGGAAGAAGTGCTGTCAGCGCTTCCCGTTACTGTATGCACAGTGCTTGTTTAGTGGTGTGTAGGTGCTCTACTATGCAGTGACATTTTAGAATGCCATTACGGAGTAGGAGAGAAACTACCTAGGCCTTAAAATCTATATGCGGTCCGAAGCAATTTATAACAGTATTTTGTTTTTACTTTACTTACCCAAGACCTATTGAACTGGGACATACAGATATAAAAGGATTCCATATTAAAAATGTGTGTAAGCTCCACCCTCACCCCTCAGTAAGTATTCAGACAATTGTGATTGTTTGTTTTAAGTATTGATCTCCATAGTTTTATTTTTAAAGGGAACCTGTCAGCAGGATTGTGCACAGTAACTTACAGGTCGGCACCGTTATACTGATTAAAATTATACTTTGGTTGATGAAATCCGTCTCGTGGTGGTTGTTTAATCTTTATTTTCAGTTTTGAGTTAATGATATGCCCGTGGTCCGGGGCAGCCTGTGGGGGGGTCTTCATGTGGTGCTCTGATTAGGTATTTATCAATATGGCTTCTAACAGGTCACTGATCCCTCACTGACCTGTTCTCTATTTTACATAATGAATATTATATATTGAAAAAAAAAATCACATTCTGCAGGCAGTAGGTTATGCAGCACAATCTTGCTGACAAGTTCCCTTTAAACATCTTTATAAGGGGACCTCTTCATACTGATGCACAGGGAGTGGTGTGTTACCAGGGCCGGGACAAGGTATTTTGGTGCTCTAGTCATATGAAGCTAATGTCCCCCTCCCCCACCCCGATGAACCTCAGAACCCAAGTAAAGGAATGGGTCAAAGACTAAGGTAAGAAGACCCCTAGACTACCCTCCCCCTTCACAAAAAAATACCTGCAAAAAGTAAAAAAAAGTGAAGTACTTTAGGGGTGAGGCTCAACAGGGAGTGGGGTCGTTTGGTTTCAATTAAAGTTTCCATCATTTGGCAGATGACCTAATAGAAACTAAAGAGATCTCATTATAGATAAAAAGATATGCATACATATGATTGCTTTTAAAGAAGCGCTCCCATCAAAATTTGTATTCTCTTAATATATTGCAGTCATCATATTGTATGGCACTGTGTACTTACAATTACTCATTTTGCCCTCTCTACCCAGTTAATTCTTCCCTTTTCTATTAGGTCTATGAAATCAAGTGATTAAAAACTGACTAGCTGAATCATTCTGTCAGTCCCATATACATACTGTCCATACTGTCTGCCTTCATGAGCTACACCTGCCACACTCTCTGTTATTATCAGCTATAACCGACACATCATACGCTCTAATAAACCATGGCCTATATAACATGGTTGTCCTCTCTCTAGTTTTCCCTTACACTCTCCATTGTTATGATTGAGTCACTGTAGGAGGCAAAAACAGAAATGCTAGCTAAGTCCAGAAAACCAGAGCAGTTGGCAGCTATCGGATTGCAGACCCCTGATCCTATCACAACAACTAACAGTAGCCGTGGGGGGTTCCTACGATGCCCTAGACCCCTCGATCACAGCCGGAGAATTAAATAGGCCTACAGAAAGAAAGGGGAAATCTAAACTGCCCCAGAGCAGACCCCAAAGCAATAGGCAGCCCCCAACATATAATGACGGTGAAGCAAGATGAAAACACTAACACAGACAGAAAGATAGACTGAGCAAAGACGGGGCCCAAACTACCTAGATAGGAAAGGACAGGAAGGCTGCTGTCTGCAATCCGTGAAAAACCCTATGAAAATAAGAGCCAACAGACTGACAGTGAAAAAGGCCCTGAAGACGCTAGGCTTCAAAAAAGCTATGTCAGTACTCAGGAATATTCTGAAGACAGAGCAACAGGCAAAAGGAGATTCAGCTCACCCCAGCAGGGAATGGCAGAATCCAGAAAAGCAAGGAAAACAAAAACAAAACATAAATGCAAACAGGCAAAGCAGAAAACTTAGCTTTAGGGAAGCAGGAATCAGACTGGTGTCCTAGAAGTCCACAGAGAAATCACCCGCAGGGCAGAAGGGCGTCGGCAGCCTTATATCCAGTCAGTGACTCCACTCAGCCAGTCATCCTCAGTCTCAGGTGCCTGATAATCAGGCTCATTACCTTCCTTTACCAGAATAGGGAGTTCACCAGACCTCAGTGATGAAGGGGAAAATTAACTCACAACAGTACCTCCCCCTTGAGGAGGGGTCACCGAACCCTCAACCACGCCACCAGGGCGATCAGGGTGAGCCCGATGAAAGGCACGCACCAATCTTTTGGCATGAATATCAGAGGCAGAGACCCAGGAATTATCCTCCTGACCATAACCCTTCCACTTAACCAAATACTGGAGTCTCCGTCTAGCCAGACGGGAATCCAGTATTTTCTCTACCTCATATTCCATGTTACCTTCAACCAATACAGGGTCTGGAGGTGCCACCCCAGGAACAACTGGTTCAACAAACCTCTTCAACAAGGACTTATGGAACACATTATGGATTTTAAATGTGACAGGAAGAGCCAAACGAAAAGAGACCGGATTAATAATCTCCAAAATCTTGTAAGGTCCAATAAATCTAGGCTTAAACTTAGGAGAAGCCACCTTCATAGCAATATTTTTTGATGATAACCACACCACATCACCAATCTTAAACTGGGGACCAATGGTCCTATGTCGATTGGAAAACCGCTGGGCCTTTTCCTGGGAGAGAGATAACTTATCCACCACTTGGTCCCAGATCTGGTGCATTCTCTCCACCACAGTGTCAACACCTGGGCAGGCAGAAGGCTCCACCTGCCCTGAAGAAAATCGAGGATGAAACCCAAAGTTACAAAAAAAAAGGTGACATCAAAGTGGCAGAACTAGCTCTATTATTTAAAGCAAATTCGGCCAAGGACAAAAATGAAACCCAATCATCCTGATCAGCGGAAATAAAACATCTCAAATACGACTCCAAGGTCTGGTTTGTTCTCTCTGACAACTGAATTCCCAGCTTGGAACAGAAAGTCCTCCAAAATCTAGACACAAACTGAACTCCTCTGTCAGATACAATGTTCTCAGGAATCCCGTGCAAGCGAACCACCTGTTGCAAAAACAGGGGCACCAACTCAGAGGAAGATGGCAACTTAGGGAGTGGTACAAGATGAACCATCTTAGAGAACCTATCACAAATAACCCAAATAACAGTCATTCTTTGAGAGACCGGCATATCAGAGATGAAATCCAGTGAAATATGGGTTCCATGGCCTCCTGGGGACCGGCAAAGGCATCAACAACCCACTAGAGCGAGAACAAGATTTAGACCGGGAGCAAGTCCCACAGGACTGCACAAAATTCCTGACATCATGAGACAAGGTGGGCCACCAAAAAGAGCGACTCACCAGATCTCTAGTACCAAAAATACCTGGATGACCAGCCAATGCAGAGCAATGAACTTCAGACATCACTCTCTTCTTCCACTGGTCAGGAACATACAACTTTCCACTGGGACAACGCTCAGGTTTGTCCTCCTGGAACTCTTGCAGAGCAAGTCTCAAATCGGGCGAGATGGCAGAAAGAACTACCCCTTCGCCTAAGATGGTAGCAGGCTTGGTCACCACAGGAGAATCAGCAAAGAAACTCCTAGAGAGGGCGTCTGCCTTGACATTCTTAGTTCCAGGAAGAAAAGAGACCACAAAATCAAAACGTGTAAAAAACAAGGCCCACCTAGCCTGTCTAGGGTTCAAGCGTTTAGCCGACTCTAGGTAAATCAAATTCTTGTGGTCAGTGAGGACCACAACTTGATGTTTAGCTCCCTCCAACCAATGTCTCCACTCCTCAAATGCCCATTTCATGGCCAACAGTTCCCGATTCCCCACATCATAGTTACGTTCAGATGGAGAGAACTTTCGGGAAAAGAAAGCACAGGGATTCATTTTAGATGTTACAGGATCCTTTTGGGACAAAACAGCTCCTGCACCAATCTCAGAAGCATCCACCTCTACCTGGAACGGGAGTGAGACATCAGGTTGCCGCAAAACCGGGGCGGAGGTAAATCTTCGCTTCAGCTCCTGAAAGGAAGCAACAGCCTCCGGAGACCAATTCAACACATCAGCACCCTTCTTAGTCAGATCAGTCAATGGCTTGGCAATACTAGAAAATTTTGCTATAAATTTCCGATAAAAATTAGCAAAACCCAAAAACTTCTGGAGGGCCTTCAAAGAAGTGGGCTGAACCTAATCATAAATGGCCTGTACCTTGGCCGGGTCCATTTCAATAGTTGACGGAGACAAAATAAATCCCAAAAATGAAATCCTCTGTACTCCAAAAAGGCATTTCGATCCTTTGACATACAGGGAATTCTCCCTCAAGATCCGGAACACAGTCCGAATATGTTCCACATGAGAATCCCAATCCTTGGAGAAGATCAAAATATCATCCAGATAGATAATCAAAAATTTATCGACAAAGTCTCGGAAAATATCGTTCATGAAGCACTGGAAGACAGAAGGGGCATTAGTGAGCCCAAAAGGCATCACCAGGTACTCAAAATGTCCCTCCGGAGTATTAAAAGCCGTCTTCCATTCATCCCCCTGCTTAATGCGGATAAGATTATACGCCCCCCTGAGGTCAAGCTTGGTAAACCAGCAAGCACCTCTAACTCTAGAGAATAGATCCGAAATCAGGGGTAACGGATACTGATATTTAATAGTAATTTTATGGAGGGCACGATAATCAATACAAGGCCTTAAAGAACCATCCTTTTTGGCCACAAAAAAAACCCGGCACCTAAGGGTGAAGAGGATGGTCTAATATGACCCTTCTCCAACGCCTCCTTAATATAGGACTGCATAGCCTCGTGCTCGGGTACAGATAAATTGAAGAGCCGACCCTTGGGAAATTTACACCCCGGGCTTAGTTCAATTGCACAGTCATAACTCCTATGAGGAGGCAAGGACGCAGACTCATTCTCACTAAATACATCATAAAAGTCCGCCAAATAGTCAGGAACATCATGCGACTGAGGAGAGGTGGAAAAAACCGGAGCCTCACTAAAGGCACACCGACAACC
This sequence comes from Dendrobates tinctorius, assembly GCF_039654945.1. Classification (NCBI taxonomy): domain Eukaryota; kingdom Metazoa; phylum Chordata; class Amphibia; order Anura; family Dendrobatidae; genus Dendrobates; species Dendrobates tinctorius. The sequence goes on from NW_027361692.1 coordinate 11,585,864, forward strand.
CCAACTCACCACAGACACAGACTTCCAATCCAAAACTGGATTATGAATTTGCAACCAGGGAAACCCCAGAACAACGGCATCATGCAGACCATGCAACTCCAAAAATCTGCAATTTTCTTGATGGTCTGGGGCGACCCGCATGACCACCTGGGTCCAAAACTGAGGTTTATTTTTAGCCAAAGGAGTAGCATCAATCCCCCTCAAAGGGATAGGCGTCTGCAGAGGTGTCATCGGAAATCCACAACGTTTAGCAAAATCCAAGTCCATTAGGTTTAGCGCTGCTCCCGAATCCACAAAAGCCTTGGCGGAAAATGTGGACAGGGAGCAGATCAGAGTAATTGCCAGAAGAAACTTAGGTTGAACACCACCAACAGAAAACGTGTGTGCAAAGCGTTTCTCTCGTTTAGGACAAACAGAAATAATATGCGAGGCATCTCCACAGAAAAAACACAGCTTATTACTCCTTCTGAACTCCTGACGTTGCGCCTTAGACAAAACTCTATCACATTGCATAGTTTCAGACGTCTGTTCAACCGGTGGCAACACCTCTCGTGCAATCCTGCGTTCACGTAAACGCCGATCAACCTGAATGGCTAATGACATAGAATCGTCCAGACCAGAGGGAACAGGAAATCCCACCATAGTATCTTTTATGGCTTCTGACAAACCCTTCCGAAAGAGAGCAGCCAAGGCATTTTCATTCCAGGTAGTAAGGACCGCCCACTTTCGGAACTTTTGACAGTACAACTCTGCAGAATCTCGACCCTGGTTTAATGCCAACAGGGTCTTTTCAGCCTGATCAATAGCATTAGGTTCGTCATACAACAACCCCAAAGCTTGAAAGAATGCGTTTACATTAGTCAGAATAGGATCATCTGGTTTCAAAGAAAACGCCCAATCCTGGGGATCGCCATGCAGCAAATAGATGACAATTTTAACCTGCTGCGTGGAGCTCCCTGACGAGTTAGGCTTCAAGGCAAAAAATAATTTACAATTATTTTTGAAACTCAAAAATTTAGATCGATCCCCAAAAAATACATCAGGTGTAGGGATCTTTGGTTCAACAGCATGCGAACGAGCAAGGTAGGCAGAAATTCCCCGCACTTCCGCAGCGAGCTGCTGAACACGATCAGACAATTGCTTTATCTCCATTGAGAGAAAAAAAATTCCCCCTACGGCCTCAGAGATATAGAGGAAAGAATATACACACACCTTTTTTTTTTTTTTTTTTTTAACACAATTCTTTCCTGCTATTGAGTACCCTAGGATCTGCGGTATGGCGGGTGATTCTGTTATGATTGAGTCACCGTAGGAGGCAATAACAGAAATGCTAGCTAAGTCCAGAAAACCAGAGCAGTTGGCAGCTATCGGATTGCAGACCCCTGATCCTATCACAACAACTAACAGTAGCCATGGGGGGTTCCTACGATGCCCTAGACCCCTCGATCACAGCCGGAGAATTAAATAGGCCTACAGAAAGAAAGGGGAAATCTAAACTGCCCCAGAGCAGACCCCAAAGCAATAGGCAGCCCCCAACATATAATGACGGTGAAGCAAGATGAAAACACTAACACAGACAGAAAGATAGACTGAGCAAAGACGGGGCCCAAACTACCTAGATAGGAAAGGACAGGTCGGCTGCTGTCTGCAATCCGTGAAAAACCCTATGAAAATAAGAGCCAACAGACTGACAGTGAAAAAGGCCCTGAAGACGCTAGGCTTCAAAAAAGCTATGTCAGTACTCAGGAATATTCTGAAGACAGAGCAACAGGCAAAAGGAGATTCAGCTCACCCCAGCAGGGAATGGCAGAATCCAGAAAAGCAAGGAAAACAAAAACAAAACATAAATGCAAACAGGCAAAGCAGAAAACTTAGCTTTAGGGAAGCAGGAATCAGACTGGTGTCCTAGAAGTCCACAGAGAAATCACCCGCAGGGCAGAAGGGCGTCGGCAGCCTTATATCCAGTCAGTGACTCCACTCAGCCATTCATCCTCATTAGTCTCAGGTGCCTGATAATCAGGCTCATTACCTTCCTTTACCAGAATAGGGAGTTCACCAGACCTCAGTGACGAAGGGGAAAATGAACTCACAACACTCCATATCTCCACACTGTCCCCCCGCCATACTAACCTCTCTCCATACTGTGCCCCCATTTCACAGTGCTCCTCTTCATATCCATTCCATGCCCGTTTTCATACTGTGCCCTCATACTGCCCACTATGTTGTCCTCTCCAAACTGTAACTTCTGCTCACACTGTTCCCTTACACAGTATGATGGTGACCACAGGGGTCCATACAGTGTAATAGCTGCAAAATCCCCTCAATATACACTATGATGTCCCCACGGCACCCTACACAGTGTGATTCCCCCCACAAATCCAATATAGTATGTTTTCACCACAGCCCAGGTATAATGCCCCCCACAGCTCCCATTATTTTGTCCCCCACAGCTTCTAGTATAATGTTCCTCACAGTCTCTAATATACTATTATTTCCCCCAAAGCCCCTCTTGTGATAGCTCTCACAGGCAGCCCCTCGTATGTCCCCGCAGGACAACCCGTCCTATATTCCCTCACAGCCAGCCCCTCATATGTCCCTCACAGGCAGCCCATCATATGTTCCCCACATCCAGCCTCTTTTATGTCCATCATAGCCAGCCACTCTTGTCTCCATATACAGCCCCTTATTTCCCCATAGCCAGCCTCTCTTATGTCTTTGCATTCCCAGCCCCTCGTATGTCCCCCAGAGCCAGCCACTCGTATGTCCCCCATAGCCAGCCCCACATATATACCCCATAGGCAGCCCCTCTTATGTCCCCCAAATCCAGCTCCTCTTAAGTCTTCCATAACTAGCCTCACATATGTCCCCTATAGCCAGTCCCACATATGTTCCTCATGACCAGCCCCTCTTATGTCCCCCATTCACTGGAAAAAGCTAATATTCAAATAATCCCTGTTCCATGTAAACCGTGTCTGTCGTCTTCTCTTGCTTCCTGTACAGCAGTGGACGCTGGATGGCTCGATGACATCACCATATCGCCCTATCAGACATCCCTTGCATGCACAGTCTCCAATAGTGCGCAGCCCAGAAGGGTCTGTGTTCTGCTGGAGTTCTCAGCCGAGCAGGGAGCTGATTACAACTCCCCTGCTCCTGTCCCGAACGGCGTGGCTCTGACACAACTGTATTCAGGTCACTGTGCTAAATGTCTGCGGCTGGAGGAAGATGCTTGGCGGCCGCAGACATTCAGCGATGGCTTTTTGTTTCCGCCCATAGTGCGCCCACCTTGGGGAGGCAGGAGATAGCGCCCTTGGCGGGTGCCTACCATGCCTACCCCTCATCCCGGCCCTGTGTGTTACTATCCCAACACTGTGAAGCTGGTAACTGGTTTGGGATAAAATAAACAGGTCACATCTTTTCCAATAGATTTCTAAGTAGAAAAATTTTGTTTTAAGGCCAGGTTCAGACAGCAGTACTGAAACTCGGGCCAGTCATGTCCGCAAATTGGCTCTGTGTGCAACTACAGGTGCGGGTCTGAATTGTGAATGTGTGCAGGAGCTCCCTGTTATTTACATGCACTATCCTAATCCATACCTCAGACCTAAGCAATGCTGTGATTTTTTTTTTCCTATGCAGACCATTTCCGTCTGAAAAAGACGTCATGTGCACCTAGCCTTAGGAGTGGTTAGCCTGGAACCTAACTGGAGTCATAAAAATCTCAGTGCATTGAGCTCTCCCTAATGGTTGCTTAAGGAAACTTCTGTGGATTGATGCTGGTTAACAGTAATTCAGCGATGGGCCTCCCTCTAACTGCGTGCCCAATAGTGGTTGTTATCTATCTATACCTTGCATATGTCACAGTTAAAAAAAAGTTACACTATATGCTACGTTTAAAAGGTTAGGCTGATACACGTACAAATTAGGAAATTGTTGTCTTTGCCTGATTTACTTTAATTAATACCACTTTATGTTTTGGAATCAATACATAGTAAAATACTGAGGGGATTGTATACTGGGCATCAGCATACAGTAATCTAAAGCTGGACATGAAAACTATGGTTAAATATTTGAGATATGTATATTTAAGTAAGTAAGCATGCATTTAGTCATGTCATTTCCACTCAGTAACATCCACTGCTGTTTGTTTCTGGAAAACACCCATCTAGGATCTAGGGGTCCAGTGATAATATTGATACCACATGTATGTCACCTAATTTTATACCATTGGGTGGTGAAGAAATAATAATTACATTTTTACCACAAAAATGTTGTTTTAGCTCCAGATTTTTCACAAGGGGAATTGGGTAAAACTGATACCAAAATGTGTCACACAATTTCTGCTGAACGTGGCAATACCCCATATGTGCCTGTATTGCTTAGCCAGACGGCAAGACCCTAGAGGGAAGGGACACTATTTGACTCTTGGAGAACAAATTATCATAGAATAGTGTGCGGACTCCATATATAGAGCCCCTAAGAGCAAAAAGAGCAAAAGTCCCCCTCAAATGACCATTTTGGAAATTACACCCCTCTGGAAATTTTTCTACAGGTGCAGTGAGAATTTTGAATCCATGGGTGTTTTCCAAAAAAAGTCAGCAATGGATGTTGTAGAATGAAAATTACAAATCTTCCATTGTAGTGCTCACTGCGTTGTAGTGCCCAGTACATTGCAGACCAGTACATTATAGTGCTCATACACTGTGCCCAGTTCATGCTTCTGGAGACACACACCCTGTAAGTTAGGCAGACTCTTATCGCTACAGAAATGCCAAACATGTGGGTGCTAAATGTGGTTTAGGCACACTAGGGCTCAGAAATGAGAGGGTCATTTGGATTTTGGAGTGCAAAGTTTGCTGAATTTCCTTCGGGGGGGGAAGGTTTGTGTGGGGGTTGGGGTGTAAGGGTGGGACAGGACTATAGTCATGACTTGAGATACTGTAACATTGATGTCCATTTCTTCCCCTACAGAAAACTGTATTCTTCTCTTTAGCATACCTGCATCTCCACATACAGACTCCACTGGGCACTTCCCAGGTGACGATGGTCCCTCCTTCAGGCGACCCCAGTAACAGAGACACAGTCCAGTTTAAATTGAACACTCTCTTTACTTACTACTTCACATGTTAAATCCACTGTTGGCACATCATGATATTCACTTGGTTCCTTATCTTTCCCTTTCTGGCTGTCACTTCTGTGCAGTACACGCCCAGACTGAACCATCCTAGACTGCTTCCCAGTTCCTTTCTGGCCTGACCTTGCTATGATGACAATTCCTTCTGGCTGTTTCGCCCCAGACTCGAAATCATCAGTCACCAGGATTGGTTGCCTCTGGTAAAGCATCCAGCCTGTCTGTACCGATCTTGTCGAAGCTCCAACTTCCTTAATTTCCTCAGTCCAACCAACTCTTGCACTGCCGGGTTGGAGTGTGTGGCTCCCAGAGCTGTGGCTGAGTGAGAGACTGTCGGACCTCCGACAGCTGCGGTGAAGGGATTGACTCCCTCATGGGGACGCGAGGGCGGACGACGGCCTCTGGGATGGGATTTTGCGAAGAGCACCTCCCCTCCGGGGTCGAGAACAAGGACACACTCACCCGCTCCGATGGGGCTGAGGTGGACGAGGTGCTTCCTGGAATGTTGGCTCCTTCCATGGGAATGCCCGTGTGCCTGGTGGTTGACTGGAGTGCCAGTTCATTCTTAACTTCCGGCCGCGGTTCCTCCTGGGCAGTCGCCAGTTCCGGTTTCTGCTGAGCAAACAGTGGGGGCTTCGGTTCACCCGATCCTCGGGTCTGACGCTGCACTGCTGGTTCCGCACGTCCAGTATCCTGCCTCTGGAAGGGTGGCAACTCCATCCGCTGGACACTCCGTGGCCGAGGCAACTCTACAGACATACAGATGGGGGTCTCCGCTGGCTCCTTTCTGATTTCAGGAGGCTAGGCTCTCGCTCTTTCCTGCTGCCACCTCCAGTCAATGCGGCCCACGCCTTGGCAGCTACAGGTGCATGAATGCTGCATCGTGGCACCTTCACAAAATGGTGCTGCACAGCTCCTTCTGGAGTTTTCTTCTGAGTCCCACCCGTTACCCGGTGAGACCGCCTCCAACTTCTTCTCCCATCCATTGTTGTTCAGTGGCAGGGGGCGAGGTTTCCTCCTCTTCATCCACACCAGGAGCCGACCAGGTCATAGTGACAGGCAGGTTTTGGTGCCAAAAGATGACGGCAACGTCCACGAAGGACGCGGTTCTCGTTGTTGTTTGCTTATTCACCATCTCCCGCCATTCTCACCACCGCCATCTTGGTCACAGTAGAAATGTCAGATTTTCTTTCTCAATCACTCAAATGCAATTCAGTAGTCATGCCCGGTGTTGTCACAAAATTGGTAGTAGGCAAATCCAGTGTTCCTTTTGTAATTTCTTCTTCACATACAGCAACTACTTGCTCTTCCTCCCGGTCATCTTCCAGGGGCACAGCAGTTGCACATACATCTTCATCAACATTTCTTTCAGTGGATTCTCTGCATTGAGAGGTAGTCGCATTCTTCAGTCTACGTAAAATGTAAGGGAGGGACAGGACTGTAGTCATGACCTAAGATACTGTAACATCGATGTCCAGTCCTTCCCCTACAGAAAACTGTATTCTTCTCTTTACCATACCTTTATCTCCACATCCAAACTCACCTGGGCCCTTCCGAGGTGACCCCCAGTAATGGAGACACAGTCCAGGTTAACTTGAACATTCTCTTTACTTAATACTTCACACGTTACATCCACAGTTGGCACATCATGAAATTCACTTTTTTCCTTATCTTTCCCTTTCTGGCTGTCACTTCTGTGCAGTACATGCCCGAACCGAACCGTCCTAGACTACTCCCCAGTTCCTTACTGGCCTAACCTCACCATGATGACAATTCCTTCTGCATTTTTCGCCCCAGACCCGAAATCATCAGTCAACAGGTTTGGTTGCCTCTGGTAAAGCATCCCGCCTGTCTATACCGATCTCGTCGAAGTTCCAACTTCCTTAATTTTCTCAGTCCAGCCGACTCCTGCCCTAAAAGCACCTGCCCAAGCGATAAGTCGCCACATCTTTCCTTTCCTGCACTGGCCCACTGCTATGACACACAGTGGCTGTGGGTAACGTGGGATGCAGCACTTTAACGTTGCATGACTGCCAAGCTGTCTGGGCCTATAGCCCATGCGGTCACTGGGGCACCCTGGCCCCGTCTGACTTAACATCCTAGAAACTTCTCTCTTACTACCCGGCAGCCCCTCCTACAATTAACGCTCTATAAAGATCCTATAAACTATACCTACAAGGCCCACTAGTATGCCCCCATCTAGTGGCCAACAACAGAACTACACTTACCCTATGTATAAGAATTATATAATAAAGTGCCCTCCTCTAATATCCCCAAAAGGTTGCACTTACCCTAAACTATACATGAAAATCAATATATATCACTTTATATTATATACAGTGTATCACTAAGGAACGCAGTCTCTAAAGTGTATATACTGGCAGTCTCTGGCAGTACCAACAAGATGAGCGGTAATACATATTCTGATGTAGCAGTACCGCAGACATTCACCATAGACATAATCAAAATTAACAATATGTAAACGTTAATAGATCAAAGACAATTAGAGAAAGGGAAGCAAAGAGGTAATTCTATCTCATCCCCTTACAGGGATAAGGAGCCATTTTGCTTTTCCAGAGCCTTTGTGCTTCCAGTAAGGTGGAAGTCCCCTATATTTCCATTAACAGATGATGGACCTGAGAGGGGACTTTCATTTTTTTGTGGATTGATTTGAAGTTTTTGTTGGGAACATTTTACATAACAGTTTTGAACCCATTTATCCTGCGCTCTACGCTGAACACTAATATTGTGATTTCTATCTAAAGGTACTGTCACATTAAGCGATATCGCTAGCAATGCCGCTATAACTTGTGACGTTATAGCGATATTGCTAGCGACATCGCTGTATCTGATACTTACCTCTGACCGCTCCCCCGCTGGTTATCGCTGATCGCGCGAGAACGTCCAGGACTGCTTCTCGTCATCAGCTTCCTGCGGCGCTTCCTGTGGAGAGACGAGCGATGAGCGTGGAGCCGGGCGGGAGGATGCAGGATCGCCTAGTGTGACAGGTAAGTAGCGACCCCCATCCTCAGCGATGTCGCTGGTGAGATCTGCCTGTGTGGCAGCTCACTAGCGACCACTTAGCGATGCACCAGCGATCCTGACCGCGTCATATCGCTGGTCGGGATCGCTGGTACATCGCCAAGTTTGACAGTACCTTAACTCTTCGAGTGACGTGATTCAGGTGAAACCCTCAAGGAAATCCTTTCACTATAATGAGGCAGCAGAATTACTTTGGAGTCAGGTCAGCATTATCCTTCTTTTCAGAGGTGCACAAAACTGGCCGACCAGAATTTTACGCACACTTAAAAAAAGAGACCTTGCTGGATCATAGGCCAGATGGTGTCCACAGTGCCTCCATCTGCCTCATTATAGAGACTCTTCCACCGGAGGTTCCATCTGATTCACGTATTTCAGAGATTTACATGGAAAATGTGATGTAAGCGCTCAGCGTAGCACGCAAGATAAATTTGAGCCAAGCCTAACTGCAATTTTTGGGAGGCAGAATGAACAAATCAACAGCAGGTCAAGAATTGCTTTTATTTCCTTTTGGCACCATTCCTCGTGTGGTATAAGTGATTAGATGACTTTATTCTTTGGGTTGGTGCAATTAATGACACCAGATTTATATTGGGTTTTTATGTTTTCCTGCTGTCACACACTAAAGACGCTTTTTTTTATACAAAAAATGTTTTTGTTAAGACACCTTTATTTTTTGGGTCAGTACAATTACAGCAATGCTACATTTATATAAAATGTATGTTTTGCTGCTTTTACACAATAAAAACTATTTTATAGAAAAAAATAATTGTTTTTGAATTGCTATAATCTGAGAGCTATAATTTGATACCAAATATACAGTATTTACTTTTTTTTACATAAATACAAGTATTTATTTGTTTAATATTTTTTCATTTTTGTCTTATTTACAGTCATATGTAAAAGTTTGGGCACCCCTATTAATTTTAACCTTTTTTCTTTATAACAATTTTGTTTTTTGCAACAGCTATTTCAGTTTCATATATCTAATAACTGATGGACTCAGTTATATTTCTGGATTCAAATGAGGTTCATTGTACTAACAGAAAATGTGCAATCTGCATTTAAACAAAATTTGACCGGTGCAAAAGTATGGGCACCCTTATCATTTTCTTGATTTGAACACTCCTAACTACTTTTTACTGACTTCCTGAAGCACTAAATTGGTTTTGTAACCTCATTGAGCTTTGAACTTCATAGCCAGGTGTATCAAATCATGAGAAAAGGTATTTAAGGTGGCCACTTGCAAGTAGTTCTCCTATTTGATTCTCCTATGAAGAGTGGCATCATGGGCTCCTCAAAACAACTCTCAAATGATCTGAAAACAAAGATTATTCAACATAGCTTTTCAGGGGAAGGATACAAAAAGTTGTCTCAGAGATTTACCTGTCAGTTTCCACTGTGAGGAACATAGTAAGGAAATGGAAGAACACAGGTACAGTTCTTGTTAAGCCCAGAAGTGGCAGGCCAAGAAAAATATCAGAAAGGCAGAGAAGAAGAATGGTGAGAACAGTCAAGGACAATCCACAGACCACCTCCAAAGACCTGCAGCATCATCTTGCTGCAGATGGTGTCACTGTGCATCGGTCAACAATACAGTGCACTTTGCACAAGGAGAAGCTGTATGGAGAGTGATGCGAAAGAAGCCATTTCTGCAAGCACGCCACAAACAGAGTCGCCTGAGGTATGCAAAAGCACATTTGGACAAGCCAGTTACATTTTGGAAGAAGGTCCTGTGGACTGATGAAACAAAGATTGAGTTGTTTGGTCATACAAAAAGGCGTTATGCATGGAAGCTAAAAAACACAGCATTCCAGGAAAAACACTTGCTACCCACAGTAAAATTTGGTGGAGGTTCCATCATGCTTTGGGGCTGTGTGGCCAATGCCGGCATCGGGAATCTTGTTAAAGTTGAGGGTCGCAAGGATTCAACTCAGTATCAGCAGATTCTTGACAATAATGTGCAAGAATCAGTGACGAAGTTGAAGTTACGCAGGGGATGGATATTTCAGCAAGACAATGATCCAAAGCTCCGCTCCAAATCTACTCAGGCATTCATGCAGAGGAACAATTACAATGTTCTGGAATGGCCATCCCAGTCCCCAGACCTGAATATCATTGAACAACTGTGGGATGATTTGAAGCGGGCTGTCCATGCTCGGCGACCATCAAACTTAACTGAACTGGAATTGTTTTGTAAACAGGAATGGTCACAAATACCTTCATCCAGGATCCAGGAACTCATTAATAGCTACAGGAAGCGACTAGAGGCTGTTATTTTTGCAAAAGGAGGATCTACAAAATATTAATGTCACTTTTATGTTGAGGTGCCCATACTTTTGCACCGGTCAAATTTTGTTTAAATGCAGATTGCACATTTTCTGTTAGTACAATAAACCTCATTTAAATCCAGAAATATAACTGAGTCCATCAGTTATTAGATATATGAAACTGAAATAGCTGTTGCAAAAAACAAAATTGTTATAAAGAAAAAAGGTCAACATTAATAGGGGTGCCCAAACTTTTACATATGACTGTATTTTGTGATTTTTTTTAATAGTTTTAAATAAAATGTCTAGGTATGGGGACTTTTTTCTGATCATTTGACTCATGCATTGCAATGCACATGCATCTAGAAGATAACTAAGGATTAATATCATGGGGACCTGATCCAATCAGGTTCTGATTATGTCACCTGTCAGACCCATCGCTCTGCACCGGAGGCACAGTGCTGCGAGATCACCAACAGTAGACAAACGTCTGAGCTGCATAAAGCCCAGCAAGCACTGACATTTAACATTAGTGGGTAGTCATGAAGCAGTTAAGGGCATAAAAAGTAAAAGTTTGAGAATTGCAAAATTTTCAAAATTGTCACCAAATTTCTGAAATTTTCTCAATTAAACACCAAAAATATCGACTTAAATTTCCCACTGCCATAAAGTACAATGTGTTCCCAAAAAAAAAAAACAATCTCAGAAGTAATTGGATACATTGAAGTGTTCCAGAGTTATTGCTTCATAAAGGTGACAAAAATATAAAATTTGGCATTGTCAGGAAGGTGAAAACAGGCTCATGGGTGAAGGAGTTAAATAAATCTACCAATTGTTTATCAAGGTACTTTGTGCCTGTACTGTCCTCAACCGCTGCTAGAGCGAGAAATCCCCACAATTGTCCCAGGTAAGGTCTCTCTCTTTTATAAGCCTGCGTGATCTCAGATGTTTGACCTCCAGCACTGGGTGCAAAAATGGATGGAGGACGAGACTTGTACCCCAGCACAGATAGTGGAGCCAGTGGTAATGGACCGGTTTATCCACTCACTGCCGAGACCAGTGTAATGCTGGGTGGCCCAGGGAGATCCCCAGAATGCAGATGATCTTATGGGCCTGGTAGAGAGGTAGCTGCTGGTCGAGAATTCTTTGGGTAGTCAAGAGAGTTTAAGGTCACGGCACCACACGGCGGCACGGTGGCTCAGTGGTTAGCGCTGCAGCCTTGCAGCACTGGGGTCCTGGGTTTGAATCCCACCAAGGACAACCTCTGCAAGGAGTTTGTATGTTCTCCCCGTGTTTGCGTAGGTTTCCTCCGGGTACTCCAGTTTCCTCTCACATTCTAAAGACATACTGATAGGGAATTTAGATTATGAGCCCCATCGTGGACAGTGATGATAATGTGTGCAAACTGTAAAGCGCTGCGGAATATGTTAGCGCTATATAAAAATAAAGGTTATTATTATTATTAAGGTCAGCTTAATTTGATTCTCAAAGAGGGGCTGACACCCAAAAGAAAGGGACTAAATCCGCACCTGTGTGGTGCCAGAAAGCATCTGAGCCACTGCTGAAGGATAGATCCCATATCGTTATCTGCTGGAGGTGTCATGACCTGGGTCACATAGCTTCCTGTTGTCCCATGACCTTAGAGCCGATGGACTGCAGCATAGACCAGTGCTGCTTCTACATCTCCTACCCTGCCTGCAGTGCTGTTCTTCATCCTAGCAAGGGGCTTTAGTCATGCCCAGTGACTAAGCGGTGTACAAGTGACTGAACTTCTGAACTCTGTAGTTTGGTGACGAGGCAATGCCCACACTTTTGCATGTGCTAATCCCTGGGAAGTCGGTCAGGGTGAGTTGTATTTATGGGGATACTAAGAATATCCTGTTGCCTGGGTCAATATAAGCACAGACTGTGGTACCATGTCCCACAACGTAGGAGTGGTCAAGGAGTTGTTGCATCCTACAAATGTGGGATTTGTTTTTTCTTTCTTTTTTGGGATCTGTTGGGGAAAGCAATGTCACTTTGTAGCTTGGCTGACAACCAGGACACAACTAAAAAAACTTGTTGCATAACACGGCCAACGAGTTTCTGTTTCCTGTGCTGGCTTTCTACGGGGATGAGGAAGCATCCACTGAAGCCAATGTTCCTGAGCTGGAGGTGTCCAGGGGAAACTTTGGAATTGCCCAGCTTACGGTTTAACTTTGAAGGGTGCTCTGGAGAATCTAATGGTGTTGAATGGCATTCCTCAGGAGCCGGGTGACTCAGTTCCCATATTTTGCCATGATCTGTTGTGCAGAGTCACCAAAATAAGGAATGATGTGATAGATTCATTATTGAAGAGAAGAAAATAAGCATCACTCAGTACCACATAGGTGCTAAAATTTATTCTAGCCTGAATGAATGCAGCAGAGCAGACAGAATCTCAATCATCCAACACCGTTTCTCGTGAACACAGGCTTTCTGAAAGTCTGAGTAATTACTAGTACTAGGGCCCTACAGATAAAGGGTGTTAGATGTTGCTCATTCCCATGTATTGAGTGGTCATCTGGGGCCCCAAGAAAGGATCTTCCATAGATTCTACTCGCCTTCGTGCTACAGAGAAATCCTGAGCTACTGTTGTTTCTGACCCACATGCCAGATAACCTACCTGGTGGCCCACTACTACCATTGTCAATCATAGAGGTCCCATTTTAACATATGTCCATGGATCTGGTGGGTTCTCTGGTAAAGTCCAGGGGACATCAATATATTGGTCGACCTTCATTATGCTACATGGTACTCAAAGGTGATATCTTTACGAAATTTCTCCGCTAAGTGTACTGCTCAAGAACTGGACCATACAGTCTCTTAAACTGACCTACCAAAAGAGATATTAATGGATTAGGGGACATCTCAAAAGTCATGAAGGAGTTATGTAAGACCCAGAAAATCCAGACCTTGGTGTACCACCCACAGATAGATGGCTTGGTTGAAAAGTTTAACAAGACCTTAAAAGACATGTTAAAGAATATGATAGAAAAGGACAGCAATGACTGGGACTGTTTTCTACCCTATCTGCTGTTTTTAATCAAGGAAGTTTCCACAGGCTTCTCATTCGAATTATTGTACAGTCGATACACCAGTGGATTTCTATATGTGACAGAGTCCTGAAAAGCTGAGAGGATACCCAACAGAAGCATGTTAGAGCATATAGTCCAGATGCAAGAGAGGATAGCCAATATGATGTTTATTGTGAAGGAGCAACTCCTCAAAGCACAAGAGGCACAATCCAGGGTTTATAATAGGCTTGGCAAGAGTGAGACCGTTCAACCCTTGTGTTGGTGCCCACAGTGGAGAGCAAATACTAGGTTTACCATGTCAACCTGATCAAATTTTGGCAGGACAGGCAACCCGTGGAAACTCATTGTTTGGTGGTTAAGTCTAAAGCCAATGTGGAAGACGTCAAGGTGGCAGAAACCTTGTCCCACTCCCAGAAGCAGAAGTTTTGGGAGTGGTTGCATCAAAATAGAGATTCTCCGAGTTACCAGGTCTTACGTCATAGAGCATGAGGTACTCATTTTGCTCATGTTCATATCAATTTGAAGCCCTGTCGGATCCCAGAAGCCCACAGAGAGATGATCTTGAAGGAGGTGAAGTGGATGCTGAATCTGGGAGTTACTGAAGAGTCCAAGCGTGGCTGGTCTGTAAGGGGGTAAAGCACTGAAGGAGCCGAGGGGGAGTTGCCTTCCTAGCTCCGTGCCCGGAACCATCGAGCAGGGCATTAGGTTCCTCGGGGGATGCTTTAGGGGACTGCGCGAGCACCAGGAACAGGAAGAGGGCAGGACGGAGAGTGGGAGAATTGGGCGCGCTTTCAGCAGAGCAGCGCAGGGACAGGAGCAGAGAGGACGCTGACAGAGGACAGGAGACATGCGCAGCGACTGAACACTGAGGGACCGCAGACACAGGCGGTGAGCACTGAGTACGAGAAGCCTGTCACTACACCGCCTGGAGGGCTGGTCGCTCCCCTCCTGTTAGAGACTTCGTCAAATCGACAGACTGCGCGCCTTAAGATGCTCCCCTGCAGTGAGACCCTGCTTTATCCTGAGACGCTTCCCTGTGATCGAGGAACATACTGTAACGTGACACTGACCTGCCAAGAGAGACTGTCCCAGGCAGAGCCCCTGCCCCAGAGACAGACAACATCAAGTACCCCTGGTGCCTGGGTGCCTACGTGGGAGAAGAGTAATCTCTACAAGCAAGATCTCCAGGAACTGATAAGTTTCATCCCCATAAGAGAATAACTGTCTGTTGTTTTGCACTTCTGTTATTTCTTCAGTCTCTGATATCACCTGTTACAGCATTTTCTCTGTTATATTATATGTTCACCAGATATTCTCCCAGTAAATAAAACTTCCCTTTTACTGTTGGTCTGCCTGCTCCGTGGTGACATATATTCCTCCTGCACGTTATCACATTTGGCGTAGTCAGCAGGATGTCACACAAAGACACGGACAGAGCGGACCAAGCAGTCAGGGAAGGCCCCAAGACTAGCATCTCTTTTGGGGGCCATGTTGAATAATCTGCCGAGGTTTACTGGGAATAATGTGATGTTATGGAACTGAGCTTCATTTGGCAAACGATCATCCCCTCGTCCCTGGTTGAACGGGTGGCTAAGGAAGCACACGAGAAGGGGGAACACTTCGGGCGGAAAAAACATTTCAGTGGCTGCCACGGTTGTTCTGTCACCCACACATGAGGACTATCGTGGAGAAAGTATGTCAGTAGTGCCGAAATTGTGAACTAGTTAAGCCGCCGGAACAGTGAGCCCCTACAGAAACGGCGAGGTCCTCTGCACCCATGGAGCTACTGGCCATAGACTACTTGACGATTGGCCCAGCACACCAGGGCTATGAACATTGCCTAGTGATGATCGATCACTATTCCAAATTTGCTGTGGTCACACCCACTCGGGACCAGACTGCCGAATCTGCGGCCCATGCTATCTGTAAACACTTCATTCAAGTATACGGGTGTCCCAAGCGAATCCATTCGGATCAAGGGGCCTGCTTTCTGGGGAAGGTGATGGAAGAGTTGCATCACTTGTACAAAATCCATAAGTCTCGGACCACCCCTTACCATCCAAAGGGGAACGGAGCTTGTGAGAGATTCAACCGCACCCTGATCCAAATGCTGAGGACACATGAAGAAGATCAGAAAGCAAGCTGTACTGAGTCCGTCCCCGAATTGGTGTTGGCATACAATAACCGTCCACACAGTGCCACAGGGTTCACGCCCTATTCACTGTTCTTCGGCCGACCCGGGAAGGGACTGACTGAATTGGCGTTAGAGCCCGAGGAGGACTACCCGCGGACGGGGGTGTACTCCTGGGTTCGAGAACATCGTCACCGGCTACGGACCATTCAACGGTTGGTGCAGAACTTGCTCTGAGGGTTGGAACACCCGCAGGTCCCTCCCCAGAAGGGGACAGCCCTACGACCAGGGGATCGAGTCTTAGTCAGGGAGAAGCGCCCTAACAGCAAATTGGAGTGTCGGTGGGAGAAGAGCCCGTATAGGGTGAAGTGACGGCTCGGTAGGCGAGGACCCATCTACGAAGTTCAGCCTGAAGCAGGTGAACTCCCCACTCGTACATTACATTGGAATATGCTGCATCCCTGTTTGTCTCAAGATCCTCCAGTGGTGCCATCTGTCCCGACGCCCCCGGTGGCTGAACCCGTGTTCGTTCCTGAGGACGAAGAAGACGGAGACTCTCTACTCCTTTAGGGGGACCCGGAAACTGGGCTGGTGCCTGAAATGATGGAAGTAACTGAGGAGGCTCCCACTTCCACTTTTCCGGTGGCTGATTCCACAACCTCCACTGATCTGAGATGTTCTGAGCGATCAACAGCAGGTGTGCCTCCCAAACGCTACAATCAGGATGAATTCATCTGGCAGCAAATTATACGAGGTCTGGACGATTGTCAGCAAAAACTCCAGAAACTCTCACCCGTGGAATGGCGAGCTCACGGAGAGGGGGAATGTAAGGGGGTGAAGCACCGAAGGAGCCGAGGGGGAGTTGCCTTCCTAGCTCCGTGCCCGGAACCATCGAGCAGGGCATTAGGTTCCCCGGGGGATGCTTTAGAGGACTGCGCGAACACCAGGAATAGGAAGAGGGCAGGACGGAGAGCGGGAGAATTGGGCGCGCTTTTAGCAGAGCAGCGCAGGGACGGGAGCAGAGAGGACGCTGACAGAGGAGAGGACAGGAGACAGGCGCAGCGACTGAACACTGAGGGACCTCAGACACAGGCGGTGAGCACTGAGTACGAGAAGCCTATCACTGCACCGCCTGGAGGGCTGGTCGCTCCCCTCCTGTTAGAGACTTTGTCACACCGACAGACTGCGCGCCTTAAGACGCTCCCCTGCAGTGAGACCCTGCTTTATCCTGAGACGCTTCCCTGTGACCGAGGAACATACCGTAACATGACACTGACCTGCCAAGAGAGACTGTCCCAGGCAGAGCCCCTGACCCTGGTGAGGGAACGCCACTGCCGCAGCAGAGGGAAGAACCCTGCATACAGGGGGATACCGCCATCCGCATACCCCTTGAGCTCTCACGTTAACCCCCCATACGCCAATTGGACTATACCTAGGACCCCAGAGACAGACGACATCAAGCACCCCTGGTGCCTGAGTGCCTACGTGGGAGAAGAGTAATCTCTACAAGCAAAATCTCCAGGAACTGATAAGTTTCATCCCCATAAGAGAATAACTGTCTGTTGTTTTGCTCTTCTGTTATTTCTTCAGTCTCTGATATCATCTGTTACAGCATTTTCTCTGTTATATTATATGATCACCAGATATTATCCCTGTAAATAAACCTCTCCTTTTACTGTTGGTCTGCCTGCTCCGTGGTGACATATATTCCTCCTGCACGTTATTACAGGTCCAGTCCCATAGTTTTTCAATTTTAGCCATTTTTGCGTTAACAAAATCACACAATCCTCCTTTCCTTCTGTTTTGAACAGCTGACATGTGCCCGAAACATTATGACAGCCTCATTTATCAAGCGCTTCCTGCAATCGAGACGGAAATCCACACATCGATGACCCCCCGTCAAGTGATCGTGGGTCACTGATGGGTTGGCATGACAACCGGAGGTCTCCTGCAGACCTCTATGGTAGTCACTGCCGGCTTGCTATGAGTGCCGCCCGGTGGTAAGCGCTCATAGCAAGTGAGCAAATCTGCTACATACAGGTGATCTGATCATCATGGTTTTGAAAACTTGGATAGGTGCATTTTTTCTGAATGATACCCTTTTTTGGTATTTTCTGTCGTTTAGGCCCCAAAGTCACTTCAAATGTGATGGGGTCCCTAAAAAATGGTTTTGTAAAATTTGCTGGAAAAATGACAAATCGCTGGTGATCCTTATAACTTCCTAACAAAAAATTATGTTTAGAAAATGGTGCAGATGTAAAGTAGACTAGTGGTAAATGTTAATTATTAACTATTTTGTGTGACATAACTTTCTGGTTTAAGGGCATAAAAATTAAAAGTTTGAAAAATGCGAAAATTATACAAACTTTCCAATATTTTCACAAGCAATCGCAAGTCATGTAGAACAAATTTTACTACTGTTATGAAGTAGAACATGTCACAAGAAAATATTCTAAGAATTACTGGGATCCATTGAAGCATTCCAGAGTTATTACCTCAACAAGTGGCACTGGTGAGATTTAAAAAATGAAGCTTGGTAATATTATTATTATTATTATGTATTTATATAGCGCCATTTATTCCATGGCACTTTACATGTGAAAAGGGGGAAAATATAGACAAATACAATAAACATGTGTAAGACAAGGGACACACAAGTACAGAAGGAGAGAGGACCCTGCCCGCGAGGGCTCAGAGTCTACAGGGATGGATGAGGATACACAAGGAGAGGGTAGAACTGGTTGTGCGGTGGTTCAAAGTACAAATTGGCTCGGTCCTTAAGGGGTTAAGAGCTGACGTGTCTTCATGATTTTGTGCGGAACACTTAGTTCTCAAGAATACACAAACATGTGAACAGCCCCATAGCGTGTAATAGGCACCAATTCTATCCGTGAAAACCACAGATAGAACTCGTGCCAGAAAACTGATGCCTGAGTGAGCCATAATGGCAAACGCAGTACAAATATGCAGTTAAATTAA
Organism: Dendrobates tinctorius; assembly: GCF_039654945.1. Taxonomy (NCBI): domain Eukaryota; kingdom Metazoa; phylum Chordata; class Amphibia; order Anura; family Dendrobatidae; genus Dendrobates; species Dendrobates tinctorius. The sequence goes on from NW_027361692.1 coordinate 11,604,464, forward strand.
AGCAAAATGAAATACAATTAGCAGAGATAATAATGCAGCTGCCAAGAATCCAAATTGAACAGGAGGGGTCACTACACACCTACATCTTACCCCATCCTTTTTTTATTTTATATATGTAATTTGGTAAAATATATTTTAGTACTAGGAATTTATTGAAATATTGTAAACTACATTTGTGCCACTAGAGGGCACAGTAACGTAATAAAGCATAAGTAAGAGATTACGGAAGGAAAAGAAACCATGCTGGGTTGCAAAATGTCTGTGAATTGACAAGTGGTGGTTGGTGAAATACGTACCTTTGACCAGTGTTCATAATGAAAAAAATACATAAAAAAAAACATAAAAAAGAGGATAATAGAAGTTATTGAGATTATTTTGTGGTTATTATTCAAGTTTACAGTAGCATTTCTGGCTACTATGGCAGATGATTATAGAAAGCAAACAGGCTCAGAATGAAGTAGCCAGCTTCACCAACTTGTCATCAATATTTTAAGAATCTCTGGATTAAAAATGTTACAGATTATCCAATATAATGCTCATTGTCTACAGAATGGCAAGTGGTGCTGATTGTTAGGTGGTGACTCTGGTGAGTTACTGAAATTCAAGGGTTATTCCCAACATTGCAAGTTGATTGTATTTTGGTCATTGTACATTGCTTGGCTATTGCCAGCAATCTCATATACAGGGTGGGCCATTTATATGGATGCACCTAAATAAAATGGGAATGGTTTGTGATATCAACTCCCTGTTGTGGTAAATTAGTATATGGGAGGGGGAACTTTTCAAGATGGGTGGTGACCATGGCGGCTGTTTGAACTTGGCCATTTTGGATCCAACTTTACTTTTTCCAATGGGAAGAGGGTCATGTGACACATCCAACTTATTGAGAATTTTACAAGAAAAACAATTGTGTGCTTGGTTTAACATAACTTTATTCTTTCATGAGTTATTTACAAGTTTATGACCACTTATAAAATGTGTTCAAAGTGCTGCCCATTGTGTTGGATTGTCAATGCAACCCTCTTCTCCCACTCTTGGCACACTGATAGCAACATCGCCTTCTCAATAAGTTTGATGCGTCACATGACCCTCTTTCCATTGAAAAAATTAAAGTTGGATCCAAAATGGCCGACTCCAAATGGCCGCCATGGTCACCACCCATCTTGAAAAGTTTCCCCCCTCCCATATACTAATGTGCCACAAACAGGAAGTTGATATCACCAACCATTCCCATTTTATTTAGGTGTATCCATATAAATGGCCCACCCTGTATAACAAACAGAGCAGTGGAGTGCTTGTGCAGCTGTTACGTTATCCTAATGGGACCCTACTTCAGAGCCCCGTTTTCAAAATCATTGTGGGTCCCAAATGGTCATGATGCCACTTATCAACAAGTTATCAGCTATCTTATTGAAAGGTGATGATTTGCTGTTGCAATATTGGTTATAATTATAAATAGTCAAAAATATTTGCAGGGCCCTTGTCCAGCAGTCACATTGGTAGCTTGTGGCCACTAGACCAGAGCCCTGCAAATCTTCCCCACTTGTCAACATTGTCAGTGTCACACCTGATTAGTAGCTTCTGCTCAATTTCATTCTTGTGCCACGCCAAAAAGATGACGTCTCACCAAACCTACAAATCATTACAGGACTCTAGTCCAGCAACCATGAACTACCCAAATGGTATACAGAGCTTGGCTGCTTGATTGCAGTCAGGTATATTATTTTCTGAAATGTCCCAACGTTTCAGAGAAAATATACCTGAAAGATCCAGCTGGCACCATAGCCAGACTAGTATGGCTCTTTCCAGAGCTTCTGCAGGTGATGGACCGGTCTATCAGAGGTCAGACAGAGTCCAAGTGTCTATATCTGCCTCATTATAGTGAATGGTCTCATTGGGGGTTTTGTCTGAATTAATTTTTTGGAAGATTAATATGGAAACCTCAAGGTAAAAGCTCAGCAGAGAACACAGGATAAATGTGAAATTAGCGTTAAAAGTAATAAAAATATTAAAAAAAAAATGCTACCAATAAGAACTTCAACCCTAAAAAACAAGTCCCCTTTCAGGTCTGTCTTTTGTCATCCAAAACCACCTTCAATACATGAACTTGAGTGTAGCACCTAAACCATTATCAGAAGAGGAATACAGCACCAAGGTAAGTACAGCAATCAATTGCAATGTGAGGTCAGCCACTGTTATACACATTTGTACTGCATGAACCTGTATCTCCAGATATGTTCTCAAACATGGTAAGATTCTGGGAGTCGGTCTTCCCAGACGTCATCAGACTGTGGACCAGACAGGAACTAAAGTACTGATGAGAAGCAGTCCAAATCATAAACAAACATTTACATACAAGTATCATATCAGTGCTATCTTCTTTAATTGGAGTTGTTCTCTTTCTTTTTTTCTCTATCTGGTCCAGACACCATGGTGAGTTTTGACGTTCACTACTTCTCCTTCACATCCGAACACGGTGCCCTTTAAGATAGCTGTGTTATTACATTGCTCACAAAAATAAAGGTAACTCTTAATTAACACAATGTAACTCTAAGTCAATCACACTTCTATGAAATCAACCTGTCCAGTTATGAAGCAACACTGGTTGTGAATCAATTTCTCCTGCTGTTGTGCAAATGGAACAGACAACAGGTAGACGTTATATGCAATTAGCCAGACAACTCTATAAAGGAGGGGTTTTGTAGGTGGTGACCACAGACCATTTCTCTGATCTCATGCTTTTTTGCTGTTGTTTTGGTCACTTTTTCATTTTGTCATTGCTATAACCCCTAAAGGTATAGTGGCATGAGGTGGTGTCTACAACCCACAGAAGTTGTTCAGGTAGTGCAGCTCATCCAGGATGGCACATCAATGCTAGTTGTGGCAAGACGGGTAGCTGTGTCTTTCAGCACAGTGTCCAGAGCATGGAGCAGATACCAGGAGACAGGCCAGTACACCAGGAGACATGGAGGGGGCCATAGGAGGGCAACAACCCTGCAGCAGCACCACTATCCTTCTTTGTGCAAGGAGGAACAAGAGGAGCAGTGCCAGAACCCTGCAAAATTACCTCTAGCAGGCCACTAACATCCATGTAACAAATTAGAAAAAATGAAATAAAAAAAGTCATATAAAAAGAAAAAAAGTTTATTGATATAGTACAACAGTAAAAGGTGTGTGTATGTATATATATATATATATATATATGTATATATACATTGTGTGTGTGTATATATATATACATACATACATATATATTGTAAGGTAGCGCTTATTATTCATGTTGGGGACACTCACTTGGCAGCACATTAACAGTTTCCGGCACCGGTTTTTCCACATAAAACGTCTAAACGGTTTATTGTTAGACGGCATAAACCATGGAAGCATGAAAGAAACAGTAACAGTCTTATATCAAAACAGAAGAATGTTCATGACAGAGCTCCGCTCTGTTAGACTTGTGGTCACACAGGCTGTGCCATGTCCAGCACGCAGGCTCTCGCCTAAACACAGTTAGTTCGCCCTGTCCGGGGTTACCACTTAGTTACTCCTCATGCAGGACGTCCGCTCCCTCCTGGGGATTGTCCAATACACACAGGCCAATTCTACACAGCTTAATATAACCGATACAATGGGTGATAGAAAAATTCCATATTCCCCTAAGGGGACAGGCAACTCCCAGCATAGTCAAAATTCACACATGTAAGGAGCATCCAGCCCTACATAAGCCATAGCACAAAGATATATAGTATTTAAAAATTATTTTTATTCAACATCGCATAAAAACACAATAAACATAGTAATAGATGCAATCGTTGGTTATAGGAAACAAACAGAATTCCCTGGAACCACTCAAAGCTTAAATACAGTAATGTGCACTGCAAAAAAGACCTCCAAAGGGAAAAAGATATATATAATACCGCAAGCCACAAGCCTAAGTGTACTATTGCTCATAATCAAAACCTCACCCTGCAGATATATTCAAGTAATACATCGGCTAAACTCCGGTATGAATCAGGGATAAGGGGCCAATACAGAGCAAAGGGGCCCATAAGAGGGATACTAAGTGTGGCTGACTGCAAGTAAATGACCCAGAGGTAGATCCCTGTATGAGGGTAATATCCCTGTCAGAGACACCGCACTGCACTCGCTCATAGAGCCAGTGCGCGTGTCCTGAGAACAGAAGCAGTGCTAAAAGATACCTGTGGAGTGTGCAGCAGAGGTGACCATGCGTGCTTCAGGATAATAGTGTCAGGGTCCAGTCAGCGCTGGAAGGTAAAGAGGCAAAGGACCTGCGGACACTAAAACTGAATAATGTGCACGGGACCTATGGTCATGTGACTGCAAGGGGCGGGGCTTAGCGTCCTGTATTCAGATAGGACAGGACACCATACAACAACTCAGAGTCAGGCAAAACAGAGGTCACACACAGTACGGGCAAACGAGGTACAGGAGAGACGAACAGACGGGTAGTCAGACAGAGCCAAGGGTCATACACAAGAGGGCGACGTGGTACCAAGGGGACGAGCAGAGAGAAGTCGGGTCACAAGCAGAGAGTCATACACGAGAGGTAGCGCAGTACAAGAGGGTCAGGCAGAACTCGTAACAGGGACAGAACCAGATCACAACCGAACAAACAAGCAAGATATCAGGCACAAGGCACACGTATACAAGAGGTCACTTAACTCAGCCGAGGGCAGGAGTATAACTGACACCGGACCCAGGTCCAGTGAACACTAAATAGCCTCCTGCTGCCAGAGAGAGGCAGCACAATTAACCCATAGTCTAACCAGGACGGGTCAAAGCGAAATCCCGTCCTGGATCATGACAGTACCCTCCTCTCAATGGGGGGCCACCGGACCCCCAGGTCTCTCAGGGTACTTGGCGTGAAAGGCTCGGATCAACCGATCCGCATGAACTGATCGAGCAGGAACCCACGAGCGTTCCTCAGGACCGTAGCCCTTCCAATGTATCAAATACTGAAGGGCGCGACGGACCAACCTGGAGTCGACAATTCGTTCCACCTCGTACTCAGCCTGCCCATCTACCAGAACCGGTGTCGGGGAAGATGATGATCCCTCCCCACTGGACCTCACAGGTTTCAAAAGGGCCTTATGGAAAACATTAGGGATCCTTAGAGATGGCGGAAGACTCAACCGAAAAGCCACCGGGTTAACTGCTTCGGTAATTACATAGGGACCTATAAACTTGGGTCCAAGCTTCGCAGAGGGGACCTTGAGCCTTATATTTTTGGTGGATAACCATACCTTATCTCCGACCTGAAACACTGGACCCACGGATCGTTTTTTGTCCGCAAAAAATTTAAATTTGTCCTGGGCCTTCGTAATGTTATTCTGGACCTCCCGCCATACCTCCCCCAACCGCTGGATCGACTCGTCCGCCCCAGGACACCCAGAATTCAAGCGGGAAAATTCTCCAAAATGAGGATGAAACCCATAATTGCAAAAAAAAGGAGATGTACCCGTAGACTGGTTAGTGCGGTTGTTAAAAGCAAACTCAGCCAATGGTAACACAGAACACCAATCATCCTGTCGGGCTGAGGTCAAACAACGCAGAATTTGCTCCAGAGACTGATTGGTCCGCTCAGTCTGCCCATTAGTCTCTGGATGGTAGGCGGATGAAAAGGACAGACTAATACCCAACTTCCTACAAAAAGCTCTCCAAAATCTGGACACAAATTGCACTCCCCTATCAGACACCACATTCAGGGGTACCCCATGCAACCGCACCACATGCTCCACAAACAATCTGGACAATGTTTCCGCATTAGGTAGAGCTGCCAAAGGTACAAAATGTGCCTGCTTACTAAACCTGTCCACTACGACCCAGACCACGGTATTACCCTTGGTTGGAAGCGGGAAGGTTGGTGATGAAATCCATGGACAGATGAGTCCATGGTCTCTCAGGAATTGGCAGTGGTACCAATTCCCCGGCCGGCCGGTTATGGGGAGTTTTCGCACGGGCACAAACCTCACACGCAGACACATACTCCCCAACATCAGAGGCTAAAGAAGACCACCAGAACATTCTAGCAATGGCCTTCCGGGTCGCTGAGATCCCTGGATGTCCACCCAGAACTGAGTCATGGAACTCCTGGAGGACCTTGAGACGAAACTGAGCTGGCACATAAAGTTTATCCACCGGCTTAGCTGGAGGTGCAAGAGCCTGGGCTTCTCGAATCTCTCGTTCCAACACATCAGAAACCTCTGCCACCACCACCCCAGGCTGAAGAATGGAGGATGGAGGTTCCAGGGGGGGACACCGGATCTAGACTGCGTGACAACGCATCCGCTCTGATATTCTTGGATCCTGGTCGGAAAGTGATCGAGAAGTTAAATCGAGAAAAAAAAAAGTGACCATCTAGCCTGTCTGGGAGTCAACCTTTTAGCAGACTCAATGTAAGCTAGGTTTTTGTGGTCCGTGATTACCGTTATAGGATGGACAGCCCCCTCCAAAAAATGCCTCCATTCTGCAAAAGCCAATTTTACGGCCAGAAGTTCCCGATTCCCCACATCATAGTTTCTCTCTGCCGGAGAGAACTTCTTTGAGAAAAAGGCGCAAGGTCTTAAATTGGTCAAAGTGGCGGGTCCCTGGGACAATACCGCCCCCACCCCCACCTCTGAGGCGTCTACCTCAACAATAAATGGTTCAGAGGGGTCCGGTTGGATAAGAACCGGGGCCGACATGAAACATTTTTTCAAAAACTGAAATGCCGCTACCGCTGCGGTAGACCAATTCTTGATATCGGCCCCCTTTTGAGTCATGTCTGAGGGGTTTAACCACCTGTGAGAACCCCCTTATAAATTTCCGATAATAATTAGCGAACCCAAGGAAACGTTGCAGACCCTTCAAATCACACGGTTGAACCCACTCGAGAATGGCCTGCACCTTATTAGGATCCATGCGATACCCTTCAGCAGACACGATGAACCCCAGAAAGGACAGTTCCTGAACAAAAAATAAACATTTTTCAAGTTTAGCAAACAGACAGTTCTCCCTGAGCCTTTGGAGAACTGCCCGAACATGACCAATGTGAGTCTGTTTATCAGGCGAGTAGATTAAAATGTCATCCAAATACACCACCATAAAACGTCCAATCAAATCGGAGAACACATGATTTATGAAATTTTGGAAGACCGCTGGAGCGTTGGTCAGGCCGAAGGGCATGACCAAATTTTCAAACAACCCTTCAGTAGTGAGAAAGGCGGTCTTCCATTCATCTCCATCCCGGACTCGGATAAGGTTATACGCTCCCCGTAGATCTAATTTCGAAAACCACTTAGCTCCGGACAACTGATTGTATAAATCAGGAATAAGTGGAAGGGGATAAGTATTCCTCACAGTTATTTTATTTAACTCACGAAAATCGAGGCATGGGCGCAAACCACCGTCTTTTTTTTTACAAAAAAGAACCCTGCCGCCACAGGAGAAACAGAAGGACGAATATGTCCCTTACGGAGGCTCTCAGAAATATATTCCTTCATCGCAGCCCGTTCCGGACCCGAGAGGTTATACAGGCGGGCTTTGGGCAATTTAGCACCTGGAACCAGGTCAATGGCACAATCAAATGGGCGGTGTGGTGGTAAAACCTCAGCCTCTTTTTCGGAGAAAACGTCAGTATAATCTATCAGGCACTCCGGAATGCCTTCTAGACCCACGGACGACACAGACACAGAAACAAGACATTTCTCAGAGCAATAGGGACCCCATTTAACAATGTCCCGAGATTCCCAATTAATTACAGGATTATGCAGCTGTAACCAGGGGAACCCCAACACCAGTCCCGCAGGCAGGTTGTTCATTACAAAACACGAAATACGTTCCTGGTGTAAGGAACTCACTTTAAGGAGAAACTCTTCAGTACAAAACACAATGTCATTCTTAACCAGTGGTGTTTTGTCAATAGCAACAAGGTGAATCGGAGTCTCCAACCTAACTGTCCCTAACTTACACCTGGCCACCAAGTCAGAGTCAATAAAGTTCAATGATGAACCGCAATCCACGAAGGCAGTTGTGGATGTGGAGACACCCCCACAACAAAGTTCCACTTGGAATGACATTTTAGAAAATGCAGAAAAGGGTACCTGAGAGCCTGGGTGACCTCCACGATAATCACCCGGGCTCAGTCGTTTGTTGGTTAGTGGCCCGGAGGGGCAATCCTTTTTCCCATGTCCAGACTCGCCACTGTGAACACCGCATTTTCTCACGTGCCGTTGCCTCCTTTCTTCCTCCTTATGGTTGATGGTTCCCATCGCCGTGATTTTCAGTGAAGAACTGGCTCCCCTTCCTTGGGAGAATAATGTTGTCTCGGTTTGTATCACTCCCCTTGCCCGTAACCTGCGATCCATTCGGACGGCCTGTGTCATAACTTCCTCCAGGGCATCAGGTGGGGGGTGGAGAGCCAAGGCGTCTTTCAGATGCTCAGACAGGCCTCTACGGAACAACCCCCGGAGAGCAGCGTCGTTACAGCAGACCTCAGCAGCCCAGCGTCTGAACTCTGAGCAAAACCACTCGGCTGAGTGTTTCCCCTGGCAAACATTCATCAGCCTGTCCTCAGCCATACGCACCCGATCAGGCTCATCATAAATATGCCCCAGGGCCTCAAAAAATGCATCCACAGTCATACGCTCAGGGGCCGTGGTAGGAAGGGAGAAAGCCCAAGCTTGGGGGGCTCCCCTTAACAGAGACATAATGACCCCCACTCTCTGACTTTCATCCCCAGAAGAGTGTGGTCTTAAGGAAAAAAAAAGCTTACAGCCCTCCTTGAAAACTCTGAAGTCATTTTTATCTCCAGAAAAGGTATCTGGTAACTTCACTGGAGACTCAGGGGAAATTAATGTAACATCCCGAGCCCCCCCATGAAAGAACCCCCTGCACAGTGTCAGCGATCAGCTGCTGAGACTGAGCCAGGACTCTTTGTTCTCCAAAGAGTTTCTGAGACATCTGCGTCAGATGCTTAACCTGCTCAGAAAGAGTGTGCACAGGATCCATCACACACACAGGTGAATGGGAGCAGAGAAAAAAAAAAAATGGTATGGGTCAGTTATAATGTCAGAGACACCACACTGCACTCGCTCATAGAGCCAGTGCGCGTGTCCTGAGAACAGAAGCAGTGCTAAAAGATACCTGTGGAGTGTGCAGCAGAGGTGACCATGCGTGCTTCAGGATAATAGTGTCTGGGTCCAGTCAGCGCTGGAAGGTAAAGAGGCAAAGGACCTGCGGACACTAAAACTGAATAATGTGCACGGGACCTATGGTCATGTGACTGCAAGGGGGCGGGGCTTAGCGTCCTGTATTCAGATAGGACAGGACACCATACAACAACTCAGTCAGGCAAAACAGAGGTCACACACAGTACGGGCAAACGAGGTACAGGAGAGACGAACAGACGGGTAGTCAGACAGAGCCAAGGGTCATACACAAGAGGGCGACGTGGTACCAAGGGGACGAGCAGAGAGAAGTCGGGTCACAAGCAGAGAGTCATAAACGAGAGGTAGCGCAGTACAAGAGGGTCAGGCAGAACTCGTAACAGGGACAGAACCAGATCACAACCGAACAAACAAGCAAGATATCAGGCACAAGGCACACGTATACAAGAGGTCACTTAACTCAGCCGAGGGCAGGAGTATAACTGACACCGGACCCAGGTCCAGTGAACACTAAATAGCCTCCTGCTGCCAGAGAGAGGCAGCACAATTAACCCATAGTCTAACCAGGACGGGTCAAAGCGAAATCCCGTCCTGGATCATGACAATCCCTTAATACATAAAGTGACAGTGCAGATTAAAGTGCCCTTTAGTGCTTACCCATGTAGGTGAGTATCCCGGTTCCAGGAACGTGCCCCGACGCACGTTTCGCCTATTGGTTTCCTTGGGGGGCAGTGTGGATTGGCATGCTAGCCAGGTTTAAATAGTGCCAAAACGAGGTGTTTGGAATCAGCCGCAGTATAGCGGCGCATGAGGGCCGGCCCTCCAGTGACAGCACGGGTCTGGAGAAATCTCCGGTGACGTCAGCGGCCCGCGCGATCATTACATGGAGGCCTAAGGTGACGCGAGACTCCGGAGCCAACCGCGCATGCGCATCCCCGCGGCGGACGTGTTTATGACTGGCAAAAGGGTGGGCAAACAGACCCGCTGTATGGCAATATGAAAGCACATACAGAATAGGAGCACAAAACTCCAGGGAAATGTACAATGAAAGGGGGGTGAGGGATAGATGAGAAAAGGACAGAAAGGAAAAAAGGGGGCGTGGGGAAAAAAGGAAAGGAAAAAAGGGGGGGAAGAAAAAAGGGGGGGATGTTTTATTAGATCTTATAACGTGCGGGTCACAAATAACACTATATAAAGACCCATAATACATGCTGAGGGAGGTAGTCACTTGCACATACATATCCCCACAGCGGACATGTTGGTGATTGGCAAAAGAGGGCAACAGCCCCCAATATATACCATCCTAAGCTGTTTTATACTCCTCATGCAATGAGCACACAGAACTTAAAGTCAAAACTATACATAAAGAAAGAAAACGGGGAAAAAAGAAAAACCACAAACAAGGGAAAAAGAATGAAAAATATAAGCAATATGTGTAAATATCAAAAAGAATATAAATAATGTCATGGACCCAAATGAATCTTGGGCCAATTATTAATAAATAATACGGTCACCCGATTTGTCACAAAATATTATTAAGTTTTTAATAAGTATTAGTCCATGATGTTTCTTCAACAATCAAAGATGAAAATCAGTGCCTCAATCACGGGTCACCGGATTAATTCAATCCCATGGGTTGTCCACTTCAGAATATCCTAGAGCCAAAACAGAGGAACGAAAGTCCACCGCTGTCAGTCATACCACTGGATGGAACATGTCAACCGTAGATAATTACTATAATTGCAAAAAGAAAATTATAATTAAAAACAGCACACCATTAAAACAAAAAGAAACAGAGAAAAGGGATGCACTAAACATCCAACTACAAAAAGCAGGCAAAGGATAATTTGTCATTTAAGCCATTGGGCACCATAGTTTTTAAACTAACGATCCCGCGACACTCAAGCTGCGCCAGTGTGCATTTGAGATCACCTCCTCTGATTCCCCCACGCACACGATCAATGCCAATAAATTTAAGGCCCGAAAAGTCGCACTTGTGGCGCAGCTTGAAATGTCTAGGGATCGTTTTTAGCGTCACAAGGCCTGTCACTTCTTCAGCAGCCCTAATGTCTTTGATATGTTCTCTGACACGAACACGCAATTCGCGTGAGGTCAAACCAACATATCTCAGTCCACATGGACATGTGGCAAGATAAATCACATAACACGTGCTGCAGGATCTATAGTTAGTGATCCGATGGGTCCCACCTCCATCACCAGCTGAAAAAGAGGTGTCTCGAAGTATGTTCTTGCAGGCCAAGCAGGAGCCACATGGATAGCAACCATGTCTCTGCACACCAGCACCAAACGGGTCGGAGGACTGGCCACATAGTGGCTTCTCACCAAGATGTCCCTCAGATTTTGGGGCCATCTAGCTGTAAGAAGGGGATGTTCAGGCAGGATACTTCTCAATACCAGATCCGATCGCAAAATGGGCCAGTGTCTGGTCATAATATCCCGTATCTGGGACCAACGATTGTTGAAGGTGGATATAAATCTAATAGGTTGATTTTGATTGACAACTCTATGTCTCACCCCCAAGAGTTGGTTACGTGGAGTTCTTTTAGCCCGTAAGTAACCCCTTTTGATCGATCTCCTGCTGTAACCCCGGTCATGGAACCGTTGGGAAAGGTCCCGTGCCTGCTCCTCAAAAACTCCATCACTAGAACAAATACGCTTTAATCTCAAAAATTGGCCAGTTGGAATGGCACGAATGGTGGAAGATGTATGTGCGGAAGTGGCATGCAGAAGCGCGTTGACCGAGGTCTCTTTCCGGAAGACATCAGTCAACACCATGCCCCCATCCGACACCATGATTTTCACATCCAAGAAGTCAATGACTTCCCTGGAAATCTTATACCTCAATTTGATGTTTAAATTATTTATATTGAGATTATCGATGAATTCACGAAGCGCATGCTCGGGACCTTGCCAAATAAATAGGATATTGTCAATATACCTATACCAGCACAGCGTATGGGAAGCGGCGCATGCGCCACCCCCAAAGACCTCCCTCTCCCAACGACCAAGGAAGAGGTTAGCGTAGGATGGCGCACACGCCGCCCCCATCGCCGTGCCCCGCTTCTGTAAATAAAACCTGTCTTTAAAAGTAAAAAAATTGTGTCAGAATGAATTCCAGCAGCTCCATAACCAGGGAACGCAGTGACGGATCCAGGCCACTCATACTGAGAAAGAAATGTGCGGCCTCCAGTCCATCCTTGTGGTTGATGCTGGTGTACAGAGATTCAACATCAGCCGTAACAAGAAACATATCTGATTCCAATGTGAGACCATCTATTTTCCTCAGGATGTCGGCAGTGTCCCTGACATAGGAGGACAGGGTCTCGACAATGGGGTGCAAGTAATATTCAATGAATTTGCAGACCGGATCACACAGCCCTCCTATGCCAGAGACAATAGGACGCCCCGGGGGCTCAACCGGATCTTTGTGGATCTTCGGCAGCAAGTAGAAAGTGGGAACCATCGGACCAGTCACCAGCAGCCCATCCCAAACTTTTTTAGGGATAATCCCTTGGGAGAATGCTCTCTCAATGATATCCAGAATCACCCCTGAAAAAACTTTCATAGGGTTACCTGGAAGAAGTGCATAAGAATCATGATCCCTCAATTGTCTGAAGACCTCCTTTTCATACTTCAACGTCGGCCAGATCACCACATTCCCCCTTTTATCTGCTGGTTTTATTACTACGTCATGTAGACTTCTTAGTTGTCTTAGTGCCTCTCTCTGTGTCCGGGTGAGGTTATCACCCCTCCACTGATTAGGAATTGTTCGAAAATCTTCCAACACAAGTTAGTTAAAAATCTCTACCTGTGGGCACAGCGAAAAGGGGGGGAAAGTGGTAGGTCTGGGACAAATTGAAGCAGGGAAGGTACCTGATATATTGGGGGAGCTCTCCCATTCCAGCTCCTCCAGAATAGATAGTGCCTCCTGTTCTTCAACTGAGTTAAAACTCGGATTGTTGGTAGTTTTCATATGTAATTTCCGGAGGACTATCTTTCTTAAAAAGAGCTGTAAGTCTTTCATAGCTGCAAAAAAGTCAAATCTGTTAGATTGGACAAAAGTGAGGCCCAGACCCAACACCTCTAATTGTGCTTCTGTCAGATTGTAACTAGACAGATTGATTACCTCCAGTTTATTGGTTTTCAATTTTTTTTCCAATGACTGGGGTGGAGTCATTTTACGCTTATTATGGACCTTCTGTCTTTATGTACCAGATTTATTATGGCCCATTCTCTCATTTTGAATCACACTCAAGTGACTACCTGAGGCCCCATCTTCATCGACAGATGATATAGATGAGAATGAGTTTCTATATGTCCTAACCGTAGAGCCCAGTTGTTTCTTGGTTCTCCTCCATCTGTATACATGATTAGTGTTAAAATCAGAGACATCTCTTTGGTATTTTTTGGACTTCGATGCTACAATCTCCTTTTCCCACTTTGAAAATTCTAATTCCAAATCTTTATTGAACTTCAAGGTGGCTTCGGAGGACATATTCTCAAATACTCTATCCTGGATTGAATTAATCTCCACCTCAATCTCATGTAGAGAAGTCGTATTAGATTTGATCAATATATCCATAAACCCTTTTGAGCAGGTGGTTGAGATATCTTCCCATTGCTTTTTGAAGTTCTCGTACACATTAAATCAGGGGAACACTTGAACTCTCAATCCTCGTGGTATCAACCCCTTAGCTAAATAGCATTCAAGGAAAGCTCTATTCCACCAGAGGCGGGTCCTTTTATTATATAGATACTTTAATTTAGTGACTGAATCCTCTGTTTCTTTTGAGTTAAAAACCACAGTTTGTTCCTCTCCAAACACTTCATCTAATTTGTGAAGCCACGTCTTTTCACGTGCCTTTAAATCCATACGCTCGGATAATTTAGCTGTGAAAATACACAGAATGGCAATCAATTTAATATAACCGATACAATGGGTGATAGAAAAATTCCATATTCCCCTAAGGGGATGGGCAACTCCCAGCATAGTCAAAATTCACACATTTAAGGAGCATCCAGCCCTACATAAGCCATAGCACAAAGATGTATAGTATTAAAAATAATTTTTATTCAACATCGCATAAAAACACAATAAACATAGTAATAGATGCAATCGTTGGTTATAGGAAACAAACAGAATTCCCCGGAACCACTCAAAGCTTAGATACAGTAATGTGCACCGCAAAAAAGACCTCCAAAGGGAAAAAGATATACATAATACCGCAAGCCACAAGCCTAAGTGTACTATTGCTCATAATCAAAACCTCACCCTGCAGATATATTCAAGTAATACATCGGCTAAACTCCGGTATGAATCAGGGATAAGGGGCCAATACAGAGCAAAGGGGCCCATAAGAGGGGTACTGAGTGTGGCTGACCGCAAGTAAATGACCCAGAGGTAGATCCCTGCATGAGGGTAATATCCCTTAATGCATAAAGTGACAGTGCAGATTAAAGTGCCCTTTAGTGCTTACCCATGTAGGTGAGTATCCCGATTCCAGGAACGTGCCCCGACGCACGTTTCGCCTTTTGGCTTCCTCGGGGGCAGTGTGGCTTGGCATGCTAGCCAGGTTTAAATAGTACCAAAACGAGGTGTTTGGAATCAGCCGCGGTATAGCTGTGCATGGGGGCGGGACTTCCGGGTCCCTGGCGTCATCGCCGGCCCTCCAATGACAGCACGGATCTGGAGAAATCTCCGGTGACGTCAGTGGCCTGCGCGATCATTACATGGAGGCCTAAGGTGACGGGTCAGCGGCCTCAGCATGTGCTCTTCAGGAAGGCAGCACACCTTCCAGCACCTAGGCTTTCCGGGACCTTCCACATGGCCCAATCAGATCCATGCACTCTCTCATGTGACCCACCCTGCTCACCTTATATGGTCCGCAGCCACACCCACAGGTGAGGTATGGATCACATGCCTATGACCTCATTGCAGGTTCTTCAGACTCACAACCACACACATATCTTCAGACAAAATGGGGTACAGTGAGCCCTCTCACCACAATTTGTGGTACATGGGTAGCCCGGACACAAATGTGAACATCTCCTGGTGTACTGGCCTGTCTCGTGGTAGCGCCTCCAGCCTCTGGACACTACGCTGACAGATACAGCAAACCTTCTTGCCACAGCTCGCATTGATGTGCCATTCTGGATGAGCTGCACTACCTGAGCCACTTGTGTGGGTTGTAGAGTCCGTCTCATGCTACCATGAGTGTGAAAGCACAACCAACATTCAAAAGTGACCAAAACATCAGCCAGAAAGCATTGGTACTGAGATATGGTCTGTGGTCCCCACCTGCAGAACCACTCCTTTTTTGAGGGTGTCTTGATAATTGCCAATAATTTCCATCTGTTGTCTAATCCATTTGCACAACAGCATGTGAAATTGATTGTCAATCAGTGTTGCTTCCTAATTGGACAGTTTGATTTCACAAAAGTTTGATTTACTTGGAGTTATATTCTGTTGTTTAAGTGTTCCCTTTATTTTTTTTTGAGCAGTGTATATATATGTGTATATACCTTTTACTGTTGTACTATAACAATAAACTTTTTTCATTTTATATAACTTTTTTTACTCCATTTTTTTTCTAATTTGTTGCGTATTCATAGGAGTTTTTTTGTCATACTAACACATTGAATCTTCTTGATTATTGTCAGTTACGTATGTTATATTTGCGTGCTCTGATCTACATTTCTCACTAACATCCATGTGTCTGCCCAAACTGTCAGAAAAAGACTTCATAAGGATGGTATGTGGGCCCGACGTCAACAAATAGGTGTTATGCTTACAGCCCAACACCATGCAGGGTAATTGGCATTTGCCAGATCACACCAAGATTGGCAGAAAAGATATTGCTACCCTGTGCTCTTTATGGATGAGAGCAGGTTTTGAGATGCTGCGGAGAACGTTCTGCTGCCTGTAACATTCTTTAGCATGACTGGTTTGGCTGTGGATCAGTAATTGCGTGGGGAGGCATTTCTCTGGAGGGCCGCACGACCTTCCATGTGCTAGCCAGAGGTACCGTGACTGCCATTAGGTACTGGGATGAGATCCTCAGACCCATTGTGATCACTGACCAGATAGTAAAAAGAAAATATATATATTGCTACTTACCCCTTTGCTGAGGTACCGGCAGACGCGGAGGGTCCTCTTCAGTCCTCTTCCATGCACTTCCACATTGTGTGAATATGTCATCGTACCCGAGGGAATCCCTTTCAGGATTCCTAGCTAGAGATTCCCTTGGTCAAGAAGACTCTCCACACAGGTTGGGATGTCAGCAAATGGGAGAAAAGCGATTTTTATTTTCTGATGAGCAAACTCCGAACATTGACTGTTTGGGGTCAGTGTGGTTGAACCCGAGCAGGCAATGTTCGATATGAACCCTGAACTTTTCAGATCGGGTTTGCTCATCACTGGTTCCATGCAGAATATAACTGGACCCTATTCTTGGCCTAATCTGAGGAATGGGCATCAATAGAAAAAGGGATCCTGAGGTGAGAATACCACTTTTAACTGCTACTCCATTCTCTGGTATACTGGCAGAGTGTTCTATGAGGGCTAATCCAAAAATCCCCCTTCTGCAGACCTGATAAAGAGATTCTGCATGTGATGTCACGTGTGACTGGATACACCGCCTCCAGCAGGGCGAATTTCTATAACACCCGTGAACCTGGATACACCGCCTCCAGCAGGGCGAATTTAAACAGAGTTAAGGGAAACACCAGGGAAACCGTTACATTGGAGGGCCCTGCAATAGGGAACGGGGACGTGGAGACCTCCTGCAGTCCCCTGAGTCAGTGTCCCTACACTCCTGACGATCCCTAGGCAGGTTCCGCACCTGGCAACGAGCTGGATACCTCAAATCCCTAGCTCGCCCTGCACCTATTCCTTTCTAGTGAACTGGATGGTGCAGAAACTAATCCCACCACTGCACTGATACACACACAAGGAAAGTCACAAACAGGGAAAACACCACTTAGCTTTGCTCTGTTGCTATTGCTCCCAGCAACAGAGTACAACACCAAAGTTCAGCTTCACCCCTGAAGCTCGACACCTGAATTCAGCTTCCGCCTGAAGCTATTACACCAGAGCTCCCCTGAGCTGCCAGGAACTCCTCTCTGTAGTTCCTTCCTTCACCAAACTAGGTTGGAAACGAGCAATATCACCAAAAGTCAGTGAGACCACCTGCTACTCCTTTTTTGATAGGAGCCAGGGTATCACACCTGCTTCATAATCACGTGCACTCACACTAGCGGCCACCGGGGGCAGCTGAACCAAAGTAACCAGAGTGCAATGACCCTAATGGCCACCAGGGGGCAAAACTAGAACTAAAACAACCACAGTGCAATGACCCTAATGGCCACCGGGGGCAAAAATAACTTTAAACAAACAGCTTAAAGGAAAAAAAAGGTTACTTGTGCAAAATCTGTCATCATCCAACCTGGATTATGACACTGTAGAAGCTGATTAACCACCATTTTAGTTCAGCAAAGCCAATATCTCAGTTCTGCAGAGATGGTTGGTGGGATTAACCCTGTAGTCAGTCAACAGTCCCCCTGCTTCCATACATAGCCTGCATTAAAGGGGTATTCTCATGCCGAACAGCAAAATAAGGCAGCATGCTTTCAGCAATCATGTTGCGGTAAGCATGCTGCAGATCGTCCCCTCCTGGTACTTACCTAGAGGTCTTCTGCTCATCTTTGCCTGATCTTCTCCTGGCTGAGTGGGCTGGTGATCTCCATGCTGTATCCGGAGGCCACCACGAGTCCGCTCCTTCTTACCAGCGTCCTCTTCTTCTGCCTGATCTCATTGCGGCACTGCGCATGCGCAGCAGTGTCTTGGTGACAGGAGAGGCATCCTGCCCCCTGGATTGACTGATGAATGGGGCAGGAGTGACGTCATGTCAGTGAATGGCCAGGAGACATTCGGCCTCACTGCCCCAGCATTCATCATGCTTCATGGATCAGTGATCCAGGCAAGATGAAAAGACAGCCGGAAGCAGGAGAAGACTTCACGGGGAACTGTTAGACTGCACTCCGTGACCCAAGGAGCTGCAGCTGCGATAGGTAAGTATGTCAGTTTTTTGTGTTCTAGGGTGATAATACTCCTTTAAGGCCAGCCAGAAGAGACACTGGGTGAGCTACTGAAAAGGCAGTCACAGGATTCCCCAGCAATTGGGGTCCTGTATATTTTACCCCCAGGTATGTTCAGCCCTAGATGTTTTGTTCCTGCATGTTGAACCCAAAAGCTGAGGGTGAAACATCTGGGGTCAAAATGCTAGGGGCCAAACATCAGATGGCGACACATCCAGGGACAAAATGCTGTAGGTGAAACATCCGGGGGTGAAACATCCAGGGGCGAAATGTGCGGGGGCGAAATGTGCGGGGGCGAATCCTCCTGGGGGCGAAATGATAGAGGTGAAATGTGCGGGGGTGAAATATACCTGGAGCAAACTGCTGGGGGTGAAATGCTGGAGGCGAAACTTCTTATAACCAAAAATAATAGCCCATGCTTCACACCTGAATAAATAATTGTCTCTCAATGTGCTCTCTGCTTAACATATGACCCCCCACACTATTGCTCTTATTGTACATTGCCTCCACACTGTCTTCTCCTATAAAATATTTCTTCCACACTGACATTCCTAATGAACTATACCCGCTATAAATACTGCCCTTATGACCTATAAGTACCACACTATCCACCCTCATGAACTATAATGGCACACCATCCTTCACTTTTTATATATAACCTTCACGCTGTCCTCCCTTGTGAACTATAACTGGGACACTATCCTCCCTTATGAACTATAATTGTCCCACTGTCTGCTATTATAAACTAAAACCACCACACTGTCTTCTGTTATGATTTATAACCAACATAATGTCCTCCCTTATGAACCACAACTGGGACACTGCCCTCCCTTGTGAACTATAATCATCCCACTGCCTGCCCCTTTTCCACTGATGTCTGCCTTTTCTACCAAACTGTCTGCCCTTATGAGCTTTACGAGCCACACTTTCCACACATATGTGCTATAACATTTACAGTGTCCCCCTTCATGCTGTCCCTATCTTCACAATGCCTTCCCATGCTGCCCCCTCTTCATACTGTTCCCACTCTCTATAATGTCTCTATGCCCCTTCTTATGTTTCTCTCCCCTCTGCATAATTTACCCACCTTTCCACACCCTCAAAGTAAAATAACCCCACCTCACAAAAAAGTTTGTTTTTTCAGCTCCATTATGGAGTGCCTACCTTCCTACCATCTTCACCACTTTTGGCCCAGCAGTGGCATCAGCAGAGTGATCGGGTGATTTCATCACATTGCTGTACGTTACCTCGAACACAAAAGTGGCCATGCTCATGTCTTCAATTGCATTTGCATTTGAATTCCACCTAAAAGAATCCAATTTATGTCCATCTACAATCCTATGAGTGGTAAATTATTAGGTATTCTTAGAAAGCACTGGTCACTTTTAAGCAAAGGTCATGCTATGATTGAGGTTTTCAAATCCCTCCCCCTTTTGCTTTACAGACATAGCTTTAGTCTTAAGGATAAACTGATGAAATCAGATATGGTTTTTTTTACGAGGTCATTACAGACTACTTTGACTACCCCAAGAAAGGCTAGCATCCTATGTTTGGGATGCGTCTATAGTGGTAATATGCCAAAAGGACATTTGAACTGGTAAGAGCTACACAATCAATAATAGGTATACATATTCTAGTAGTGATGTGATTTATGTAATTTCTTATCCTAGTGGACTGCTTTATGTTGCTGACACCACCTAGGAGAAGCAGGCTCGTATCAATGAACATAAGAGCACGATTAGATTAGAACAGGTCTTATAGACCTACTGGTCCCGAAATTTTTTTTGGAGAATAGACACTCCGTCAATCAATTATGTTTTAGACTTATTGATAGTGTACCAATAATACTTAGGAGAGGAGGAGATAGATTGCGATCACTTAAGAAAAAGGAAGTACACTGGAGTACACTGGATACATAAACTTGATTTTCTTCAACCAAAGGAATTAAATATTGAATATAATTTACGTGGATGCCTTTTTGGATATTGTTCAAAGCTATATCATTGTGAGTATGTTTTTAACATGTTTTTGTCTTTTACAGGGCAGTAATTGAGGACAGAGACCAATTGTATGGTAATGCTATCAGCTTGACAAATTTTACCTTCCTTTGCTTCCCTTTGTGTCTCTCTTCTCTTTCCTTTCCCTTTTTTGCAGATATTAGGCATTGTAATGTCTGGTCGAAACGTCGCATCAATGGCAGAATAAATGGAACTTTGTAGTTTTTTTCACCTGAATTGGACGCTGTCTCTTTCTTCTATTGAGTATTTTTTTCAAGTGGATGCCTTGGATCTTTTTTGACAGTGCATCCTTTTTGTGCATATGTGCCCTTTATAAGGCCTCTTTCACACATCAGGTTTTCGCCGTCAGGCGCGATCCGGCACTTTTGACAAAAACCGGATCCGGCGAAATGCAATGCCGGATCTGGTCTTCCCCCCCATTGACTTGCATTAGCGCCGGATCGTGCCGGATGGCCATGCGTTTCATCCGGTTTTCGCCGGATCCGGCAATGTGTCGCAATCCGGCGTCTGGAAAAAACGGCTACTGTAACGTTTTTTGTCTACGGCGAAAAAGCCGGACACGCCGGATACGGCGTGTCCGGCTTTTTCACACAATGAAAGCCTATGAGCGCCGCAATGCGCCGGATCCGGTGGCCGGATCCGTTTTTTTGGGTCTGAGCATGCTCAGTAGCTCTGCCCACAAGACACATATATAAAAGCATGACAGTGGGACCCTCAGCCACACCCAACATGCCACCCAAGACAGCAACCAGGTGCAGGAGAAGGCAGGAGACCACTGCAGCAGCACCATCAGCACCACCACCACCCCAAATGGAGCAGCATGCTGAACAACGGGAGGGGAGTCCAGCAGCAGATGAGAGACGGTAATTATCAAATCCCCCATTCCTCCAAACTAGGGCCATGGAATATCAAGATATTCATTGGCCCTTTGTTTCTCTTTATTCAACAGCCACCCAAGAGATGCAGCAGCAGCAGCAGTGGCAGCACTTGCAGCAGCAGTACCACCACCCACAGGCATGGAGTCTGGCCAGCAGGAAGACAGCACATCTTCTTCTGGGAGCCCTCCCTTGCATCATCAGCGTTTGACGGTAAGCTTTTATTTCCAAAATCCATCATCTCTGTAATATATGTCTATTCATTGCCTTTTATTTCAAAACAGGAATCACAAGCTGAAGAGGAGCTCCCAGAAGAAGAAGGAAGGGGTGGACACACACCTGGAGTGGGCTCACAATTGGTAAGTTTTTTGCATCAAACGCAGAAACACAACATCACACTACACACAACACATAGAAAACAATGTTCTGCAGACCACACACAGCAAACAAATGCCTACATCCAAACACATAAATTTTTTTCTTTTCTTCTCTAGTCTTCCCAGTCTGGTGCTCGGCCAAGAGGTCCTCGCAGTGCCTCCCAGGGTCGTCGGCGACAGCAACGCGGCGGTCACCAGCGTGTAAGTATAATATTTAAGTGAAATTTTGGTACACTTTTTATTTCATGTCTTAAGTGTGGTGACTAATTTTGCTATTTTTCTCTTTTACTTTAACAGCCATCACAGCGTGCTCCCGACTCAGACGGTGAGGATGGAGGAATTGATGTGGACCACCTCATCGATCTCGTCAGAGAAAGGGAGCCGCTATGGAATATGGCTGACCGCCGCCATGCTGACCTGATCGTTACCCGACGACTCTGGGAGGAAATCTGTTCGCTCCTTGTGGACCGCTGGGAGGACCTCGATGCTCGGGCCCAGATTAAAGAGCGTAAGTATATACAGTACCGGTTGCTTGATGTAAACCAGTGTTTCCCGAACTCCAGTCCTCGTGGTCCCCACGGATCATGTGTTCAGGATTTCTATTTACTATGGAAATCCTGAAAACATGACCCCTGGGGACCATGAGGACTGGAGTTTGGGAAACACTGATGTTGTATACTAACCACTTTGTCCTTTCTCGTTTCAGGGGACAGAATTGTGAAGCGGTGGCGGTCTGTGAGGGATCGTTTCAAGAAGGAGTTCAATAAAGAGATGCGGGCCCCGAGTGGATCTGGAGGACGCAGGAGCAAGTACAAGTACGCACGAGCCCTTTCGTTCCTCCGGGATACAATGGTCACCAGAAGGTAAATATTACACACCACATGTGAAAAAAAAATGTTTAGATGTAACAATTTTTTTTCAGCCAGGGCCATGCCATGTCACTATTTTAATTGTTTTTTTTTCTCTTTATTCCACAGTACGGTGAGCAGCACTCGGGAGCCTGCACGATTGGACCCTTCTGAGGCGATCCCTGAGGAGACCGGCACCGAGGGACACTTCGACCACCCCGGTACATCTGCACCTTCCCACACATTCGACCCATCTGTCCCATCCACCAGCACAGGAGCATCGTGGCCGCCTACATTACATGAAGCTGCTGGTGAGGAGATCGCTTTCCCTTTACCCCACCCTTCTGCCCCTGCCACCTCTAGTACACCTGCGGGTACTGGGCGGCAGCGGCAGAGGGGTCAGGAAAAGACTTATGCGCCAGAGTTCTTGCATCTGAATGCATCTTTCCAGAACGGTCTAAAAGTCTTGTCAGAGCAAATCTCCGCAGGCTTTCAGCAGATCAACTCCAGCATTCTGGAGGTGAAGACACTTCTGCAAACCATGCATTCAGAAGCAAGATCTTCGCCAAACCACACCTTTTTCAGGTCTGTTGTGGAGCGCATGGAAACGCTCTCTCCTACCCAGCAGATGCATGTAATGCATTCATGCCACGGTGCTCTCCAGCACGTTACCTCCCAACCTCCTCCTCCCACCCCAGTAGTTCCTCCAGCCACTTTCCATCCTCCCCCTCCTATTACATACCAGCCACCTCCCCAGTACCAGCAACCTCCCCAGTACCAGCAACCTCCCCAGTACCAGCAACCTCCCCACTTCCAGCAACCTGCCCCGTACCAAACTCCTTCCCCATACAACTTGCCATCAACATCATCTGCTCCTACAGTCCCTGCCCAACCCTCCACTCCACCGCCCACCACCTCTTCTGCCTCCCACATGTCCACCCATTCTGTAGCTTTTTCCACCCCTTCACCTCTAACTGTTCCTTCCCCACCACGATCCCAGTCCTCTCTCCACACTCCCAGTGTCGAAGTGTCCCGCAGCCCCTCCAGCAGTATTTCCACCCCACACTACACAGATTTGTAGTGTGTGTTTTTTAATAAAAGTGCCCATTGGGCTTAAAACCTTTATTAAAAAAGTTTTTTGCACTTTAAAAACATTTTACAAAAAAAAAAATATTTTAAATAAAAGTTAAATTATCGTTTCACAATGGTTGTCTGTCATTTCTTTCTGCGGCGAACTATGTTTAAAAAAAAGGTTAAATACAGGGTATTTCAAAGGTAAAAAGGTATTCAAAACCAGGTATATAACTGTGGGTAAATTTTAGCTTTTTGCCACAGTTGTGTTCCTGGTTGTGTTTGAAGCAAAGTATTTCACCTAAAAAGTTGTGTTTATTGTTGGTGATTTCCTCAGAATGTACACAACTTTTGTTAAAAGGTGAAATACTTTGCATAAAACACAACCAGGTACACACCTGTGGCCTAAAGGTAAAAATAGTAAGACCATGACAAGATAGCCAACTTTGGTTGGCAAAGGTATATACTGTTGGTACAGAAAATAAACAAGTTTGGTTAAGGGCACAAATCTTTCACACTCTGTCATCCTGCCAGTGTACTCTGCCTTGAGGTGACATAAAGTATAGTACACTGAAACTGTCACAGAACTTCTAGTGGTAATGTCATGGTAATCTTGCAAGGTGGTTTCTTCAGAGGTGTCCTCAATGGAAATGGGTTCCTTGCAGATAACAAAATTGTGGAGTACCACGCACGCTTTGATCACCTCGTCCACAGTTTCTGTCTTGAGGTTGATCGCAGTCAATAGGACCCGCCATTTGGCTGTCAGAATACCAAAGGTATATTCAACCATTCTTCTTGCTCTTGTGAGGCGGTAATTAAAAATGCGTTTTGTTCTTGACAATCCTCTGCTACCGTACGGTTTCAAAAGGTGTTCTGACAGCTGGAAGGCTTCATCCCCTACACAGACAAATGGCATAGGTGGACCAGATGTTTGCGGCAGTGGTCTAGGGGGTGGGAACTGGAAGGTGTTTCCATACAGTTTACGCCCCATGGCAGACAGTTTGAAAACTTGAGAGTCATTGGAGCGGCCATAGGCCCCAATATCAACAGCAATAAATTTGTATTCCGCATCAGCGATGGCCATGAGGACAATTGAAAAATATTTCTTGTAATTGAAATATTCCGATCCCGATCCAGCTGGCTTTACAATGCGGATGTTTCCCGTCCACAGCGCCCAAGCAGTTCGGAAACTGACATATCTGTTGAAACTTTTCTGAAATTTCAATCCACCTCTCTGTTGTGGGCTCTGGTAAAAACTCTTCAGCTAAGGAGTCCCACAGTGCACGGCATGTGTACTTCACTATTCCAGATATGGTGGAAATCCTGAGTCTGTACTGGAAATGCAGTGACGAAAGGGATTCTCCAGTTGCAAGAAATCTGTGGGGAATTAAAAAACAATCAATTAGTTTAAAATCACAGCATTACATACCAAAACTCAGCTATAACATTATCCGGGTTTCGTCTAAGGTCCATGCAGAGTGTAGAATAGACCCCACGCGTCATTCTCTTGGCTGTGATGGGGTGGATCCACAAACGTCGTCTACGATGCCTGACGCGCTGCTGTCTCGCTCTCTCCTTCTCCAGAACAATCACCCTCAAACGATTCGCCTCCGCTGTAAAATCCGCCAAATTCTTCAAAATATTTCCAATCACAACATCCATCTTCGCCAGTAACTTGCTCTTCTCTCCAACCTGCCCTTTCTCCTCTACAACCTGTCAAAGAAGGGCTGTAGGAACACGCTATATATAGTTTTTCAGTAGCCAATCCCGTTCGGAAGGCCACAAGGGGCGATTTTAAAAACCGGATCCGGCGTAATCCGTCGAAAAACAGATCGAAAACCTGATGAACCGGATGAGACGGATCCGGTTTTGTCTGTCAAGAGCAAGACAGATCCGGCAGAAAAACGGATCCATCACATCCGGTTTTACGAAACATTTGCCGGATCCGGCGCTCCGGCACGACGCCGGATCGCGCCTGACGCCGAAAACCTGATGTGTGAAAGTAGCCTAACTGTCCAGTATTGGAGTACTGCGAGACAACTTCATTTTTATGCCAGGCCTGACTTGTCACTGTCCACAAGGAGAAATGTTGCCCCTTAGACCTCAGTCCAGAGCCTTTCATCTAGCCAAATCAGATCTCATACTTTGCAATGATGATGGGCAAACACCCTGAAACACAGTGTCTGCAAACTGGGGCTCTGGTTTGGCTCTTATCCTAATTCATATGGCAAGGCTTGTTAAAGAGTTGATATTGATATTAGGATTGCTACTTTCAACAGGTTGCACTAGAGTTCTAGTTCTCGTCCTCTCTGAAGAGGCGATTTGTATATTTAATTTCACAGAGGAGCATGCATGGCGTATAAGTCTCCTCACTCTGACATGTCAGTCCTGGCTTGTCACTCTCTAAAAGGAGGAACGTTACCACTTAGATACCCATCTGAAAGACACAAATACAATTTAATGCAGGAAACCAGTTTTATACCTATTCTCTGAGCCGGCTGTCAGTTTATCAATCAGCTCAAGGAACAGCCGAATCCGACTCCTGGGAAGCATCAAAATGCTGCCCCCAGGGATATTACCATGGACCACCATCAACGGTGGGTTGCTCATCAGACATAATTTAATTGCTACTAACATGCACACTACATCTTCAGGTAGATAGCGTTTTTGGAGATGAAAGGTTCCCCTTAACATATTTACTAGTAAAAGTTAACAGTTACCTTTTCTTTTTTATATTATTATTATCTATTTTGTAGGTTATATAGACAGGGTTTATCTAGATGGCACATCCCATAATTTTAAGATTAAAGGGCAATTGAAGTTGACTTGCAACTCACACCTGGATTAAAAACACATGTGACATGCACAAATGTAAACAAGTCGGTTGGACAGTGTTCACACTACCTACTGACTGAAACACAAAAAGAAAGCACAGAATAACAAATGTGGAAAAATACCCTGCAGTAAAAAATATGACAATAATCAGCAAGTGCTGGTAAAAAGATGACAACAAATACAGGGTATTTAGTTGATACGTTTTTTTGCAAAAAAGTGTACACCAAGCCACTCCACCTCGTCAAGGTAACCCTTAATGGAGCAGTCCCTATCTAATGTATTTAAAACCTGAACATATGAACAGTGTCTAAATGAACAGGATTAAGACAGGCGCTTCCTAGTATGGGCACGTGGTGTAAGACGGCTCTTTATGTGCATGTCACACAAGAGAGGGGTGGGGTCTCTCAAACCATGCAAAAGCAAGGAAAAAAATGGATTAAAAACACATGTGACATGCACAAATGTGAACAAGTCGGTCGGACAGTGTTCACACCACCCACTGACTGAAACACAAAAAGAAAGCACAGAATAACAAATGTGCAAAAATACTCTGCAGTAAAAAATATAACAATAATCAGCAAGTACTGTCATGATCCCAGTGCGGGTAGGACCCGCACGCTTGGGGTTAATGTCTGAAACCGGTGCTGGTGGACCTGCACTTCTGGGGTTAATGTTATGATCTCAGTGCAGACTCTTTCATGCACACCTGGGGCTTATTATTGTGGCCTCTCCTTGGTTCTGGGAAGGCTTCTTATAGCCTCAGGAAGCTCCAATCCCCGTCAGTTATACTTTTGCCCTTGGCAGAGTGTGTTGACCCCTGAGTGTGTTTGTGGTGTTTTCTGGTTGCCTGATACTTTGATTTTGACTCGGTCTGTTCTCTGGATATTGCTTGTTGGATTCTGCTTGGTACCTTCTATGTCTGTTTGGTTTTGACCTCTGCTTGGCCCTGACTATCCATTCTGTCTCATCCCTGGTACTTTATCTGCTGGGTCTCTGGGGGCTGGGGCAAGTGATGTTGTTCTGGTGTCCCCGGAACCACTTGTTAAACTGCTTGACTTCTTTTCTGGGAACAAAAAGGAGTTCAGGATCTTCATGGAGGGTTGCAAACTTTTTTTTAGCTTGAGACCACGTTCCTCTGGGGACGAAAACCAGAAGGTAGAGGTCATTATGTCCTTATTAAGAGGGTCCCCACAAGCTTGGGCATTTTCCCTTCCTCCCACTTCCCCTGAGAAAGTGTCTGTGAATGCATTCTTTGAGGCCCTCGGGCACATATATGATGAGCCTGACCGAGTGCGATTGGCAGAGGACATGGTGATGAGCGTCTGTCAGGGGAAACACTCGGCTGAGTGGTTTTGTACTGAGTTCCGCCACTGGGCTGCAGAGGTCTCTTGGGACGACTCTGAGCTTCGAGGACTCTTTCGCAGAGGCTTGTCTGAGCGGTTGCAGGATGCCTTGGCGTTACATCCCCCACCTAACTCTCTCGAGGATGCCATGACTCAGGCCATCTGGATGAACTGCAGGTTGCGGGCCAGAGGGGTCATGCAGGTGGAGACTCCATTGTTCCCCAGTGGAAAAGAGACTGTCCCTGAGCTCATGGACGTAGGCACCCTCTCCCTGAAGGATACAGAGAGAAAACGCCGGAGGGACAACCAGTTATGCTTCTACTGCGGTAAAAAGGGACATTGGAAAAGGGAGTGTCCTGATTGCACATCTTCGACCCAGTCGGCGGGAAATGACTAGGTCTGGGTAGTCAGCGGGGAGACTACGCAGACCCTCAAGTACCCTTTTCCTCATTTTCTAAAGTTTTGCTTCATGTGGAACTGTTTGTGGACAGTAGTTCTTTTCCCTCTACAGCCTTCATGGACTGCGGATCATCCATTAATCTTATTGACTCCCAATTGGTTACACGTTGCAAGATAGGAACAGTTAGGCTCAAGGTTCCGATCAAGGTGGTGGCCATTGACTCCTCCCCCCTCACTAAAGAGGGAATTCTTTTCATGTCTGAGTTATTTGCGCTCAGAGTGGGCGCTACTCATGTTTGAAAATTTAGTCATGCCGCTTGGTCTTACCAATGCCCCCGCCATATTTCAGAATTTCATCAACGTAGTATTCTCGGATCTCATTGGCCGTTTTGTTGTTATCTACTTAGATGATATTTTGATATACTCCTCCGACAAGCATTCTCATCTGGAACCGTTCTCCAAAGACTGAGGGAAAATCATCTGCTTGCCAAATTGGAGAAATGGGTATTTTGTGTTCAGGAATTGTCTTTTTTGGGATTAATTGTGTCATGTGAGGGTTTTCGCTGGACCCCAAGAAGGTGCTGTCATGATCCAGTGTTGGATCTGGCGGTATTAAAAGCACAAAGTGAACTTTTTTTTACTTTGGAAAGTTCCAAGGTGTCTTGACTGTCCCCGGTGGTGGTGAGTGGTATTGCACTTTAGGGTTTTTTGCACTTAATTATGGATCAGGTGTTACACCCTATACAGGTGTGCTAGAGGTGTGCAATCACTGCCTGTGATATTGTGAGTTTGTGTTCACTCTGTCAAAGAATGTCAAGGCTGACGCCTTATCTCGCAGTTTTCATCCTGTGTCTTCCCCTGAGCCACCATCCTCCATTCTTCACCCTTGGGTTGTGTTGGCAGGGATCTCGTCTGAATTGGAATGGGAGATTGAGGGGGCCCAGTCGCTGGCTCCTGTTGCCAAGCTAGGGGGCAAGTTGTTTGTCCCAGATCAACTTCGCCTTAGACTCTTGCAGGAGTTCCATGAACCCAAGCTGAGTGCTCACCTGGTATATCAGCCACGCGTCTGGCGGTGGCTAGGATCTTTTGGTGGCCTACCCTTGGTTCTGACATAAAAAAGTTTGTTTCTGGTTGTGGGGTCTGCGCTCGTTCTAAAAGCTCTCATATCCGGCCGGCGGGGGAGCTGATGCCCTTGGCAGTTCCCGAGAGACCATGGACCCACCTGTCCATGGATTTTGTTACCAATCTTCCTCCATCCATTGGTAATACGGTGGTATGGGTAGTGGTGGACAGATTTTCAAAGCAGGCTCATTTTGTACCCCTGTCCGCACTACCTTCAGCTGAGACTTTATCCAGATTGTTTGTGCAGCATGTGGTCCGGTTGCATGGGTTACCCCTGAATGTGGTGTCTGATCGTGGTGTGCAGTTTGTGGCTAAGTTTTGGCGTGCTTTCTGCAAAAAAATTTGGGGTGTCTGTCCTTTTTGTCTGCATACCATCCCGAGAGCAATGGTCAGACGGAATGCACTAATCAGTCTCTGGAACAGATCCTCAGATGTCTGACTTCTGCTAGACAGAATGACTGGTGTGATGTACTGCCGTTGGCTGAATTTACCTTCAATCGTCGGGTGAGTCAATCCACGGGTATGTCTCCTTTCTTGATCAACTATGGGTTCAGTCCTCATTTTGGTGAGTTTTCTCTTCTGGATTCGGGGTGTCCCGGGGCTGAGGACTCTGTTCAGCGGTTAAAAGATACATGGGCAGAAGTTCAGCGGAGTATATCTAGGTCTCAAGGCAGGTATAAGTTTTTCTCGGACAGGAAACGAACACCTGGTCCCACGTTTCAGGTTGGAGAGAAAGTTTGGCTCTCCACGCGAAACATTAAGTTAAAGGTTCCGTCAGCCAAGTTGGGCCCCAAATTCATTGGCCCATACAAGATTGTGGAAAAAATCAATCCAGTGGCGTACAGGCTGTGCCTTCCACCCTCTTTCAAGATCCCTAACGTCTTCCATAGATCTCTACTGAAATCTTTTGAAGCAGTCCGGGGAGAATCCGAGTCCGCTGCTCCTCCGGTTTCGGTTGAGGGATATGTGGAATATGAGATTGGTCATATTGTAGATTCCAGGTTGGTACGGCGGTCAGTACAGTACCTGGTTCATTGGAAGGGGTATGGGCCGGAGGACAGGTCCTGGGTGCCGGCCCGGTTGATGCATGCGGATCGCCTGGTTCGGGCTTTCCATGCTAGGTACCTGGGCAAGCCTGGGGGTCCAGAGGCCCCCGTTGAGAGGGGGGTACTGTCATGATCCCAGTGCGGGTTGGACCCGCACGCTTGGGGTTAATATCTGGAACCAGTGCTGGTGGACCTGCACTTCTGGGGTTAATGTTATGATCTCAGTGCAGACTCTTACCTGCACACCTGGGGCTTATTATTGTGGCCTCGCCTTGGTTCTGGGAAGGCTTCTTATAGCCTCAGGAAGCTCAAATCCCCATCAGTTATACTTTCGCCCTTGGCAAAATTTGTTGACCCCTGAGTGTGTTTGTGATGTATTCTGGTTGCCTGATACTTTGGTTTTGACTCGGTCTGTTCTCTGTATATTGCTTTTTGGATTCTGCTTGGTACCTTCTATGTCTGTTTGGTTTTGACCTCTGCTTGGCCCTGTCTCATCCCTGGTACTTTACTGCTATCTCTGTGTATGACCCCCGTTTGCCTGACTTTGAGCATTCCTGTAGTTGTGTCCTGCTGATCTATGGCAGCAGGACGCTAAGCCCCGCTCTTTGCAGTCACATGACCATAGGTCCTTCACTGCTTGCTAAACTTCAGCGTCCCCAGGTCCTGTTTGTCTGAGCTTCCCGGTCGTACCTGACCCCGGGCCCCCCTACAGTGCGGGTGAGTCCCTGCTCTGCGGAGGCTGCATGCCGGCGCTGACAGGACCCTGACAACACCATTTTAGATTAGGTTATGTACTGTGCACTGCAGTTTCTAGACCTGAGATTAACTCCTTTGCTCTGAGGCCTGTTTTCATCTTCCTGACAGGCCAATTTTTACAATTCTGACCACTGTCAATTTATGAGGTCATAACGCTGGAATTCTTCAATGGATCTCATAACGTAGAGCCGTAAAAAAAAAAAAAAAAAAAAAAAAATCACACTTTTCCAGCAAAAATCTTATTTAGCTCCAAATTTTGTATTTTCACAAGGGTGACAGGAGAAAATGGACCCCAAAATTTGTTGTGCAACTTTTCCCGAGTTTACCAATACCTCAAAAACTACTTTTGTGCAAAGCTCAGAAGGGAAGTAGAGCCATATTACAGTGCAGATTTTGCTGCACTTGTTTGAGGGTGCCATGTTACATTGACAAAGCCTTTAAGGTGCCAACACAGCAGAACCCCCTATAAGGGACCCCGTTTTACAAACTAAACCTCTCCATGAATTCATCTAGGGGTGCAGTGATTATATTGACACCACAGGTGTGTCACATACTTTTATACCATTGGGAAGTGAAGATAAAATAATTTACATTATTACCACCAAGATTGTGTTTTAGCCCTAAGTTTTACATTTTCATATTAGGAAGTGGGTAAA
This sequence comes from Dendrobates tinctorius, assembly GCF_039654945.1. Lineage (NCBI taxonomy): Eukaryota > Metazoa > Chordata > Amphibia > Anura > Dendrobatidae > Dendrobates > Dendrobates tinctorius. The sequence continues at coordinate 11,636,091 of NW_027361692.1, forward strand.
AATGGCACCAGAATTTGTCTCACAATTTCTACTGAACGTGGCAATACCCCATATACGGCTGTACAGTACTACTTAGGCATACGGAGAGACTCGGGAACACTATTTGCCTCCTGGAACGCAGATTTTCCTAGAATAGTTTGCAGATTCCATATAAAGAGCCCCTAAGTGAGAAAAAGCAGAATCCCTCTCAAGTGATCCCATTTTGGAAATTATAAGGCTTTGCGAATTTATCTAAAGATCTACATATGTAGTGATGAATTTGATTCCATGAGTGTTTTCCATAGACAAGCAGCAGTGGATGTTGCTGAGTGAAAATTGCAAACTGCTGTTGAAGTGATCAGTATATTGCAATCACCAGTACATTATGCCCAGCTCATGCTTCTGGATACACGCACCTGTAAATTAGGCGGGGTCTCATCACTACAGAAATGCCAAACATGTGGGGTGCTAAATGTTGTTTAGGCACACTGGAGCTCAGAAAGGAGGGGTGCATTTGGATATGAGAGCAGAGAATTTGCTGAATTTCTTTTTTTTTTGGGGGGGGGGGGTGAGGAGCCATTTCGCTTTTCCATAGCCATGTCATGTCATGTGAGGCTTTTTTTTTTTTGCAGGACGAGCTGATGTTTTTATTGGTACCATTTTCAGGCACATAACATTTTTTGATCGCTTTCTATTCCAATATTTAGGAAACAGAATGAACAAAAACCAGCAATTCAGGAATTGCTTTTTTTTTATACCGTTCCGCGTGTGCTAAAATTGGTAAGGCAGCTTTATTCTTTGGGTCAGTACGATTACAGTGATCCCCAATTTATATCTTTTTATGTTTTGGTGATTTTACACAATAAAAACTCTTATATAGAAAAAATAATTATTTTTGCATCGCTTTATTCTGAGAGCTATAACTTTTTTATTTTTATGCTGAAGGAGCTGTATGGTAGCTTATTTTTTGTGGCACAAGATAAAGTTTTCAGCGGTACCATTTTTATTTACATTTGTCTTTTTTTTTTTTTAATTAGTTTATTAAGCCATAAGCAGTAATATCACACACACATTTAGTACAAGATGTTAAGTTTGATACAAAACATATATATGCCCAAATAACATGAATACATGAAACATGATATGTGTATCAATTGTGTGTAAATAAAACAAACATAATATCAATTAAATCACAGTGGTGTTGTGTTATTATATCAGTAATAAAACCTGCCTAGCTTCTAAACCCTACCTACATCTATCAAAACATAAACTATTCCGCAGCCTACTTCTATACAGTGAGTAGTTTACTGTGCGACATCTCCGCTCTGCAAGGTGAGGTGAGAGGAGTTCCACCTTTCCCAAATCTTTGTGAATTTACCCAGGCATCCTCTATTTTGGTACAGTGTATGTTCATATGGAATAATCGAGTTTACTAGAGTGATCCAGGACCCAAGAGAAGGAGGCGAGTTCCCCATCCACTGCAACACCACTATCTTCCGTGCCATGAACAGTGTCTCCCGTAGAAAAATCCCAACATAATGACCCCATGTCTCCTCATCCCACACTCCAAACAGACAGATCAGTGGTTCATGGGGAACAGGGGTTTGTACCAGGGATGTTAATAATGATGTCACCCCCCTCCAGTATTGCGCAACAACAGGACAGCACCAGATCATATGAATAAAGTCTGCATCCATTGAATGACATCTCAAACATTCCGATGACGAGTATCGGCCCATCTTAAAGAGTCGTATTAGAGTCAAATATGATTGATTAATAATATACAATTGTATCATCCTGTTGTTGGCAGACGGAGACACCCAAATTGGTGACTCCAGGATTTCTTCCCATTCTTCACCCTGTGTATCTGGGATGAGCCTCTCCCATTTCTTCTTAACGGACTCTAAGGCACATTCTGTCCCCACTGACAACAGATATGTATATACAGAGGAGATGAGACCCTGAGGGACCTGTGATTTGAGAATCCCTATCAGAGGTAAAGACGAGATGGCATTATCTATACCCATACCTCTCATGTGCGATTGAAAAGCTGATCTTAGCTGTAAATAACGGAAAAACTGGGATCTCGGGACACTGCGATTAACTTGTAATTGCTCAAGGGATACCAATGTTCCATGATCATACAGATCACCTATCGTAAAGACTAGAGATGAGCGACTTTGCCTTTTTTGTGGTCGAGTCGGGTTTCATGAAACCCGACTTTCGCAAAAGTTGGGTCGAACGAAATCGGCCGATTATCGTGAAAAGTCGAAGGCCGACTGAAACACAAAACCCAATGCAAGTCAATGGGGAAGCAAAGTCGGCAGGGAGTGGAGGACAGGAAACACACCTACAGTGCCCTTTTGAATGCCAAAAACATCAATTCTGATTACTGAAGCATTTCAACCTTAATTTACTTCATAATACAAGTTACGCATTGAAAAATAGGGGTTATTTGGCTAAATTTGTGGTGGGGTAGGGTTGGCTCCAGGTTTTCATGTGCTCTTGGCCAAAGAGCGCTCCTTTAACACATACCACAACTCATGATTCTCCGATACCGCAGCGAAATAGTGGCATAGTACAATGAAAAATACTTCACTTTTTACATCTCATGACTGATATCCATTTTTAATAGCTCCAAAAACGGAGAGTATACTACTCCATACAGTATTATGGCCACCGCATAGTGCGCTATACAGAGTAATGAGGCACATATATTTCTCCATACAGAATCATTGGTCCCATATAATGTTTGAAAAAGTATATGATGAGCTCCACATAATGCTACAGTATATGTTGGTCCCCATGGATGAAGCTCCACTGTTTTATGGGCCCAAATAATGCTCCATACATAATGGGCCCCATTTCTAATGCTCTAGTGTATAATGTGCCCTGTAAATGCTGCTCCAGTGTCTGATGTACACCTTTGGAATGCTCCAGTGTATGGTGGGCCCCATATATCATTCTCCAGAGTATAGTGCTCCCCAAAAATTGCTGTCCCAACATTGAAAACAATTAAATAAGTCTCCTCACTATGGAATCCCTGTACTAGTCTAGAATCCTCGCCGTCCCCATCGTCCATCTCACTGCACTTGGCTGTTTAGGCAGAGGGCATTCAGACGTGATGTCATTGCGCTCTCTGATCAGACTATCACTGTCAGGAAACGAGGAAGACGTCATGGCGGTGGAGCAGGGAGAGGTAAGTATTTCAACTTTGCAAGTGCTGTGATCCTGAGCAAGCAGGGGGGCCCACTCGTTGGCGACGGCAGTGGCACAGGGCCCCTCTAATAGTACGGCGGTGTGTGGCGGTGTGTCTGTCCCACCGGCAGAGACACTTTTGCGTACCGTGAGGGGCCCTGTGCCATCGCCCATGAGTATGCACCCCCATCAGCTCAAGGAACCTGCACTTTCATCTGCACCTTCCTCTTTGTCACCGTGTAAGGTGGTATAGTATGCGGGAAGGGGAACCTGAGTTTCCTCTGGGTCAGATTCTGGCTGTGTAGAGTGTGAGGGGAATGTAGTGGTCTGGGTCAATGTACCAGCAGAATCATCTAGCAGTGGCTGGGAATCAGTGCACTTGTGGCGTCCCCAGGAGTACGGTCGCCACAGTGGCATTACCTTCCTCCTAGGGAGTGTGATGTCATGCTTGGGAGCAACTAAGGATCTCTCTAGCAGTTAAACCAACACACAACACATTTCCCACGCCACGCCAGCAGGGAGACCTCTGAACATGACTGCTGAGGAGCTGCTCTCTGTGGTCGGGAGGAGGTAAGTTAGGCCACTCTGTGCAGGGAAGGGGAAGTGTGTGGATGTGAGAAGGGGAGCTGAAGGATGAGCAGAGTTAAGGCTCACTCCTAGCTGGAGTGCATGGTCCGGATTCCGGTCTCCGAGTTTGTAGGGACACTGAGGTTACTGCAGCAGAATCCGGAGGAAGTAGCAGCTGTAAATGCTCTGTACCCAACTGAGGCTCGGAGGCCCCAGCATCGACGTGTGTGAGCCAGAAGGAAAAGGCTACGGCTGCCAGCCATATGAGAAAGTTCCAAAAAAGAGTCAACAGGGAGAACTTCATTGAACTCAGCACTGTGAGTACCTCAGATAAGCACTAGAATGGAGGCCACACTACCTATCTGCAGAGAGAGAAATCCAAATTGGCTTCCAGGCTGACCAACTCCTCCATCTGTACTCTGGGTCCTGGACAGCACCTACCAAGTACAGGTAAAGGAACTGCACGACTGTGTCTGTCATCTTTCTCCTGCGCCTGGCGCACGGCTCAGCTACATCCTGCACTGCACACCATCTCCCAACTCTTTTATCTGCCGTGCGACTACGGCCCTACCTGTGTAGGTCTTCTACATCTTAGCTGCACCACAACATCTGTCCCACAGTAGCGACACTGCAGCGCTGGTCAATCTAATCAGAATCCAGAGGTGGCGTCACGTATCATTCACCTATAAATGTAATTCACCCCTTTGCATGGACGCCCAGGGCCACGGAACGGGTCACCACCACCGTGACACATCCCTGTGAGACACCGGCCCGGTACCGATTAACCCCACTGCCCTGGCTGGCCACCCACACTCCATGTCAGATTCATCTTGGACTGTGGAATTCTCAATTTGACTTGATAACCCAGGCATGGTATGATAGAAAGAGCTACATGGACTAATGTGAAGTGTGGCCTGCTGCCTCAGTTTGGGTGGGGGTGCAGGACACAAGGAAAGGGGTTCTTCTTGACCAGGAGCCAGCACTTGACCACTCAGTGCTTGCATTTTTTGAAGCTTCAGAAGAGGCAGGCATATTTGATGGAGTCTGTTTTGGCAATGTAAGCCAAAACCAGTTCCTCATGCTCCGCCTTTAAAAGAGGTTAACCTACTCCCAGAAAAGGTTTCATTCCAGGCGTTCCGGAGCCAGACCATGACGCAGGCTCAACACCTCCTGCCTTAGCTGCTATTGTGCTTTTGCCACTACCAGCAGATGCACCACCACCATCATCACCAGCTGGCCCCCCCGCGCCCACGTCCGCGGCCTCTTCCACCAAACTTCAAAATTTTGCACAAAATAGACACAAAACAACATCAGATATATGGCACTGTATCAGAAATGTACAGCTCTATTCAGTCAACGGATAATTGTCAATCTCCATATATATTCCATCAGTCACACTGAGACTCTCACAGGGTCAGTATGGATTAGACAAGAATATAAAAAGTAGACAAAGTGTACAGTATCATCAGATAGCAGGTATATATAGCATAGTTTAAACATTAACAATGTACATCTATATATCAGGAGTAGTGTTGAGCCACCAAGCTAGTTCGTCGAATGTTCGTCGAACCCCATTGAAAACAATGGCAGGCAAACACATACACATAGAAAACAATTACAAAACACCTTAAAAGGTGTCCCAAAGCAGATAAAATGCTCAGAAGACAAAAATTACATATGGAAAAGGGCAACTACATTTAGAAAAGAGGTGGAGGAGTAAAAGGAGGAGGTGGGGGAGACACAGATATAGGCTTGTCATTCCCTTATGAAGTCAAGAAAGGCTGGAATAAAAATGTAAAATACCAACCAAAAAAAAATAATTCTGAAATCAAACACGATCATATACGATCATAACTCCCTCGACTTGGTCTTCTCTCGGCTTTGTGCAGTGGATGATTTTGCAAACTCCCCTCTCCCGCTCTCTGACCACAATCTTCTTTCATTCTCTATCAAGAACTGCCAGGCAGCTCAGGTCACCCCCACTGTCCAGACTTATAGAAACATACAGGCCATTAACACCCAGAAACTTATGAAAACTTGCAGTCTTCATTGGCCCCTATCTCCTCCCTCTCATGTCCTGATTCTGCATTGAAGCATTACAATGAAACACTTCAAAGTGCCCTGGATGAATTTGCACCCCCTATAAATAGAACACCACAATGCAGACGGCGACAACCCTGGCACACGGTGCAAACACATTTCCTGCAGCGGTGCTCCAGGTGCGCCGAACGTCTGTGGAGAAAATCCAATCTACACGAAAATTTCATCCATTTTAAGTTTATGCTTAGAACATACAACACTGCCCTTCACCTCTCCAAACAAACCTATTTCAACACCCTCATCACCTCACTGTCCAATAACCCGAAACGTCTCTTTGACACTTTTCATTCTCTACTCAATCCAAGAGTACAGGCCCCAACCACGGAGCTTCGAGCTGACGATCTGGCCAATTACTTCAAAGAAAAAATTGACCAGATTCGACAGGAAATTATCTCCCAATCACCTCATACCATGCTCTGTCCTCCCTCCCCCCTGCATCTAGCTCACTCTCTGATTTTGAACCAGTCACAGAAGAAGAAGTAAGCAGGCTCCTTGCATCTTCTCGCCCAACTACTTGCACCAGTGACCCATTTCCGTCACATCTCCTCCAGTCCCTTTCCCCTGCTGTCACCCCTCACCTAACTAAAATATTTAACCTCTCTCTCTTCTGGTATTTTTCCCTCCTCATTTAAGCATGCCATCATACATCCACTACTTAAAAAACCATCCCTCGACCAAAACTGTGCCGCTAACTATAGACCTGTCTCTAATCTTCCCTTCATCTCTAAACTCCTGGAACGCCTGGTCCACTCCCGTCTTATCCGCTATCTCTCAGAAAACTCTCTTCTCGACCCTCTCCAATCCGGTTTCCGCTCTTTACACTCCACTGAAACTGCCCTCACTAAAGTCTCTAATGATCTGCTAACAGCTAAATCAAATGGTCATTACTCCATGCTAATTCTCTTGGATCTCTCTGCAGCATTCGACACTGTGGATCATCAGCTCCTCCTCACTATGCTCCGTTCCATTGGCCTCAAGGACACCGTTCTCTCCTGGTTCTCCTCCTATCTCTCAGACCGCTCCTTTACTGTATCTTTTGCCGGTTCCTCCTCCTCTCACCTTCCCCTTACTGTTGGGGTCCCCCAAGGATCGGTTCTAGGCCCCCTCCTCTTCTCCCTGTACACTGCCCCTATTGGTCAAACAATCAGTAGATTTGGTTTCCAGTACCATCTCTATGCTGATGACACCCAATTATACGCTTCTTCTCCTGACATCACGCCAGCCTTTCTAGAAAACACCGGCGATTGTCTAATCTATATATATATAATCTTGTCTATATCTGAAACTGAACCTGTCAAAGACTGAACTCCTGGTGTTTCCTCCCTCTACTAATGTACCTATACTCGACATTGCTATTTCTGTGTGTGGCTTCACTATTACTCCCCAGCAACAGGCCCGCTGTCTTGGGGTCATACTTGATTCCGAGCTTTCCTTTGCCCCCCACATTCGATCACTGGCTCGCTCTTGTCATCTGCACCTCAAAAACATTTCTAGAATTCGACCTTTTCTTACTTTTGACTCTGCAAAAACTCTTACTGTTTCTCTTATTCATTCTCGTCTCGACTATTGTAACTCTCTTCTAATCGGTCTCCCTCTTACCAAACTCTCCCCTCTCCAATCTATCTTGAATGCTGCAGCCAGGATCATATTCCTCACCAATCGTTACACCGATGCCTCTACCTTGTGCCAGTCATTACACTGGCTACCCATCCACTCCAGAATTCAGTATAAACTTATTACCCTCACCCACAAAGCCCTCCACGGCTCAGCACCACCCTACATCTCCTCCCTTGTTTCAGTATACCACCCTACCCGCACCCTCCGTTCTGCTGATGACCTGAGGTTAGCATCCTCAATAGTCAGAACCTCCCACTCCCGTCTCCAAGACTTTACACGTGCCGCGCCAATTCTTTGGAATGCACTTCCCAGGTCAATACGATTAGTCCCCAATCCCCACAATTTTAAGCGTGCCCTGAAAACACATTTATTCAGACTGGCCTATCGCCTCAACACATTAACCTAATCTATCCCTGTGTGGCACAGCCAAAAGTTTTACCATAACCAGATTTCCCGCATCATGTTCCCACATGCTTTATGCATCCATTAGCCCTCTGTGTCTGTACTGTCACACACTTAACATTATGGCTGGTCCATACAATCAGGGCAACTGTTACCACCCACCTTTTATGTCTACCTCTTTCCTCATAGACTGTAAGCTTGCGAGCAGGGCCCTCTTTCCTCTTGGTATTTGTTATAATCTACTGTATGTGATTATTGTTATGCTGTAATGTCTATTGTCTGTACAAATCCCCTCTGAAATGTAAAGTGCTGCGGAATATGTCGGCACTGTAAAAATAAAATTTATTATTATTACTATTATATACCGTCGGACTTCCCACCAATAAATTATGCCAGTTATGCCAACTGGCGATCGGGCGGCGTTATTCCCACGAACCTCCAAACAGCGTCCATGAAGGCAAAGTGTTTGCTTTCCGGGGGCTGTATGATTGCAAAGCTGAACCTTAAAGGAATGTCCAAAAGGGCACCACCAGGAGTGGAGCCTGCGGCTTAATTGGACTCCACCCGGGAAACCACAACCATGCCACCTCAAGAAAAGATGCACATATTGAAAGCTTTGTCGATTGTGTATGTGGTGTGGTATGTCTGTTTGTAGTTGTGCTAGCAATTTGTCAGCTTTATTCCGTTAATGAACGAGAATCTGGCATGCCCCTGCGGTACGCATCAAGCTTACTAGAGAGATACGCGAGGCTCTGGCACTATCATGGTCTATCATGGCGTTACATGTCCAGGGCTGCATGCGCGCTACACTGAAAGGACCAGCTTTTGTCGCTTTACAGGTGCAGATAACCAGCAGAACACCATTAGTGATGGGGATCTGTGATTCCAATTATTCCCTGCGAACGATGATTTCCCAGTAAGTGCAAGTCAACAGCAATTCCTGAATTAGGCCTAACCGGCATTCCTGAAAAAATGCAAAAAATTACGTGTCCAAACCACAGTTGCTTGCTTAACAGCTCGGCAGCCATTCTCATGCCCAGTATGGATTAGACAAAGGTGAGAAAGGGTACCGTATCACTGGATAACAGGTATGTATAGCATAGTTTACACATTAAAAACGTAGGTCTATATAACAGGAGGCAGGCTCAGACAGTCTCAGGCCCACTGTCACGCTCACCTCCCCGGCTCCGGCGCGTCCTGCGGCTTCAGTAGCCACCGCTCTGACCGCTGCCGCCACCGCGCTTCCTGGTCCTGCTTCTGGCCCTGCTCCTGCCACCTCCGCGCTGCCCGACTCTGCTGCATCTCCTGTCGCCATGACGCTGGCGGTCTCCGCTCTCTCCTGTGGCTCCACGCTGTCCAGGCACTTTCGGTCCTCTCGGCCCGCCTCCTCTGCTGGTACCTGTCGATCTAAGGCTTCGCCCCCTGTCAGGTGGCCGGCCTCTGCGCCTCCCCAGGTACACAGGCGCACGCCCCCCCAGACCAAGCGTCCTATCCCTAGGCTCCTAGACTCCGCCTCACCCTAACCTGGAAGTCCACCTGCGTGCCCTATATCAGGCAGCCTCTCCCTAGGCTCCTCGCTTGATTATCAATTGTGCTTCGCGCTCTGATATCGGGTCCACGCTTCCTAGCGCTCCGTCCGTCTCTGTGCCTTGCACTCCTCCTGACTTCCGCTAGTCTGCCTCTTATTTACCCTCTCGTGTTCCTTTTCAGTTCTGCTCCGTTCCTGTCCTTGTCTACCTGTTCCTGCATCCCTCCTGGTGGGTCACCTCCATCCTCGCGGCTACAGCAGTCTCCCCTGTGGCCGTCATCTCCCATCGGATCTCCAGTCCTTCCCTGCCTACGTCATCCTCCGGTTGTCCCCAGCTTCCACGGTGATAGTCTCCCTTGGGTCTGCCCCTAACACTCCCTGTATAGGGGGTGGTCCACCTGGTCAGCTCGCCTAGGGGAGGTTTGTCGTCGCGGTCCTGAGGGTTCAGCTCCCGGAGGTTTCCAGCCTCACAGTATAATCAGGCCATGGACCCCGCTGGTACCCCGACTCAAAAGGAACTCCTGTTCCTACGAGAAAACCAGGCGAGGATAATGTCCTTCCTCAAGTCCATGGAGTCCCGTCTGTCATTCATACAGACCTCTGATCCCACTAGCGCTCCTCAGATGGTGGGTCTTCAGCAGGAGCTCGCACAGCAGCGTGACACGCAGGCCCATATTTTATTTTATTTTAGAAAAAGAACTAAAATATGGTGGAACCATGCATTTCTTGATAAATACCTACAGAAGGGCCTGATACCAAGGGGTCTGAGAGTGCAAGTTTTTCCCTCTTTCCCAATTGACAGCCAGGAAATCAAGGATAAATGGGAGGGATATGCGAACACATGTTCTTATGGGTTCATGGAAATATTAAAAGGAATGAATGCCGATTCCCTTAAAGGGATTGAAGTGGAAATCGAAGCCCTTCAAGGTGTTATTAAAAAGGATATGACAAATGAGGCTTTAAAGAAATTTAATGCTGAAATAGAGGACTTAACACAGAAATGGGCTGATGAGATCCAATTGGTGAAATCTAAGAAATTTCAACGTGATATTAACGATAAACAACAGAACAAGATGTATAGGTGGAGAAACACCAATGAGAGATCTCGGCCCTTTTATGGGAATGGATCTTATTCTCGATCACGATCCACTTCAGTTAGGTCCACAGTTTCAGCCGATGAAAGGCCTAGGGGTGAAAGAGATAAGAGTGGTGCCCCAATCAATAATGGGAAAAGGAACACGCGACAAAATGCTAAGAAAGTGGCACCTGTGAAACATCTGGATAATGGATCTCAGGGGGTGCTCCAGGTAATCAACTTGTCTGATCACGTGTTGTCACGTGCACAAATTGAAGTATTAAGTAAAGGATTATCGTTTTCTCCAACTAATAGCTTCCATTTCTTTACAGCACTGAAGGATCTCCATCTTTTTTCCAGGAAACTCATCCTGGAAAAATTGCACACTAAGGGTGACGTCACTCGGGGGGATTGGACTCCCGCTGAGAGAGAGGCAATCGGGATACTGGATGAGTTATTGGAAGAACAGAATCCCACAATACAAGGTGGGTGGCCCAAAACAATACTCCCTAGGCCTACAAGGTTTCCCCCCTTGTCACTCTGCCCGGCGGTGGAGGTGTTCACTAAACTGGTTATAGAGGATCTCAAGAGATTACCTACATATCGCCAGTTTGACAACCTTACACACAAACAGAGACAGGGACTTCAGGAATTACAATCCCTGAAGGATGTGGTGATAAAGGCGGCGGACAAGGGGGGAAACATTGTGATTTGGCCTGTGGTTAAATATGAACGAGAGGCATTTCGTCAACTTCGTGATTCGGAGGTGGACAGTAAATTAACTCATAGTCCGGTTGCCTCCTTCTCAGCGGTGCTCCAAAAAATTCTCCTGAAGGCCTTCGATCTGGGGATCATTAATAAGAAAGTGTTGGAGGGTTTAACTGTCTCTTTCCCAAAGATTCCAACGTTCTATCTACTCCCTAAAGTACATAAGGACCCCATCAACCCTCCAGGACGTCTGATCGTGTCAGGGATTGATGGGTTATGTGACCCGATTAGTAAGTTTATAGACCATTACCTCAAGGGATTGGTGGAAACTCTACCTTCCTTTGTGAAAGACACGACGGATGTTCTGACTAGGGTTGATGGGGTCTGTGTTGATGCAGATACCATAATGGTAACCGCAGATATGGAGGCATTTTATACCTGTATCAAACACGAGGATGGCCTACGAGCGGTCCACTTTTTCCTCAAGGCCTCCGACCTGGGTGGCCCTCTATGTGAGCTCATCCTCGAACTGCTGCATTTTGTCCTTACGCATAATTTTTTTGTTTTCAAAGACCGGTTTTACCAACAGGAGCGCAGCGCGGCCATGGGGGCGGCCTGTGCACCCGTGTACGCCAACCTCTTTTTGGGTTTTTGGGAGAGGTTGGTGTTCGGGGACGCGGGAGTGGGGGCCGCCGACCACGTGCTGCTTTGGCTGCGGTATATTGATGATGTTTTATTATTTTGGCGTGGGACGGTGCGGCAGTTGGAGGAGTTCATGGCTATGTTGAATAACAATTCTTTTAAGATACGTTTGACTTACAAATATGATTGTACGAAAATTGATTTTTTAGACATTTGTCTGGAGGTGGATACTTCATCCTTCATCCAGACCGATGTCTTTCGTAAAGCAACATCGGTCAACGCATTGTTACATGCAAAATCTGCACATAGCCATGCCACTGTGAGGGCCATCCCGGTCGGACAGTACTTGAGGATACGGCGGATCTGCTCTACGGACCATAGATTTGAAAAACAGGCATTGGATATGAGGGAGAGATTCAGACAGCGGGGCTATAGTGGGAGAAGTATTAAGAATGGGTACAATAGAGCCAAACTTACAACACGTGATCAGCTGTTGTATTCCAAAAAAGATTCTACGAAGGATAATAAAATTGTGAGATTCATTTCTGATTTTAATCATGAATGGGATAGTATGAGGAGTATCCTCCAGAAACACTGGCCCATTCTGTGTACTGAGCCCTCTCTGAGACCCTTCTTGACGGATCGGCCACAGATGACCCCCCGAAGATCTAAGAATTTGAAGGACTTACTAACGAAAAGTCATTATGTGCCACCAAAGGAAAACCCTTTTGGATATACTAAACAGATGAAAGGTTGTTTTAGATGTGGGCACTGTTTGGCTTGTAGTAATGTCCTTCAAATAGATTCATTCTCTTCGGCAGATGGTTCGAGAAATTATGACATCAAGGAGTATATCTCCTGTAATAGCAGTAATGTTATATATTATGCCATCTGCGGATGTTCCCTCATCTATATTGGTCTTACATCCAGGGAATTGAGGATACGCGTGAGGGAGCACGTTCCTGACATAGTTGCAGCAAATAAAGTGGGTGATGATTGTGATCTCAAGACAATCCCCCGTCATTTCAAAGCGGTACACAATTGTGATCCATCTGGCTTTATGGTGAGGGGGATTGAGTTGGTCCATACTGGGATTAGGGGCGGCAATGTAAAAAGGCTGCTCGCGCAACGAGAATTAAAATGGATTGTGCAGTTGGGCACAATGAAACCCGCTGGGTTGAATGATTCCCTTAATTTTGGTCCCTTCTTATGATGTTTATCTGTATTTGGTATATTTCCTCCAATTTTTGTATTTTTAGATTTGTGAGGATTTGTTTTTTGGTTTTTAATATTGTTTGTTTGTCTTTTTTGAGGTATCGTTTTAGTAATGCATTCAAATAACATCGATTACATTGATGGAGATGTTGGATTCCCTGACATATAAGGAGGATCCCTGGATATCTGATGATTACCATCTCCTATGATTATATACCCAATACATCCAGATGTCAAAGGATTAATTCATCTTCCTTTGTTTTTTAACTTTTGTATCATGTAAAAATTGTTTGTCTGGTGTGGACATGAATACTATATTGAATACCAATGCCTGGCGCTGTTGCTGCGCGCCTGCGCGGTATTCCCGTCTCCCCTGGCCCGGGTTGTCCGGCAATGCCTGGGTCGGTGTGCGACTGAGGACATGCCGTCCCCGCTCGCTTACTGACAGGGCGCTGCGGGCTGGTGGATGCTGGGGATGGACGCATGCGCCGTTTTGCATACGGCGTCAGGGTTCATAGAACATCTGATGGTCACGTGACCAATTGGGATGTGGTCAAAAAGGCCCTGGAACAACACTTACCACACTTTCCCTTGAGAAAGCTAGTTGTATACTAGCGAAACGCACGTTGGGTGTCCCGGGACTTGGCGTTTGTGCTCGGACATGTAAGTAGTTACCTTTCATCTCCCCCCTGCCTCCCCTGTTTCCGTGTTCCTGCGGTCTCCTCCTTTGCAAGCACTACTCAGACTTGAGTAGGACAATATGGGCTATGGATAGCCTGACTTAATGATAGCGCTGTGAGGGAACATACATCATTCATGTTCACTATGGAGGAATACTATAGTGGGAGGGATCCATTGATTAACATGGTTTGATCACTACTGCACATTTCCCGGTTTTGGTGTCCTTTTGAGTACATTGTTTGTTCATTTTATTATATAGCTTATCCGTGTGTCATTTTAACAAATTTTTGTATGTGGCAATAAAGGATATATATTTTATTCAAAACTCCTATTGTTTTCAGGTTTTCCATATTTTAAACTACATGGCCTCAGTGTGTGACGTCCGCCTGCGGGTCTGGGCTGCAGCCAGGCAACACCCCGAGAAACACTGATACCCTTTACCCCTATACAGGGATCTGGATTTATAGCAGAGCCCAGGAGGCGCTGTCTGAATAGGAGCAGTGACCAGAGCAGGACGGTCGCCAGAAAGGTGTTCCAATACAGGACACAAACGTGGAGATATGCGAGTCTAAACCAGTCGGGCAGCAATGGTACAAAAACGGTAGACAGAAGCAGAGTCAGATTCAGGCCGAGAGTCATAAACCAGGAGAGTAGCAGAGGTACAGAATCGTTAGGCAGAAGCAGAGTCAGATTCAGGCCGAGAGTCATAAACCAGGAGAGTAGCAGAGGTACAGAATCGTTAGGCAGAAGCAGAGTCAGATTCAGGCCGAAAGTCATAAACCAGGAGAGTCGCAGAGGTACAGAATCGTTAGGCAGAAGGAGAGTCAGAAGTCCAGGCCAAAGTCAGTCAGTCAGAAAGCAATTCACACAGTAACACACAGGGGAACCAAGAATATATCCGGCGGCTTGCAAGACCAGTCCCAAGGTATTTCAGGGATCAGGTCACCCCTCATAGGTTCCTGGACTGATGATGTCATCAGTACCGCCCCCAGGACCAGGCCAGATGGAGATGCAGTAACCTCTTGATGACTGACAGAGGGGTGGAGCCTGCGTCCACCAGATGCCTGCGCAGGTGCCCTTACTCTGTCAGCACCATAACTCCCGGGCGAGCCATGGCGCCTCCTAGTGACCGCGACAGGAGCAGCAGACCCAGAATTTAACGGCGACGTGACAGACCGGCGTCTCCTAGAGGCTAAAGCCAGGACAGTAGGCTCTGAGCCTGACGTGACAGAACCACGGCCCTGTCCAGTGGCCGAGGCAGGAACAGCCGTCCCTGAGTCTGACGATAAAGTGGCGGTCTGGCGCCTCCTAGAGGCCGCGACCGGAACAGCAGGCCCTAAGTCTGGCGGAAACGTGACAGTACCCCCCCTCCAACAGGGGCCTCCGGACCCTCAAAACCCGGTTTATCAGGGTGAAGGAGGTGAAACCTTCTAATCAACCCCTTGGCATGAATGTCACTAGCGGGGACCCAGGACCTCTCCTCTGGGCCATAGCCTTTCCAATGAACTAAATATTGCACAGACTTTCTCACTAAACGGGAATCAAGGATGCCCTGGACTTCGTACTCCAAGGCACCCTTGACCAAAACTGGAGGAGGAGGGGACTGGACGGGATGAATTTGGGAGCGGTACACCTTGAGAAGGGATTTGTGGAAAACATTAGGAATTTTAAAAGACTGAGGGAGCCTTAAACGAAAGGCTACCGGGTTAATTACTTCTAATATCTCGTAGGGACCAATAAACCTGGGCCCCAGTTTGGCAGATGGCACCTTAAGCTTAATGTTTCTGGTAGACAGCCAAACTTTGTCCCCAACTCCTAGGTGCGGCCCCGTGGACCTCCGTTTATTTGCGGCCGAAGCCTGCCTGACCTGGGACCCTTTCAAGTTTGTGTTCACCTCCGACCAGATTGTCCTTAAGTGACGTATGGAATTCTCTACTCCCGGAAGCTCCGACATCTTGGCCGAAAATGAACCAAAACGTGGGTGCAAACCATGATTGCAGAAGAACGGGGTGGTTTTGATAGATTCCTGGTACTGGTTATTTAGAGCGAACTCAGCTAATGGGAGATGTTCTGCCCAATCAGACTGATGTTCCGAGACATAGCAGCGAAGATATTGCTCTAGAGCCTGGTTGGTACGCTCCGTTTGACCATTGGTCTCAGGGTGGTAAGCGGAGGAGAAGGATAATTCAATACCAATACGTTTGCAGAATGCTCTCCAAAATTTGGAAACAAACTGGGTACCTCGGTCGGACACGATATTCTCTGGACCGCCATGCAGCCTTATTACATGAACAATAAACAACTTACTCAGAGTTTCTGAATTAGGTAATCCAGAGAGGGGAACAAAATGACATTGCTTACTGAACCTGTCCACCACCACCCAGATACATGTCTTCCCCTCTGAGGGTGGTAGGTCAGTAATGAAGTCCATGGAGATGTGGGTCCATGGACTCTCTGGAGCGGGCAAGGACTGGAGCCAGCCGGCAGGCCGATTGTGAGGGGACTTGGCGCGAGCACAGATTTCACAAGCTAGTACATAATCCTTGCAGTCCTTAACTACCGTTGGCCACCAAAAACTCCTAGTCACAAGTCTGGCGGTATTATTGACCCCAGGATGGCCTGCCAGGACGGAGTCGTGCGACTCCTTCAGAACTTGTAGGCGAAACGGCGCTGGAACAAACAATTTCTGGGGGGGGCGTCGAGTCAGGGGCTGGTTCTGGGGACCTACGGATCTCCTCCAGAAGGTCCAGAGACACAGCCGACACAACAATACCATTGGCCAGTATTGGAACTGGCTCCGAGTCCTCAGCCTGTGAGGGGCAGAAACTTCGAGAGAGAGCATCAGCCCTCACATTTTTGGTACCAGGACAAAAGGTTATTAAGAAATCAAACCTAGAGAAGAACAAGGCCCACCTCGCTTGTCTAGGATTTAATCTTTTTGCTGACTCCAGGTAAGTCAGATTCTTGTGATCTGTAATCACAGTGATCTTATGTTTGGCGCCTTCGAGGAAGTGGCGCCATTCCTCGAAGGCCCATTTGATCGCCAATAACTCCCGATTACCTATATCGTAATTCTTCTCAGTGGCAGAGAATTTGCGGGAGAAAAAGGCACATGGGCGAAGCTGAGTGAGTGATGCAGTGCCTTGCGACAGCACTGCTCCCACTCCGACCTCAGAGGCGTCCACCTCTACAATAAACGGGCGGTCCAGATCAGGCTGAACCAAAACTGGGTTGGCTACAAAGCACTCTTTTAACGTAGCAAAAGCCTGAATTGCCTCAGGGTTCCAATTGGTCACGTCTGCCCCTTTTCGGGTCAAATCCGTGAGTGGTTTAGCAATTTCGGAGAAACCCCTGATGAATTTTCGGTAATAATTTGCAAACCCTAAAAATCGCTGCAGCGCTTTTAGCGACTTGGGTTGCACCCAAGTTTTAATAGGTTGGATCTTGGCAGGATCCATATGGAAGCCTGTGCTTGAAACCACATATCCTAAAAATTGTACCTCCTCGGCAAAAAAAACACATTTCTCCAGTTTAGCAAACAGGGAGTGTTCTCGCAGTCTCTGCAGTACAGAGCGAACGTGCTGAGCATGTGTCACAGGGTCAGCAGAATAAATCAAAATGTCATCTAAATACACGACGACATACACCCCACAAATGTCCCTGAAAATGTCATTTACAAAGTGCTGGAACACGACAGGTGCGTTACTGAGTCCGAAGGGCATTACCAGGTACTCAAAGTGGCCAAGAGGGGTATTAAAGGCTGTTTTCCACTCATCCCCGTCTCTTATGCGGACTAGATTGTATGCCCCCCGGAGGTCCAGTTTAGTAAACCAACGGGCTCCCATTAGCTGATTAAAAAGATCAGGGATGAGTGGAAGTGGGTACTGGTTCTTTATAGTGATTGCATTCAATTCCCGGTAGTCAATGCAGGGTCTGAGACCACCATCTTTCTTTTCTACAAAGAAGAAGCCAGCTCCAACTGGTGAAATGGACGGTCTAATAAACCCCTTTTTTAAGCTATCAGCTATGTACTCGTTCATAGCCTGACGCTCTGGACCTGAGAGATTAAATATTCTCCCTTTTGGGAGACGGGCATCTGGAATCAGATCTATAGGGCAATCATACTTTCTGTGAGGGGGTAGCTTTTCAGATTTTGCAATAGAAAAGACATCCTCAAAATCTCTGAAGGCAAACGGTATGTGGAGGGGTTTAACTTTAACTTGGTTTACTGTTAGCGACATGCAGTTTTCCTGACAGTGTGAACTCCAGCGTATAACATCGCCTAGGTGCCAGTCGATGACTGGATTATGCTGGCGTAGCCATGGCATCCCCAAAATGACTGCAGCAGACAAATTATCCATCACAAAAAAATGACATAACCTCGGTATGCAATGCTCCCACCGAACCAGGTGTTTAGGCCAGAAATCAGCTCAGTCAGAAGAAGGGAGAGAAAAAAAAAGTTCAGGGAGACTGCTTTTGTATATGCTGGATATATACACAAGAAGCAGTTTTTTTTTATATGGCCGGATATAATGTGACGTCCGCCTGCGGGTCTGGGCTGCAGCCAGGCAACACCCCGAGAAACACTGATACCCTTTACCCCTATACAGGGATCTGGATTTATAGCAGAGCCCAGGAGGCGCTGTCTGAATAGGAGCAGTGACCAGAGCAGGACGGTCGCCAGAAAGGTGTTCCAATACAGGACACAAACATGGAGATATGCGAGTCTAAACCAGTCGGGCAGCAATGGTACAAAAACGGTAGACAGAAGCAGAGTCAGATTCAGGCCGAGAGTCATAAACCAGGAGAGTAGCAGAGGTGCAGAATCGTTAGGCAGAAGCAGAGTCAGATTCAGGCCGAGAGTCATAAACCAGGAGAGTAGCAGAGGTACAGAATCGTTAGGCAGAAGCAGAGTCAGATTCAGGCCGAAAGTCATAAACCAGGAGAGTCGCAGAGGTACAGAATCGTTAGGCAGAAGGAGAGTCAGAAGTCCAGGCCAAAGTCAGTCAGTCAGAAAGCAATTCACACAGGGGAACCAAGAATATATCCGGCGGCTTGCAAGACCAGTCCCAAGGTATTTCAGGGATCATGTCACCCCTCATAGGTTCCTGGACTGATGATGTCATCAGTACCGCCCCCAGGACCAGGCCAGATGGAGATGCAGTAACCTCTTGATGACTGACAGAGGGGTGGAGCCTGCGTCCACCAGATGCCTGCGCAGGTGCCCTTACTCTGTCAGCACCATAACTCCCGGGCGAGCCATGGCGCCTCCTAGTGACCGCGACAGGAGCAGCAGACCCAGAATTTAACGGCGACGTGACAGACCGGCGCCTCCTAGAGGCTAAAGCCGGGACAGTAGGCTCTGAGCCTGACGTGACAGAAACACGGCCCTGTCCAGTGGCCGAGGCAGGAACAGCCGTCCCTGAGTCTGACGATAAAGTGGCGGTCCGGCGCCTCCTAGAGGCCGCGACCGGAACAGCAGGCCCTAAGTCTGGCGGAAACGTGACACAGTGGATAACCGTCTTCTGGCTCTCCAGTCCGCAGCCTCCACTCCACCCCAGGCAGCAGCTCCCCACCCACCACCCCGTTTAGCAAAACCCCCACGCTATAACGGCGATCCCGAATTATGCAGAGGGTTTCTAAATCAATGTCAGCTACACTTTGAGCTGTCCCCTCTGCAGTATCCCACTGACCGGGCCAAGGTTGCTTTTGTTGTGTCCCACTTGGAGGGGGAGGCCCTGGCTTGGGTAAACCCTCTCTGGGAGCGAGATGATCCAATTGTCTCCCAGCTGTCTATTTTTCTGGACACCTTTTGGAAGGTGTTCGATGAACCGGGTCGCTTAGTCTCTCCTACCGACGCGCTGTTTAATCTCCACCAGGGGGCACTCTCGGTAGGTCAGTACGCCATTTGGTTCCGTACCCTATCCTCTGAGTTGGGGTGGAACAATGAGGCCTTGGTGGGGGCCTTTTGGCGGGGACTCTCTGCTCAAATTAAAGGCGAGTTAGCAGGACGTGATACTCCAGCCTCCGTGGAGGACTTGATATCCCTGGCCACCCGCATCGACCTACGATTCCAGGAGCGATCCCGCGAGGCCGCCAGAGAGAGAAGACCTCGCGTCCTTCCGGCCGCTCGCAGCCCTCCCCGCTCCTGTCCTGCGTCGTCTTCTGCGGTTTCTGCACCGGAGCCCATGCAAGTAGATCATCTCAAACCGGCGGAGGAGCGTCGGAGAGAGAGGATCGAACAGAGGCTCTGCTTCTATTGTGGGAGTGCTTCCCACTTCCTCCGTTCCTGTCCTATTCGCCCGCGAAACGCCTCCGCCTAGGACAGGTAAGAGAGGCCTCCCTAGGTGATTATGATTCCTCTCTACCTTTGATTCTCTCCGTTCTTCTGCACATAGGCTCCAAACGTTTCTCTGAGTGGGCTTACCTTGATTCAGGCGCAGCGGGCAACTTCATTCAGTTCGAGGCGGTTAAGAGACTTCGGATCCCTGTGCGATCCC
Source organism: Dendrobates tinctorius (assembly GCF_039654945.1). Classification (NCBI taxonomy): domain Eukaryota; kingdom Metazoa; phylum Chordata; class Amphibia; order Anura; family Dendrobatidae; genus Dendrobates; species Dendrobates tinctorius. Next base: position 11,656,303 of record NW_027361692.1, read on the forward strand.
TGGAGACTCCACGGCAGATTGCTTCGGTCGACGGTCGACCCTTGCGGATGTCCGTTACTCAGGTCACTGAAGAAGTAGAACTTCAGATTGGAGCTTTACACCCAGAGAAGATTGTCTTTTATGTACTGCCTGCGCTATCCCATACCATCCTCTTGGGCCTACCCTGGTTGAGAACTCACGAGCCTACCTTGAACTGGCACTCCGGGGACATCCTGCGCTGGGGACAGTCTTGTCAAGATAGATGTCTGTCTGCCGTTCTACTGAAGAACTTCACGCCTCTCACTTTGGTCTCCACTGATCTACCATCAGCCTATTGGGCTTTTTCGGACATCTTCGATAAGAAGGAGGCGGAGGTTCTGCCTCCGCATCGACCCTACGATTGCCCAATCGATCTGGTCCCAGGGTCGACTCCACCTCGAGGTCGGATCTATCTTTTATCCCCTCCCGAGACACTGTCCATGACCGAATATATCCAAGAAAACTTGGCCAGAGGCTTTATTCGCAAGTCGTCGTCACCTGCAGGAGCAGGGTTCTTTTTCGTCAAGAAAAAGGATGGATCTCTTCGTCCCTGCATTGATTATCGGGGTCTCAATAATATCACCATCAAAAACAAATACCCGCTGCCTCTCATTCCGGAGCTATTTGACCGTCTACGGGGAGCACGAGTCTTCACGAAATTGGATCTCCGAGGGGCCTATAATCTAGTCCGCATTCGCTCCGGAGACGAGAGGAAGACCGCTTTCAATACCCGAGATGGCCACTACGAGTATTTGGTTATGCCTTTTGGTCTGTGCAATGCTCCCGCAGTGTTTCAGGAGTTCGTCAACGACGTGTTTCGAGACCTTCTCTACTCCTGTGTGGTGGTGTATTTGGACGATATCCTTGTATTTTCCCTGGACCTGGCTGCCCACCGAAAAGACGTCTGTCAAGTCTTACTACGATTAAGAGAGCATCGTCTCTATGCCAAACTCGAGAAATGCGCCTTCGAGCAATCTTCTCTGCCGTTCCTGGGTTATATCGTTTCGGACTCCGGCCTACGTATGGACCCGGGAAAAGTGTCCGCCGTGCTCAAATGGCCACATCCCCAGGGAATCAAAGCGATCCAACGTTTCCTTGGTTTTGCCAATTATTATCGGCAATTTATTCCACACTTTTCTACCTTGACCGCTCCAATCTCCGCCTTAATCCGAAAGGGAGCCAATCCTCACCTCTGGTCCCCGGAAGCTGAGGATGCTTTTCAAGCCTTGAGACAAGCTTTCGCTACGGCTCCCATCCTCCATCGCCCTGAGGTCAACAAACCTTTCATTCTCGAAGTAGACGCATCAGCCATCGGAGCAGGGGCGGTTCTTTCCCAGAGATCTTCCTCCGGTCGTCTGCTCACCTGCAGTTTTTTCTCGAAGATGGTCTACACCGCGGAGAGAAACTACGCCATTGGTGACAGAGAGTTGCTTGCCATCAAATTGGCCCTGGAGGAGTGGCGGTACCTTTTGGAGGGAGCTGTGCATCCATTCAAAATCTACACCGACCACAAGAACCTGGCATACATCCAGTCAGCACAAAGACTTAATCCCGGGGAAGCCAGGTGGTCGCTATTCTTTGCCCGCTTCGATTTTGAACTGCATTTCCATTCTGGAGACAAGAATTTCAAAGCAGATGCCTTATCCAGGTCCTTTCTGGTCTCTGATCATGAAAAGGAGCCATCGCACATCATGGATCCCAGTAAAGTCATCATGGTCGCTCCCGTTAGCTTGACTTCATTACCGTCGGGTAAGACCTTCGTGCAGGAAAGCGAGAGGAAACGAGTACTACGTTGGGGCCATGCCTCCAAACTAGCCGGCCACGTAGGCCTCAAGAAAACGCTTCTTCTCATTTCTCGTTTTTATTGGTGGCCATCTCTTCGTCAAGATGTCCGAAACTTTATTGCCTCGTGCCCATCGTGTGCCAGAAACAAAGTCCCACGGCACCTACCCTCCGGACTCTTACACCCGCTCCCGCTTCCTTCGGCCCCCTGGCAGCATGTCGCAATGGACTTTATTACTGATCTGCCCCGGTCTTCTGGTCACACCGTCATCTTGGTCGTGGTGGATTGGTTTTCTAAGATGGCCCATTTTATTGCTCTGCCCGGCTTACCCTCCGCGCCTTAATTGGCGAAGATTTTCGTCACCCATGTGTTCCGGATTCACGGCTTCCCCAAACATATCGTTTCCGACAGAGGGGTTCAGTTCACCTCACGGTTCTGGAGGGCCCTGTGCAGTATGATGGAGGTAATGTTGGACTTCTCCTCTTCCTACCATCCCCAGACCAACGGCCAGGCTGAACGCACGAATCAAATCCTTGTGTCTTATCTCCGGCATTTTTCCAACGCCCACCAGAATGACTGGTCCAACCTACTCCCTTGGGCTGAATTCACCTACAACAACCATACCAGTGAATCCTCCTCCAAATCACCCTTCTTCATTGTCTATGGACAACATCCAGGTGTTCCTCTGCCGGTACCTCCTGTCTCGGGTGTGCCGGCGGCCGATCTTCTGACCGAGGAGTTCTCCAGGGTCTGGCAGTAGACCAAAACCGCGCTCGATCAGGCTCAAGGTAGGATCAAGAGACATGCAGATAAAAGACGCCTGGATTCTCCACTGTATCAACCCGGAGATAAAGTATGGCTGTCTTCAAAATTTGTCCGTCTAAAACAACCCTCGTACAAACTGGGTCCTCGGTATATAGGCCCGTTTGAAGTCTTGGCTCGTATCAATGATGTGGCCTACAAGTTAAAACTTCCCACCTCGCTGAGAATTCCTAATTCGTTCCATGCTTCTCTCTTAAAGCCTGTTATCCTGAACCGTTTTCACCCTTCCACTGGCCGCTCACCCCTGCCTGTGTCTGCACAGGATGTCTTTGAAGTTAAAGACATTCTTGCAATGAAAAGATCCAGAGGTAGGACCCTCTTCTTAATTGACTGGAAGGGATTCGGCCCCGAGGAGAGATCTTGGGAGCCCCGCGAGAATATTCAGGCTCCTCGTATCCTAGCCCGATTCCTTTCTGGCCTTAAGAAGAGGGGGGCGTAAGGAGGGGGGTACTGTCACGCTCACCTCCCCGGCTCCGGCACGTCCTGCGGCTTCAGTAGCCACCGCTCTGACCGCTGCCGCCACCGCGCTTCCTGGCCCTGCTTCTGGCCCTGCTCCTGCCACCGCCGCACTGCCCGCCTCTGCTGCATCCCCTGTCGCCATGACGCCGGCGGTCTCCGCTCTCTCCTGTGGCTCCACGCTGTCCAGGCACTTCCGGTCCTCTCGGCCTGCCTCCTCTGCTGGTACCTGTCGATCTAAGGCTTCGCCCCCTGTCATGCGGCCGGCCTCTGCTCCTCCCCAGGTACGCAGGCGCACGCCCCCCAGACCAAGCGTCCTATCCCTCGGCTCCTAGACTCCGCCTCACCCTAACCCGGAAGTCCACCTGCGTGCCCTATATCAGGCAGCCTCTCCCTAGGCTCCCTGCCTGATTATAAATTGTGCTTCGCACTCTGATATCGGGTCCACGCTTCCTAGCGCTCCGTCCGTCTCTGTGCCTTGCACTCCTGACTTCCGCTAGTCTGCCTCTTAATTACCCTCTCGTGTTCCTTTTCAGGTCTGCTCCATTCCTGTCCTCGTCTACCTGTTCCTGTATCCCTCCTGGTGGGTCACCTCCATCCTCGCGGCTACAGCAGTCTCCCCTGTGGCCGTCATCATCTCCCATCGGATCTCCAGTCCTTCCCTGCCTACATCATCCTCCGGTTGTCCCCATGTATCAGCTTCCGTGGCGATAGTCTCCCTTGGGTCTGCCCCTATCACTCCCTGTATAGGGGGCGGTCCACCTGGTCAGCTTGCCTAGGGGAGGTTCGTCGTCGCGGTCCTGAGGGTTCAGCTCCCGGAGGTTTCCAGCCTCACACCCAGTATGGATTAGACGTGATTGGACAAAGGTGAGAAAGGGTAACGTATCACCGGATTACAGGTATGTATAGCATAGTTTACACATTAAAAACCTATGTCTATAGATCAGGAGGCAGGCTCAGACGGTCTCAGGCCCAGTATGGATTTGACCAGCTTGTACAAAGTTGAGAAAGGGTACATTATCACTGGATAGCAGGTATATATAGCATAGTTTAAATATTTAACATCTCCATGTTCTCAGTATGGATTAGACAACAATCTGAAAAGTAGAAAAAAGGAAATGTATTTGAAGCGTACACCAGTATACACTTTTGGTGGAATTTTAAATCTTCATATATGTTTCTGTCTCAGTAAGACAGTCCAGACTCTCCGCAATAGGAAATGAGATGCATACAATTACTGACATAAATTCTAGTGATTGCAGAAATCTAGGAATTCCTATTCACGGGATAAACTTCCGTCACAATTCTCAGAGGCGATGCAGACCCTCAATTAATTAGTGTGTGGAGACAGCGAAAACCTTTCTTTGTGAAGAAAGTGTTGCTGTATCGCAGTACCATTGATCCCATCGCCATTACTCATATCCATATAATTTTGATCACAGGGAGAGATGTAAACATGGTGCTCACTGCCTATCATGCTCTGTCACGTAACTTTGGAGTGCAAAAGACAGAAGCCACATGCCATAGGCGATTAATTTGGATTGGCATGAGAGAGCACAATTAAAAATGTGCACTGGAATGTCACGTCTGTGCGTAGGAAAACTGTGAAAGTTGATGAGAAACCACCACTGCATCTCATTGTGAGTCGACGTCAATAAGAAATGGAAGCCATTGATCATCTGAAGCTAGATCTCGGCCAGCGGGACAGGGCATAGCTACGTCTTAACCATCATCTTCTATCAGTTCACCAAATTTGTAGTGGCAGTCCAAGTGAAGGATTTGACAGCCCAGACTACACAGCGGAGGAGCAGGGAGAGATAAACATTGCAAATGCTGGGGCCCTGCCCAAGCAAGGGGGGCCCACTCGTGGGCGTCGGTACTGGCACTGGGCCCCTCATAGTACGGCGGTGTGTCTGATGGCGGGTGTGCACCCCCACCGTCAGAGACACTTGATTGCAATGTGAGGGACCCTGTGCCAGTGCCCGCGCCCAAGAGTCGGCCCACTCACCTGTCCAGGGCAATGGCACTCGCACGGTTGTGTGCGCTAGGTGGTGACCCCGGCCATGGGGGGAGGAGGCAGCCCAGATAGGGAGGTTTACAAAATGGCATATGTTGATGTGGGACATTCACCTGCTGCTAAAGGCGAAATTGGTCAAGTCCCAGGAAGAGGCGGACCAAAGAAAGCCATTTTTCTGTCACCCTATGTGTCATCAGGGTAAGGTGTGACAAAGTCCTTGGAAACCCATGCATGGTTCATTTTATTGAAGGTTAGATCATCCACATTTTGGGTCGACAGACGGGTCCTTTTTTCTGTCAGGATTGATCCAGCAGCACTGAAGACTCTTTCCAATAGCACACTTGCAGCTGGGCAAGCGATCTCCTGTAAGGCATATTGTGCCAATTCAGGCCAGGTGTCCAGTTTAGCTGCCCAATAGTCAAATGGGAATGACCTGTGAGGGAGAACATCGATATGGGAGGAAAAGTAGTTTGTAACCATAGTTGACAAGTGCTGTCTCCTGTCACTTTCAATTGATGCAGTATAACCAGTCGTGTGAGCGGGATTTGAAAAAACAGTCCACAACATGGTCATGAAACTCCTGTCTCCAACGCCACTTCTGATGTGTGCACCACCAACACCTCTTCCAAGTTGCCCCCTTGCCCCTACGGCTCGTGTGACAACCATCACCGCTGCTGTGTGCTGGGAATGCCTCAACCAACCGGTTTACCAGAGTTGCTTGTTTGTTAGCCAATATTAAGTCAAGGTTCTCCTGTGGCATGATGTTTTGTAATTTGCCTCTATAGCGTGGATCCAGGATGCTGGCCAACCAGTAGTCATCATCGTTCATCATTTTGGCAATGTGGGGGTCCCTTTTTAGGATCTGCAAGGCATAATCTGACATGTGGGCCAATGTTCCTGGTGTCAATGATGCACTGCGAGTGCTGGGTGGAGGAGCACTTTCAGGCAAATCCACATCCCTCCAGTCACGCACAAACCCAGTACCAGACCTTGCCACGCCAACATTTTCTCTTGCCCCACGAGAAGCATCCTCCTCCCCTAAATAATCATCCCCATCATCATCCTCCTCATCCTCCACCTCGTCCACGACAGTTCCCTGAACAAACAATTGCTGACTGTCATCAAGGCTTCCCTCTTCCTCCGCAGCTGCAGACGCCTGCTCCTTGATGTGCATCAAAGTTTGCATGAGCAGACGCATAAGTGGGATGCTCATGCTTATGATGGTGTCGTCTGCGCTTACCAGCCGTGTGCATTCCTCAAAACATTGAAGGACTTTACAGAGGTCTTTCAGCTTCGACCACTGCACACTTGTCAACTCTATGTCTGCCCTCAAAGTGCCTGCCTGTGTATCCTCCCACAAATGCATTACGGCCTGCCTCTGTTCGCACAGCCGCTCAACCATGTGCAGGGGGGAGTTCCACCTTGTTGCAACGTCGATAATTAGGCGGTGCTTGGGAAGGTGGAGCAATCGCTGCAGCATCTGCATACGACTGGAGTGTACCGGCGACCGGCGGATGTGCGAGCACAGTCTTCGAACCTTATGGAGCAGGCCTGTTAACTCCGGATAATTATTGAGGAAGCACTGCACCACCAGGTTCAAGGTGTGAGCCAAGCAAGGTATGTGTCAGAGCTTTGAAAGGGCTATGGCTGCCACAAAATTCCAGCCGTTATCACTAACAACCTTGCCTGCCTCAAAATGTAGACTGCCCAGCCATGACTCAGTTTGTCGCTGAAAGTAGTCAGCCAGTACCTCCGCCGTGTGTCTGTCGCCCAAACACATCATCTGCAACACAGCCTGCTGACGCTTTCCATTAGCTGATCGATAGTGGGACACATCATGTGCACCACTGTCAGCTGCGGAAGCAGTGCTCGTGCGACTGCGCTCTGTGGACGAGCTTTCGCTTCTGGAGGAGGAGGAGGGTCGAACGCCTACAGCCAACTGTTTCCTATACCGTGGGCTAGGCAGCACTGTGCCATCACAGCTGTCCCCTGTGGACCCTGCGTCCACCACATTAACCCAGTGCGCAGTGATGGACACGTAACGGCCCTGGCCATGCCTACTGGACCATGCATCAGTTGTGAGGTGCACCTTTCCACTCACTGATTGCTTGAGTGCATGGACAATGCGGTCTTTCACATGAAGGTGGAGGGCTGGGATGGCTTTGCGAGAAAAGAAGTGGCGACTGGGTAGGTCATAGCGTGGTACTGCGTAGGTCATGAGTTCGAGGAAAGCTGCGCTTTCAACCAACCGATAGGGCATCATCTCTAACGAGATTAGTTTGGCAATGTGGGCGTTCAAACCCAGTGTACACTCACTGGCCACTTTATTAGGTACACCTGTCCAACTGTGTGTTAAGACTTAATTTCTAATCAGCCAATCACATGGCGGCAACTCAGTGCATTTAGGCATGTAGACATGGTCAAGACAATCTCCTGCAGTTCAAACCGAGCATCAGTATGGGGAAGAAAGGTGATTTGAGAGCCTTTGAACGTGGCATGATTGTTGGTGCCAGAAGGGCTGGTCTGAGAATTTCAGAAACTGCTGATCTACTGGGATTTTCACGCACAACCATCTCTAGGGTTTACAGAGAATGGTCCGAAAAAGAAAAAAAATCCAGTGAGCGGCAGTTCTGTGGCCGGAAATGCCATGTTGATGCCAGAGGTCAGAGGAGAATGGGCAGACTGGTTCGAGCTGATAGAAAGGCAACAGTGACTCAAATTGCCACCCGTTACAACCAAGGTAGGCAGAAGAGCATCTCTGAACGCACAGTGCGTCGAACTTTGAGGCAGATGGGCTACAGCAGCAGAAGACCACACTGGGTACCACTCCTCTCAGCTAAGAACAGGAAACTGAGGCTACAATTTGCACAAGCTCATCGAAATTGGACAGTAGAAGATTGGAAAAACGTTGCCTGGTCTGATGAGTCTCGATTTCTGCTGCGACATTCGGATGGTAGGGTCAGAATTTGGCGTAAACAACATGAAAGCATGGATCCATCCTGCCTTGTATCAACGGTTCAGGCTGGTGGTGGTGGTGTCATGGTGTGGGGAATTTTTTCTGGGCACTCTTTGGGCCCCTTGGTACCAATTGAGCATCGTTGCAACGCCACAGCCTACCTGAGTATTGTTGCTGACCATGTCCATCCCTTTATGACCACAATGTACCCAACATCTGATGGCTACTTTCAGCAGGATAATGCGCCATGTCATAAAGCTCGAATCATCTCAGATTGGTTTCTTGAACATGACAATGAGTTTACTGTACTCAAATGGCCTCCTCAGTCACCAGATCTCAATCCAATCGAGCATCTTTGGGATGTGGTGGAACGGGAGATTCGCATCAGGGATGTGCAGCCGACAAATCTGCGCCAACTGTGTGATGCCATCATGTCAATATGGTCCAAAATCTCTGAGGAATGCTTCCAGCACCTTGTTGAATCTCTGCCACGAAGAATTGAGGCAGTTCTGAAGGCAAAAGGGGGTCCAACCCCTTACTAGCATGGTGTACCTAATAAAGTGGCCAGTGAGTGTACGTGGATGAGAGGATGAGTACTTTCTTGTCCTACTCATAGTCTCTGGTAGGGTGAGCTGGACTTGAGAGCTGCATATGGTGGAACTAGTGGTGGACATGGCTGACTGAGAGAGGGTTGATGATGGTGATGGAGTTGGTGTACTTTCTGATGGCCTAGATTCAGTCTTTCGTTGCAATAACCGTGTGATTCCCTGACTGATTTGCCCTTGCGACGAAAACTCAACATTTGCTGCTGGTGGTGTGCTAACCGGTGGACTTACAGTGGGGGAAACAATGTAGCATTGCTGACTACCTTCTTTGGGAGCAGTAGCACATGTGGTACGTGAGTTTTGGTAGTCCATCCACGCTTGCATGTGCATGGTGGTTAAATGTCTTAGCATGCAACTGGTATTCAAATTTCTTAGATTTTTCCCTCGGCTAAAGGTCTTTGCGCACTTCTTACAGATAACCTTTGCCTGATCTTTAGGATTTTGTTCAAAAAAGTGCCACACTGCACTCTTCCTACTATAGAAGACATTTTGAGGCCTTGCATGCTGTGCTATTTTGACCATCTGGCCAAGCTGTCCTGCAACTTTTTTGGTTTTTGTAACCCGTTTTTGGACTGCTCCGGGCCTGCCAGATAACAGCTGTTGCGATGTCGATGCCCGCTGCGGCTGCTCCTCCTCCTCTTCAGAGCTATTGGCAGCGGCACCCTCTACCCCCAATGGATGCCAATCTGGGTCAACAACTGTGTCATTCATTACCTCCTCTTCAATGTCATGTGCACCTTCCTCTGTGTCACCGTGTATGGTGGTATAGTATGCGGGAAGGGGCACCTGAGTTTCATCAGGGTCAGATTCTGGCTCAGTACACTGCGAGGACAATGTAGTGCTCTGAGTGAATGTACCAGTAGAATCATCTATCAGTGGCTGTGCATCAGTACACTCCATGTCAGATTCATCTTTGCCTGGGTAATTCACGATTTGACTTGATAACCCAGGCATGGTATGTGAAAACAGCTCCATGGAGTAATCTGTAATGTGGCCTGCCGCATCCTTCAATTTTGGTTGGGGTGAAGGACACAAGGAAAGGCGTGGTTCATGAACATGAGCCTCCAATGATGACTCAGTGCTTTTATTTTTTAAAACTTCAGAAGAGGAGGCGATAGAGGTGGAGGCTGAGTCAGCAATGTAAGCCAAAACTTGTTCTTGAAGCTCCGGTTTTAAAAGCGGTTTACCTACTCCCAGAAAAGGGAGCCTTTGAGGCCTTGTGGAGCCAGATGATGACGCAGGCTCAACACCTCCTGCATTAGGTGCTATTTTGCTTTTGCCTCTACCTGCAGATCCACCACCAACACCAACATTACCAGCTGCCAACCCCCGCCCACTTCCACGGACTCTTCCACCACACTTCCTCATTTTTGGGGAAAATGTACCCAAAAACCACCAACTATATGGTACTTTAAAACAAGGTACAAGGTGTATATAGTAGTGGGGAGAATTGGATTCTCTGTAGACTTCAGGACACAGTTGGATTCTGTCAGGCCCTGTTTATTTTACACCGCAATGTGACAGGCAGATTCTGGATGGTGTAATAAAGGTGGATAGAGGACTGTGGAGATTTGGAATCTCTGTAGACTTCAGGACACAGTTGGTTTCTGTCAGGACCTGTTTATTTTACACCGCAATGTGACAGGCAGATTCTGGATGTTGTAAGAAAGGTGGATAGAGGACTGTGGAGAATTAGAATCTCTCTAGACTTCAGGACATAGTTGGATTCTGTCAGGCCCTGTGTCTATAACACCGCAATGTGACCGGCAGAAATTGCCTAGTGTATGACAAACTACAAGGTGTATATAGAATTGGGCAGAATTGGAATCTCCCTAGAGTGTAGGTCTGTAAGAACGGACAAACTCCTCGGCTTTTCCTTACAGAGTCACACACTTAGCTTCAATTTGGCCGTGATAACAGCCGTTACACGGTACTGAGAGAGGAGCGTGCACGTACACCGCTGTACGGTGTATGTAAAATTGTCAAGCTCCGTGTTTTTGTATACAAACTGACACGCAGTCTCTCTCTAGTTTTGAATGTAATCAAACAGCAAATATACCAAACTGTTTGAAAAACGGACAAAACTATAAGGTGTAGGTCTGTAAGAACGGACAAACTCCTCGACTTTTCTTTACAGAGTCACACACGTAGATAGCTTCAATTTGGCCGTGATAACAGCCATTACATGGTATTGAGAGAGGATCGTGCACGTACACCGCTGTACGGTGTATGTAAAATTGTCAAGATCCGTGTTTTTGTATACGGACTGACACACGCTGTCTCTCTCTAGTTTTGAATGTAATCAAACAGCAAATATACTAAACTGTTTGAAAAACGGACAAAACTATAAGGTGTAGGTCTGTAAGAACGGACAAATTCCTCGACTTTTCCTTACAGAGTCGCACACGTAGATAGCTTCAATTTGGCCTTGATAACAGCTGTTACACGGTACTGTGTGAGGAGCGTACACCGCTGTACGGTGTGTGAAAAAATAAGCGCTCACTACCTCACCAGGACAAATCAATACAATTTGGATTGCTTTTAAAAAAGCAGTTTGAACACCAGTGTGCACACAGCAATGCAGCTAGCCTTAAAAGGCAGGCTAATCACCACCAGCGTTACTGCACAAAAGCAAAAATCTTCACCTTTCACTGCACAGTAACTACAGTGAAAAGCGCTAGCAGCAGAAGCATTTTTTTTTTCTTTTTGCCTTCCTAACGCTCTCCCTACAGAATCAGCAGCTGCAGCAGCTCTCCCTATTCTGAGATCAGCATGAGTAACATGGCGGTCGGTGTCCTCGCCCTTTTATACCCCCTGTGACGCCACACAAAGCAAGCCAATCACTTGCATGCCCTTCTCCAAGATGGTGGTGACCGCTGCCTATGTCATCACGTTGCCCACAGTGTCCGTTCTTCCTGATTGGCTGAAAAAGGGCGCTAAAGCATCTTTTGAAACGCGACTTTGGCCGACCTCATGCTAAGGTCGGGTTTCGTTTCATGAAACCGACTTTGGCGAAAGTCGGCGACTTTTGAATTTTTTCAACCCGTTTCGCTCAACTCTAGTAAAGACACTATACTGAGCCTAGAACTCGGCGGATGGATGTTCACGTAGCACTGGGAGGTAGTCATTATTCCATATTGGCATTTCAGCTATAATATCCCTAAATCTGACCGCCCCCTTAATCTGTCTCCATACCGATTGTGCCAGATGAAGTAAAGGTAGCAGTTTCAAGACATTTATTTTCTTCATTTCTAAAAAACCCAGTGGGCAACTAATCTGTGCAGCATGAAGTAGATGACTCTCAGAATTCGGGAGATGACCTCCAGGCATCCATGAACTTATGGCCTTGGCCTGTCCAGCTAGATAATATAAGAAGAAATCGGGTAATTCTGCCCCCCCTCTCCTCCTGGGCCTCTGTAGAGTGGGTAGTTTAAGTTTAGGCCTGGCTTTCCCCTAAATAAAGGATGTAGTTTGGGAGTTCAGATTAGCAAAAAAGGATCTGGGCACCACCACAGCACTATGTTGAAGAAAGTAGCTAAGCTTGGGGAGCAATATCATTTTTATTAAATTAATACGTCCGGCTACAGACAGTGGAAGTTTACCCCAAATCGCAAATTTACCCTTGACCATTTCCAGCAATGGTTGTATATTGAGTTGCAGATCAAATTTGCTACCCTGAGAGATATGGACACCCAGATATTTAAAATTGGTTACAATGGGCAGTAAGGAGAGAGTCTCAAGTTGTGGCATTGGAGCATGGGAAAGAGGCATCAAAGCAGACTTCTCCCAGTTTAGATATAGGCCAGAATATTTACTGAATTTATTTATGGTAGTGATCACTCTTGTCAGGGTCTCCTCCGCTTTGTCCATAAATATCACCATATCGTCAGCATATAGGCCTAAAGTATCTGTGCGACCCTCTATTTCTATACAAGCCATATTAGGGGAAGATCTTATATGAATTGCCAGCGCCTCAATAGCAAGGGCAAAAAGAGCCTGGGAAAGGGGACACCCTTGACGAGTTCCCCTATGCAATGAAAATGATTTAGATATGGAGTTATTGACAATGATCCGGGCCCTGGGCTTCATGTATAAAACATTGACCCATTTTTGAAATCTATCACCAAATCCATATCTCTGCAAACATGCATGGAGAAAAGGCCATTCAAGCGAGTCAAAGGCCTTGGCCGAATCCAGCGACGCCAATGCCCATTCATTATCTGATACCAGAGAACTATATTGGACCACTGACTGGACACGTCTGATATCTATGGAGGTACTCTTACCCGGCATAAAACCCGTCTGATCAGGGTGTACAAGATCTAATATAACCGAGTTCACTCTTTTGGCCAGAATTTTTGTAAGAATTTTATAGTCCATATTTACTAGTGATATAGGCCTGTAAGATCCACAATCTAGAGGGTCCTTCCCTTCCTTTTTTAGAACTATTATATTGGCCTCGTAAAAGGACTCCGGCATGCATCCCCCTTCCCAAATCTCACGGAACACCGTCAACAAAAGGGGCGCCAGTATATCCTGGTATTTCCTATATAATTCCACAGGAAATCCATCCGGCCCAGGGGCCTTCCCGGAGGCCATGTCTTTTATGGCATCCTCTACCTCCTCCAAAATAAACTCAGCATCCATAAAGGCCTGTTGGGAAGGACTTAGCGTAGGAAACTCTATATCTGACAGATAATTTAGACACTCCGGGCCATCCATATCAGTCTTAGAATTATACAATGAACCATAATAATAATCAGAAAAGCACCCTAGTATCTCCTCAGTTGAGGAAACCCAAGTACCACCCGAATCACGGATCTGTAGAATTGTATTAGTTGTGTTATGCTGTCGTACCAAGTAAGCCAGAAATCTGCTTGCCTGATTCCCCATTTCAAAATAAGACTGCCGGGCAAAAAATAATTTACGTTTGGTCTTGGTGTCAGTGTACTGAGCATATAACTTTTGAGCGGTCAGTCACTCTACCCTATTACTGTTAGTTTGATCCGATATATAGGCTGCCTCCGAGTCTTTCAGACGTCGCTCCATCTCGCCATCCTCCTCCGACGTAACCCGTTTAACGTGAGAAATCATGGAGGATAGACAACCCCGCAAATAGGCTTTAAGAGCATCCCAAAATACATTAATACTTCGGGGTTCGGGGTGAGACGAGACGAAGCAATGCAACTGATCTATCGTTTTATCAGGGGATGTTATCAACTTCAGCCAAAAAGGGTTCAGCTTCCATGTTATCCTTTTAGTCAATGGCCCATATTTAAGCTTGAGAATAACTGGACTATGGTCCGAGATCCCCCTGCTTCCATGTTTAATATCATCCACCCATGCCGCCAGACTGCTGGACCCAAAAATGTAATCTATGCGAGACAGAGAGTGTTTAGTGGAGGAATGGCAAGTATACTCCTTGGTCTTTGGATGGCGCACTCTCCATAGATCCAGCCACCCACTACCCGCCATAAATTGTGACAGTTGGGATGTACCCGGGGGGGGACCCCATCCTGTATTCCATCGCCCAGTCTCAATTTATCAAGATGGCCATTCATGACCAGATTAAAATCTCCCATACAGATGACATGTGCGTCTGGGTAATTTAAAACAAACCTCAATGCCTTCTGAATAATTGATATATTGGCCGGAGGGGGATTATAGATACAAAGAATGGCATATTTCTGAGAGTTAATCAGCGCATGAACGAACACAAATCGCCCCTCGGGGTCCCTCCGGGCCTCCCTGGCCTCCCACCGAACATCCTTATGAATTAAAAGTGAAACTCCCCTTGAGTAGCTAGTGTGAAAAGCATGTATAAACCATTGCACCCACGGTTTCTGTACCCATCGAACCGTATCCCTGGTCAGGTGTGTCTCTACCAGGGCCACAATGTGAGGATGGTAATGTCTAATTTGTGAGAACACCTTAATTTTCTTTCGGGGAGTTTTTATGCCTCTTACATTCCAGGTCATACAAATCAGCTCAGAACCCATTCCCGTCTATCTGAATATGGTGCATAATGGTGCCCGAACCATGTGCAGAGAGCCCACACAGATAACAGAATTTGGCGTCGGCTGCGGCCTTCATCTAAACAACTATAAAAAAAATTAAAACTTTTTTTGAAAAAGAGAAAGCAAGACAGAAACCTAGTAACATAGTCTTACGCCCCAATTAAAAGAGAAACAGGGGTATACCTTCATTGAGTACAGTGTCCGGTATAGCTGGTAACTGGGATCTCGCCGAGAGAGCTCCAATTAGACCATTAATTAAGAGGATCTGAAGTAACAGCCGCCACATTAGGATTCTTTCATGGGGGACCCCCTATGGGATCGCAGCCACTCAGTCGCCTCCGCCGGATCTGTAAAAAATACGGAGGAACCTTCATGAACAACCCGGAGCCGGGTCGGATATATATCATCGAATACACAATGTTCCTGTTTCTGAGTCGCTTCTTGACTTCGATGAACTGCGCCCGCTGCTTCTGCAGTTCCATGCAGAAATCCAGAAAGATGGAAACGACAGCATTGTTGAATTTAATAGGACTTTTCAGGTGTGCAAGACGCAGAATGGTATCTCTGTCCTTACAATTGAGCAGGCGTGCCAGGAGTGGTCGAGGCGGGGCCCCCGGAGGCAGCGGTCTTGTAGGGACCCTGTGAGCTCTTTCAACTACGAATGTTGAGGAGAATTCGTCTCCCAGGAAGGTCTTAAGCCAATCCTCCAAAAACTGCTCAGGATGCTGACCTTCCGAACGCTCATGTAGTCCAACAATACGGATATTGTTCCAATGCATTCTGTTTTCTAAATCATCCGCCTTCTGCTTCCAAGCATTCATGGAGCCCACCACCTTCGTTAACGTAGCCTCCATAGGTGTAATGGTATCTTCCACCTTGGCCCCCCGTGTCTCCACCTCCGTGATGCGTCCCCTCATGGCCTGCATATCCTGATGGAGTCTCCCCACCTCCGTGTAAACATCCTCAATTTTCTCCGTCAGGGATATCCTGGTCAATGAGATAGCCTGCATCAACTGCTCAGATGCTTGTTTAAGGGTCAATTCCTCCTGTTCCGTCTCCTCTTCACCCCCAGAGTGACGATTTTTGCGCTGAACTTGAGATGACGTGCTCTTATTATGCCGCGCACTTTCAGCGGGGTCCGTTCTAGCAAACTCCTTCAATTTCTCCGCCGCCGCTCCCAACCTTTTAGTCGGCTCATGATTGTCTGCAGTGCAGTCTGATGAAACAACAGAGGCGTGTGGTCCGGGTATTACCCACTACAGATGGGAATCACAGTCGGGCTGGCAATAGTTAATTGCAGATCAGGCTACAGAGGGATGCCTGATATTTTATAAGGACGGCAGCCAGGGATAATTCAGATCTTTTTTTGGCCCGGGGAGAGGGGGGGGGGCCCCCACAGAGGCAGGTGCAGTGAGGGAGGGTGCACAGAGCCTCCCTTAGTAATAGCGCCAGCCGGCACAGTGAGCGGATTGTGGGAGAGGGGGTTATCACGCGTGGCCCACTTTTTCAGGGCACTCACCGCGCACTCCCTCAGGTTATTAGCCGGTTTTCTTCACTGCCCAGCGGCGGTGCAGCAATGGAGGCCGGCGCTGCAGCTCTCAGCAGCTGAGCCGCACGCTCAAGATGGCCGCCGCCTTGTGGGGAACCAGCTGCCCGTCTCTATCTCCCCGGCCGCTCGCTCCCAGAAGCCGTCTCCAGACCTGCCACAGCAGTCCCAAGAGGGTCCCGATGTCCAAAGGGGTCCGGCCAGCTGAAAGTGAGTTGCCAGAAAGGGGTCCAGGGACCAGGATTTAGCAGGATAGTGAGGAGCTCTCCTTGCTAGCGTCCTCTCCTCTTCACGGCATAGCCATGCCCCCCTACATTCGTCTTTTTGATCACGTTTTATTCCACTTTTCGTTTAGCAGTATAATCATAGAGCATTGTTTTTTTTGCCATTTTTATTTATTTTTTACGGTGTTCACTGAAGGGGTTAACCAATGGGATAGTTTTATAGAGCAGGTCGTTGCGGACGTGGCGATGCCAAATATATGTACTTTTATTGTTTTTTTTATTTACATAAATATATGTATTTATTGGAAAAATATTTTTTTTTTGTTGTTTGGGAATTTTAAAAAAATATTTTTACTCTTGTTAATAAATATTTTTTTTTTTAACTTTTTTACATTGTCCCACCCTGGGACATCACTGTATTACATCAGATCGCTGATCTGATACTCTGCAGTGCTTCTGCACTGTAGAGTATCACATCAGCATCTGACAGGCAGGGAAGGAGGCATGTCAGCGCCTGCTCTTAGCAGGTGCTCACAAGCCACCTTCCCTGCAGGACAATGAAGAATCTTGTGGCTAGGGGTCTCCTTGGAGACCATCTGGACAACACGATTTCATTGTGTTATCCTGATGGAATTGCTAAGGGACCCCATTCCCTGTGCGACATTCTTCTATGTCACTATAAACACTGACAGTGGCATCAGAGAGGTTAAATGCCTGCGATCAATGCAAGCACCGATCAAGGGCGTTGCTGCGGGGTTTCATCTCTCACGCAGAGCTGACACCCGCACCCAATCACCGCAGCGCTCAGCGTAAGACCGCGCGATCTTGCTGGCATACATATACTGCTGTTTGCGGGAACGCAGCTTCCACACAGCAGAATATGTACTGCATATGTCGGAAATGGGTTAAAAGTAAAGTATTCCATATTTTAGGTGGAAACCTAATATACAGTGGGTACGGAAAGTATTCAGACCCTTTAAAATGTTTCACTCTTTGTTTCATTGCAGCCATTTGGTAAATTCAAAAAAGTTCATTTTTTTTCTCATTAATGTACACTCTGCACCCCATCTTGACCGAAACCCCCCCCAGAAATATAGAAATTTTTGCAAATTTATTAAAAAAGAAAAACTGAATTATCGCATGGTCATAAATGTTCAGAGTAGGCCCTTTGCTCAGACACTCATATTTAAGTCACATGCTGTCCATTTCTTTGTGATCTTCCTTGAGGTGGTTCTACGGCTTCATTGGAGTCCAGCTGTGTTTAATTAAACTGATAGGACTTGATTTGGAAAGCACACACCTGTCTATATAAGTCCTCACAGCTCACAGTACATGTCAGACCAAATGAGAATCATGAAATCAAAGGAACTGGCCTTTTATTACATTTTTATTTTTCATTACGTATGTTTACAAATTTTTACTTGTTCGTAATGTTCCTAATTTTCTTCTACAAGTTTTGTGTATAGAATTAAAACATGGAAGCAATGTAATCTTTCATCAGATTAACTACTCTTAGTTTCATATTTCAACAGCAGATGGCACACTTTACACAACATTGTTTTAAGTAAGTTTGACTGAAAAAAGCTCAAAAGTTTAATAAACATTTACACTTTATAATGAATAATCATAATAATGTAAATGATGAAATGATCATAATGCAATATTATAAAAATCATTTTATCTATCATCTATGTATTTGGGATCGTAACGCTTTTTGGCAATCATGGTTTTCAAGATTGTGTGGTAGAAAATTGGTTGGAATAAATGAGTAGAGTAGCTGTTACTTTTTCAAACCAAAAAGACATATACACACAACAAAGACAGAACACAGACCACTTAATGGAACTATTTATACATAGATTATTGTTATGGATTAAAGAGTTGGCAAACTTAGTGCAAAAACAGTGAACGTACAGTCCTGTATTTTTTCAAAAACAGAACTCTTAAAGGGAAACTGTCAGAAGGATTATGCATAGTAAACTACACACAGTGTCAGGTCAGCGCTGTTATACTGAATAAAATGATACCTGGGTTGATGAAATCCGTCTTGTGGCTGATTCTTAATCTCTATTTCCAGTTTGTAGTTAATGAGATTATCTCTTATCGGATAGTGCCTAATATCTTCCTGCATTTCAAAGAAAAAACAAAATCACCATCAATATGGTGCCATAGGGTGCGCATGTGCATTAGCATCTATTGGAACGCATAGTGTACATTTTTTGGCTGCAGCAACAAGGAGCCGGCGACGGTGATTGCGCAGTAGCATCTATCGGAACGCGATAGATGCTAATGTGCAGGTGCACCTGATGGAGCTATATTGATGGTGATTTTTTTTCTTTGAAACACAGGAAGAAAGTAGGCACTAACCGACAAGAGAAAGTGCGCAGGCGCTGCCGTTTTGATTAAGTGACATGCTTTTTTGAAATACACACATTAGTATATTCATTATGCAAACTAGAGGGCGGGTCACTAAGGGATCAATGATGTATCAGCAGTCTGCATTATGAATAGCTAATCAGAGCACCACATATACCAGCCCTGCCTTAGGGCACGAGAATCTCATTAACACAAAACTGAAAATAAAGATTCAGAAACAACAACAAGATGGATTTCGTCAATCAAGGTATCATTTTATTCAGTACTAGCTGAAGAGCCCGGCTCTGCCCAGGCATAGTAACTAACTGTGGTTAGTTATAGCAAATTATAATTATCCTCCATCCCATAGTCTCGTGCCCATATACCCATCATACATATCCACGATCCCATAGGCCCGTGCCCATATACCCATCATACATATCCTCCATCCCATAGTCGAGTGCCCATATACCCATCACACATCCTCCATCCCATAGGCCTGTGCCCATATACCCATCATACATATCCTCCATCCCATAGTCGAGTGCCCATATACCCATCACACATCCTCCATCCCATAGTCCCGTGCCCATATACCCATCATACATATCCGCCATCCCATAGTCCCATGCCCATATACCCGTTATGCATATCCTCCATCCCATAGTCCAGTGCCCATATACCCATCACACATCCTCCTTCCCATAGTCAACCATTATGACATTATAATGAGCGGCGGGGCTTGCAACCTGTGATGACATCAGCGTCGCCATGGCAACCATTATGACATCATAATGAGGGGCGGGGCTTGATACACACACTTTTTCCCCATTATGTAGATAGGGGCAAAATTGTTTGGTGAATTGGAACGCACGGGGTTAAAATTTTGCCTCACAACATAGCCTAGGACACTCTCGGGGTCCAGACGTGTGACTGTGCCAAATTTTGTGGCTGTAGCTGCGATGGTGCAGATGCCAATCCCGGACATACACATACATACATACATACACACACTTGAGCTTTATATCTAATATATAAAGCTATGTGGGTGTGTATGTATGTATGTACAGTATGTGTGTATGTATTTATGTGTGTATGTGTATGTTCGGGATAGGCATCCGCACCGTCGCAGCTACAGCCATAAAATTTGGCATAGTCACACGTCTGGACCCCGAGAGTGTCCTAAGCTATGTTTTGAGGTGAAATTTTAACCCCTGCACTTTCCAATTCACCAAACAATTTTGCCCCTTTCTACATAATGGGGAAAAAGTGTGTGCGCTCAAGCCCCGCCCTTCATTATGATGTCACAATGGTTGCCATGGCGACGCCGATTCATCATAGGTTGCAATGGGGACATTTATGTCATAACGGTTGCCATGGTGATGATGATGTCATAATGGGTATATGGGCACAGGACTATGGGATGGAGAATGTGTGATGAGTATATGGGCATTGGACTAAGGGATGGAGGATATGTATGACGGGTATATGGGCACGGGACTATGGGATGGAGGATATGTATGATGGGTATATGGGCACGGGACTATGGGATGGAGGATATGTGTGATGGGTATATGGGCATGGGACTGTGGGATGGAGAATATGTATGATGGGTATATGGGCATGGGACTATGGGATGGAGGATGTGTGATGGGTATATGGGCACTCGACTATGGGATGGAGGATATGTATGATGGGTATATGGGCACGGGCCTATGGGATCGTGGATATGTATGATGGGTATATGGGCACGGGACTATGGGATGGAGGATAATTATAACTTGCTATAACTAAACACAGTTAGTTACTATGCCCGGGCAGCACCGGGCTCTTCAACTAGTATTAGATAACGGCGCCGACCTGACACTGTGTGTAGGTTATTGTGCACAATCCTGCTGACAGGTTCCCTTTAATATTTTAGTTTTTTCAATTAACAAAGTGGAAAGTAAGTGGATAAAGGAGAAATTTCATTAAAATCAATATTTGATATGACCACACTTTGCCTTCAAACAGCATCAACTCTTTGAGGCTTATTTGCAGAAAGTTAGAGATTTTGCAGAATTATAATCAGAGGAATGAATAACGAATTATGTCAAACGTGGTAATGATCATCATTTTCATATGTAGGTTATATACAGTCATTAAACGAAAAACATAGAGTTATGTTGTGGACTTAAATCTTGGTGAGGAACAGACAAAAACTGCTACAAAGTTGAGGTTTTGAAAGACAGTTTCATGTCACATGTCATAACGCCATGACAAGCAAAAAGACATGTGGTAGTTTATACTGCATCAGCAAAGTCCCTCCCAAATAAAGATTTCAATTCAGAATGGGGTTTCAAGATGTGCTGCTCTAGTTCTTTGGAATAACCATCAAAAAATCGTCAACATTAATGACCATAGATGTAGTAGTCGGCCAAGGAAACTTGGTGCAGCAGATGAAAGACACATTATGCTTATTTCTCTTAGAAATTGGAAGATATCAAGCAGTGCCATCAGCTGAGAATTAGGAGCAACCAGTGGAACCCAGTTACACTCACATACTGTTTAGAAAAGCCTGACCAGTAGTGGTCTTCACGGAATAATTGTGGCCAAAAACCATACCCTTTTCATGGAAACATAACCAAGTGACACAACAATGCACATATACATACACTATGACAAAGTAGAGCACAGCATCAAGACAAAAGGTAGTTAAACTGCATCAGCAAGGTCTATTGCAGGTAAAGAATTTAAAGCAATTAATTGCATTTAAATTAGAAACTTGAAATTACACCTTTGCGGAAAGCATTCTGTAATAGTCAATAGGTGTTTTGTTTTGGTTGAGGTTTGTTGACTGCTTAATTGCCTCCACACCAAGCATAAAGAGCATGCTGAACACATTTTGCCATCGATAAGGGGTAGTTTATGCACACAACCTTCTTTTTTAGTCAAAAGAGGGCAACAATAAAGGGACATTAGACCTTCAGGGCTTGCTAGCATGGGTCAGAGGTAGAGTTGAGCGATACCAGCCGATACTTGAAAATATCGGATCGGAATGGATCGGCCGATCTTAAAAAAAAGTATCGGTATCGCCGATTCCGATACCGGGAACCAATGCAAGTCAATGGGGCCAAAATATCGGAATTAAAAAAACCCCTTTCTTTCCTTGTAGGTTAATTCTACATGAAGAAAAACAACTAAGAATAATGTAGAATGTATTGTGGGAGGTGGAGGAGACATTAAAGCCATAGAGGTTTAGCCCAATCAAATGGAATAGCAGGAATTAAACTTTTTTTTTAAAGATGTTAGGAGTTACAAAGATATTGACTATGTTAGCCTCATTTATATTTTGCCAGACATGTATGTCTTCTTCTTCTTTCTTCTTCTTTCTTATTCTTCTTCCTTTTTTTACCTTCTTCTTCTTCTTCTTATTCCTTTTTTTACATTCTTCTTCTTCTTCTTCCTTTTTTTACAATCTTCTACTTCCTTTTTTTACATTCTTCTTCTTCTTCCTTTTTTTACATTCTTCTTCTTATTCCTTTTTTTACATTCTTCTTCTTCTTCCTTTTTTAAATTCTTCTACTTCCTCTTTTTACATTCTTCTTCTTCTTCCTTTTCTTACATTCTTCATATTCTTCTTATTAAACAATTATTATTCTACATATTCAACTTCTTCATCTTCTTCCTATTCTTCTTCATCATATTTTTGTTTGTGTCAGGCATTCCTGTAGTTGCTATCTAGAAAAGTTAGAAGTTTACACCTTCCGTTCTGCCTGTCACAAAAGATTTACAACAGGATTTGTCCGCGTTCAGTTTGGCCTGCAGCAGCAGGCCTTTTCCAGGGGCACCACGAGGAGGAACGGACTCACCCCCATACACTGCTTAGTCTTCTTCTGCTTATAAATAAGATAATATCATTTGCTCAGAGTATTAGTCTTATGCTTAATGTTCTTCTGCTTTGTTTTTTTTATGCTTCTTTGTCTTCTCTCTCTTGTTGTTCTGCATCTTGGTGGTTGTCTTCCTGTTCTTTGTCCTCTTGAACCAGCTGACGGTACTGGCACCCGGAGGGGCAGCAGAAGGAACAAGAGCCAATGGCACAACCGAGGACCAGCTGACGGTGCTGGAACCCGGTTACTAAGCAGGAGGTACCTGTGCTACAAAGCACTACCAAGGACCAGCAGACGTTGCCGGAACTCGGATACCGAGATTGAGGCACCTAGGCCAAAGGCTCTGACGAGAACCAGCTGACGGTGCTGGAACCTGGAGGGGTAGCATAAGCTGCAAGAGCAAATGGAAATAGCGAGGACCAGCTGACAGTGCTGGCACCCGGAGGGGCAGCAGAAGGAATAAGAGCCAATGGCACAACCGAGGACCAGCTGACGGTGCTGGAACCCGGTTACTAAGCAGGAGGTACCTGTGCTACAAAGCACTACCAAGGACCAGCAGACGTTGCCGGAACTCGGATACCGAGATGGAGGCACCTAGGCCAAAGGCTCTGACGAGAACCAGCTGACGGTGCTGGAACCCGGAGGGGTAGCATAAGCTGCAAGAGCAAATGGAAATAGCGAGGACCAGCTGACAGTGCTGGCACCCGGAGGGGCAGCAGAAGGAATAAGAGCCAATGGCACAACCGAGGACCAGCTGACGGTGCTGGAACCCGGTTACTAAGCAGGAGGTACCTGTGCTACAAAGCACTACCAAGGACCAGCAGACGTTGCCGGAACTCGGATACCGAGATGGAGGCACCTAGGCCAAAGGCTCTGATGAGAACCAGCTGACAGTGCTGGAACCCGGAGGGGTAGCATAAGCTGCAAGAGCAAATGGAAATAGCGAGGACCAGCTGACAGTGCTGGCACCCGGAGGGGCAGCAGAAGGAATAAGAGCCAATGGCACTACCGAGGACCAGCTGACGGTGCTGGAACCCGGTTACTAAGCAGGAGGTACCTGTGCTACAAAGCACTACCAAGGACCAGCAGACGTTGCCGGAACTCGGATACCGAGATGGAGGCACCTAGGCCAAAGGCTCTGACGAGAACCAGCTGACGGTGCTGGAACCCGGAGGGGTATCAGAAGTTACCCCTGAAAAGCAAAGTTGGCATGCCGCAAGCTGGCCGCAGTTACCGAATCACACAGTCCTACAGGGGGTGCTTGTCCTACTGGCACTATGGAACAAGCCTTTCTTACCAGAACCCGCAGTCCACATAGGAAGCACCTAAACTGCTGGCACCCTAGCCTCGGCTAACCCAACCGCAACACGACATGGCAACTTGGGGTGGCAAACTGACATTGACACTTCCCGGAAACAGCAGGCAGGGCTGGAACCAAGCTGGGCAGGAGGGAGTACCCGTGCCAAAGTCAGTTATGAGCAGCAACTGGCGATGTTGGAGCCCAGGACAAGCACTTAGCAGGCTGAGGCCTGATGTGCTGTCAATTGGGAGGCAGCAGGACAGATTGCCATCAAAACAGCAGGGGAACAGCTGACGTTACTGAACCCCACAAACACAGGAGCTAGTGTTTTACTCTGTGAAGACGGCACTTCCGAGCAACAACTGGCTGTGTTGAAGCCCAGGGACAAGCACGGAGCAGGCTGAGGCTGCATTGAAGAAATTTTAAGATCGGTTGTAGACTACTAATTTGAACCAAGCTCCACTTAGGCCTGTGGCTTCACTGATTTTCGTATTTCCCCTGTCCTCCAACCCCGCCAGTTACAGCTCCGAAGTGGCGTCTGCACAATCCACACTTGTTCCTGTGTTACAGGTGTTCAGTCCGGTCAGTTAATCCCCTGATGTGTGTCCGGCAATGTCGCCTGCTCTGTCCACATTCCCATAATGGGAATGTGGACAGAGCAGGCGACATTGCCGGACACACATCAGGGGATTAACTGACCGGACTGAACACCTGTAACACAGGAACAAGTGTGGATTGTGCAGACGCCACTTCGGAGCTGTAACTGGCAGGGTTGGAGGACAGGGGAAATACGAGAGACAGTGGAGCCACAGGCCTAATTGGAGCACTGTTAAAAATCAGTAGTGGTACGACTGTGTAGGCAGCAGGAGACTTTGCCATCTACACAGCAGGGGATCAGCTGACGTTACTGAACCCCACTGAGACACGGGAGCAAGTGTCTCTTTCCGTGTGGACGGCACTTCCGAACTACAACTGGCTGTGTTGAAGCCCAGGAAATAGGAGGGTGTAGGCAGAGGCCTACTGTATTTTGAATGAGGTGACAGCAGGAGAGACTGCCATCCACACAGCAGGGGATCAGCTGACATTACTGAACCCCACTGAGACACGGGAGCAAGTATCTCTTTCCGTGTGGACGGCACTTCCGAACTACAACTGGCTGTGTTGAAGCCCAGGAAATAGGAGGGTGTAGGCAGAGGCCTACTGTATTTTGAATGAGGTGACAGCAGGAGAGACTGCCATCCACACAGCAGGGGATCAGCTGACATTACTGAACCCCACTGAGACACGGGAGCAAGTATCTCTTTCCGTGTGGACGGCACTTCCGAACTACAACTGGCTGTGTTGAAGCCCAGGAAATAGGAGGGTGTAGGCAGAGGCCTACTGTATTTTGAATGAGGTGACAGCAGGAGAGACTGCCATCCACACAGCAGGGGATCAGCTGACATTACTGAACCCCACTGAGACACGGGAGCAAGTATCTCTTTCCTTGTGGACGGCACTTCCGAACTACAACTGGCTGTGTTGAAGCCCAGGAAATAGGAGGGTGTAGGCAGAGGCCTACTGTATTTTGAATGAGGTGACAGCAGGAGAGACTGCCATCCACACAGCAGGGGATCAGCTGACGTTACTGAACCCCACTGAGACACGGGAGCAAGTGTCTCTTTCCGTGTGGACGGCACTTCCGAACTACAACTGGCTGTGTTGAAGCCCAGGAAATAGGAGGGTGTAGGCAGAGGTCTACTGTATTTTGAATTAGGTGACAGCAGGAGAGACTGCCATCCACAAAGCAGGGGATCAGCTGACGTTACTGAACCCCACTGAGACACGGGAGCAAGTATCTCTTTCCGTGTGGACGGCACTTCCGAGCTACAACTGGCTGAGTTGAAGCCCAGGAAATAGGAGGGTGTAGGCAGAGGCCTACTGTCTTTGGAATGCGGAGACAGCAGGAGAGACTGCCATCTCCACAGCAGGGGATCAGCTGGCAATGATGAACCCCACTAACACTTGAACGAATGTGTTTGGCTCTGTGGAGACGACACTTCTGAACACCAACTGACGCTGTTGGAGCCCAGGATTAGGCGTGGAGCAGGCTGGGGCCTACTGGATTTTGGCAGGTGAAGGCAGCAGGAGACTTGCCATCTCCACAGCAGGGGAACAGCTGGCAGTGCTGAACCCCACTAACACTCTAACGAATGTGTTTGGCTCTGTGGAGACGACACTTCTGAACACCAACTGACGCTGTTGGAGCCCAGGATTAGGCGAGGAGCAGGCTGGGGCCTACTGGATTTTGGCAGGTGAAGGCAGCAGGAGACTTGCCATCTCCACAGCAGGGGAACAGCTGGCAGTGCTGAACCCCACTAACACTCTAACGAATGTGTTTGGCTCTGTGGAGACGACACTTCTGAACACCAACTGACGCTGTTGGAGCCCAGGATTAGGCGAGGAGCAGGCTGGGGCCTACTGGATTTTGGCAGGTGAAGGCAGCAGGAGACTTGCCATCTCCACAGCAGGGGAACAGCTGGCAGTGCTGAAACCCACTAACACTCTAACGAATGTGTTTGGCTCTGTGGAGACGACACTTCTGAACACCAACTGACGCTGTTGGAGCCCAGGATTAGGCGTGGAGCAGGCTGGGGCCTACTGGATTTTGGCAGGTGAAGGCAGCAGGAGACTTGCCATCTCCACAGCAGGGGAACAGCTGGCAGTGCTGAAACCCACTAACACTCTAACGAATGTGTTTGGCTCTGTGGAGACGACACTTCTGAACACCAACTGACGCTGTTGGAGCCCAGGATTAGGCGAGGAGCAGGCTGGGGCCTACTGGATTTTGGCAGGTGAAGGCAGCAGGAGACTTGCCATCTCCACAGCAGGGGAACAGCTGGCAGTGCTGAACCCCACTAACACTCTAACGAATGTGTTTGGCTCTGTGGAGACGACACTTCTGAACACCAACTGACGCTGTTGGAGCCCAGGATTAGGTGAGGAGCAGGCTGGGGCCTACTGGATTTTGGCAGGTGAAGGCAGCAGGAGACTTGCCATCTCCACAGCAGGGGAACAGCTGGCAGTGCTGAAACCCACTAACACTCTAACGAATGTGTTTGGCTCTGTGGAGACGACACTTCTGAACACCAACTGACGCTGTTGGAGCCCAGGATTAGGCGAGGAGCAGGCTGGGGCCTACTGGATTTTGGCAGGTGAAGGCAGCAGGAGACTTGCCATCTCCACAGCAGGGGAACAGCTGGCAGTGCTGAACCCCACTAACACTCTAACGAATGTGTTTGGCTCTGTGGAGACGACACTTCTGAACACCAACTGACGCTGTTGGAGCCCAGGATTAGGCGAGGAGCAGGCTGGGGCCTACTGGATTTTGGCAGGTGAAGGCAGCAGGAGACTTGCCATCTCCACAGCAGGGGAACAGCTGGCAGTGCTGAACCCCACTAACACTCTAACGAATGTGTTTGGCTCTGTGGAGACGACACTTCTGAACACCAACTGACGCTGTTGGAGCCCAGGATTAGGCGAGGAGCAGGCTGGGGCCTACTGGATTTTGGCAGGTGAAGGCAGCAGGAGACTTGCCATCTCCACAGCAGGGGAACAGCTGGCAGTGCTGAAACCCACTAACACTTGAACGAATGTGTTTGGCTCTGTGGAGACGACACTTCTGAACACCAACTGACGCTGTTGGAGCCCAGGATTAGGCGAGGAGCAGGCTGGGGCCTACTGGATTTTGGCAGGTGAAGGCAGCAGGAGACTTGCCATCTCCACAGCAGGGGAACAGCTGGCAGTGCTGAAACCCACTAACACTCTAACGAATGTGTTTGGCTCTGTGGAGACGACACTTCTGAACACCAACTGACGCTGTTGGAGCCCAGGATTACGCATGCCGCATGCAGAGGCCAATGGGCAGCGGTTTTTATGGAGGTTGTGGACTACTACTGATTCTAACCATGCTCCACTTAGGCCTCTGGCTCCACTGTCTCTACTATTTACCCTGGCCTCCAACCCCGCCAGCTACATCTCTGAAGTGGCGTCAGCACAATCTACACTTGTTCCTGTGTTACTGGTGCTCAGTCCCGTCAGTTGATCCCCTGATGTTTGTCCGGCAAGTTCGCCAGCTCTGTCCTCATTCCCACTACTGGTTATGGGAATGTGGACAGAGCAGGAGACCTTGCCGGACACACATCAGGGGATAAACTGATGGGACTGAGCCACAGGAACACAGGAACAAGTGTAGATTGTGCTGACGCCACTTCAGAGATGTAGATGGCGGGGTTGGAGGTCAGGGGAAATAGTAGAGACAGTGGAGCCAGAGACCTAAGTTGGGCACGGTTAAAAATCAGTAGTGGTTTGAATGTTGATGGAGCTGGTGACTTTGCCGTCCACACAGCAGGGGATCAGCTGGCATTACTGAACCCCACTAACACAGGAGCTAGTGTGTTTCTCTGTGCAGACGACACATCTGAGCGACAACTGGCTGTGTTGAAGCACAGGGATTATAGTTCAGGTGGTAGAAAAATGAACACACCAGCAGACCTGGATACAGTTGCCAACCACTAATTTAGTCTGTAAGAGGAATGGCAAAGTCTTTGGAGATCCAGGCCTTGTTCATTTTCAGAAAAGTCAGCCGGTCAACATTATCGGAAGATAGTCGCGTGCGACGGTCTGTTAGTACACCACCTGCGGCACTAAAGACACGTTCCGATAATACACTGGCAGCAGGGCAAGCCAGCACCTCCAATGCATACTGGCTAAGCTCTGGCCATGTATCCAGCTTAGAGACCCAAAACTTGAAGGGGGAAGAGCCATCTGGGAGTACAGCGACAGGGCAAGACATGTAGTCTGACACCATCTGACGGAAGCGTTGCCTCCTGCTGACTCGAGGCGTCGCTGATGGTGTAGACAATTGTGGTGGACACACAAAACTTTGCCACATTTGGGCCATAGTGGTCTTGCCTTGTGCTGCGGCGCTGCCTCTGCTCCCTCTTTGTGCAGAGTTTCCTCCACTGCCTCGACGCACAGAGCTGCTTTGTAAAGCACTAGCAACAATGCTGTCGGGTGGAATGGAAAACATTATGGACTGCACCAGTGACTCTTCGTACTCCCGCATTTTACGCTCCCGGTTCAACGTTGGTATGAGCCTTTGTACGCTGTCCCGGTAGCGAGGATCTAGGAGGGTGTACACCCAATAATCAGCCGAGACGAGAATGTGGGCGATGCGGCGGTCGTTTCTCAGGCACTGCAGCATGAAATCAACCATGTGCTGCAGACTCCCAACTGCCAAAGAACCGTTGTCCCCTGTTTGAGGCGTGACCTCGGCCTGCTCTGCATCACCCCACCCTCGCTGTACATACTGAGTAGAGGTTTGTGTACCTCCCTCCTCTGGAGAGATGTCTTCCTCCTCCATCGACTCCTCCTCATCCTCCTCACAAAGTGCCCCCTGCCTAGGCCTTTGTGAGGAAACACGTAGCGCAGACTGTCCAGAAGCAGATGGCATTTGGGACTCCTCATCCTCCACCTCTTCTGAAACCTCATCCCTTAGTGCTTGCAGTGTTTGTTGAAGCAGGCAGATAAGGGGGACAGTCATGCTGACTAGTGCATCATCTGCACTCGCCATCCGCGTGGATTCATCGAAGGCACGCAAAACGAGGCAGATGTCCTTCATAGAGGCCCACTCAATGGTGCTGAAGTGTGAACGGCGCACAGTGCGACTTGTTTGCGCCTGATGCAGCTGGTACTCCATGACTGCTGCCTGCTGCTCACACAACCGCTCCAACATATGTAACGTTGAATTCCACCGGGTGGGTAGGTCACATATGATGCGATGTTCCGGAAGGCCAAATCGTCGCTGCAGAGCAGCGAGGCGCGATCTTGCCGTGCTGGAACGTCGCAAGTGAGCGCACTCTATGCGGACCTTGTGCAACAGTGCAGCAAGATCCGGATAGTCCCTCAGAAAGCTCTGCACGACCAAGTTAAGAACATGTGCCAGACATGGGATGTGTGTGAGGTTGCCTAGGCCAAGAGCTGCCACCAGATTTCGGCCATTGTCACACACTACCAAGCCCGGCTGGAGATTCGCTGGCCCAAACCACACATCGCTCTCCAGCTTGATAGCATTCCAGAGCTCCTGCGCTGTGTGGCTTCGATTCCCCAAAGAAATTAATTTGAGTACAGCCTGTTGACGTTTGGCCACGGCTGTGCTCATATCGGTCGTAACAGGCTCCTGCTCTGCTGTTTCTGAGGAACTTGAGTAGGAGGAGGAGTCTATGTGTACAGACTGGAGTCCTGCAATCCGTGGCGTTGGAAGAACACGTACAGCGCCACTCTCCAGATCCGTACCCGGCTCCACAACATTGACCCAGTGGGCAGTGAGGGAAAGGTATCGTCCCTGTCCATGGTTACTGGTCCACGCATCGGTGGTCAGGTGGACCTTGCTACTAACGGCGTTTAGTAGCGCATGTTTTATTTTGCCCTCAACATGTTTCTGCAGGGCAGGGACGGCTCGCCTGCTGAAATAAAAGCGGCTGGGCACGTTGTATTGGGGGACTGCCAATGCCATTAAGTCCCGGAAGGTGTCAGTGTCCACCAGCCTGAATGACAGCATTTCAACTGCCAGAAGTTTGGCAATGCCAGCATTCAGAGACTGTGCTCGGGGATGGTTTGCCGAGTAAGGGTGCCTTTTATCCCATGCCTGTGCTACCGATGGCTGTGATGGATGGGAACGTGCTGCTATGGGTGTAATCTGACAGGGTCTCCGGACAACAGTGGCAGAGGTTCTTCCTTGGCGATCCTGTGAGGAAGCCGAACCAGCAGTGTGTGAACTGGAGGAAGAGGGCCCAACACGAACTGAAGAGGTGGTAGGTGGTGCTGTACGTTGGCCTACGTCTTCAGGGTGTCTCTGCAACTCCAACTCGTGCTTGGTGCGCACATGTTTCCACATATTTGTGGTATTGAGGTTGCTGACATTTCTCCCTCTTTTGACTCTCTGATGACACAGCTTGCATTTGACAAAGCAAATGTCATCTGCAACTGTGTCAAAAAAGGACCACGCACTGCAACTCTTGTGAGCGCCCGGTTTGCCTTTGGAAGGAGGAATGCTCCTAACGGGTGCCGAAGTGGAGGGTACAGGCAACCAAGTCTTCCCCCTCCCTCTGCCTCCTGTTTTGGCCGGTAGGGGAATCTCTTCCTCCGAGCTGCTCCCACCACCTTCCTGTTGCTCACTCCATGATGGGTCAAGGACCTCATCATCTTCCCTCCCCTCTTCAAACAGCTGCTTCTCCGGGGTTGTCTCGCCAGCACCGTACGCACCAGAAAGTGGCAACTGAGTCTCGTCATCATCTGATGCGTACTGAGGTGTGCTGACCATAGGCACTGGCCCACTCGCCTCTTCAGATTCAGAGGGACAAAGAAGTTGCGCATCACTGCATACTCCCTCTTCTTCACATTCAGGAATGCTGCTTGGCTGGCCCCCTCTTTCCAAGCCAACAGATTCCGAGAACAGAAGTAGAGACTGTGATGGCTCCTGTCCATGTCTCTCTGACTGCCTGGGCACTTTGGCAGGTGGTGAAGAGACAGATGGTTGCTCTTCGGTGCTCTGACCCTGAGAGGATGCGGAAGTAATTGAAGTCGATGCGTTAGCTGCCATCCATCCGACAACGGCTTCAATTTGTTCCTCCCGCAGCAGTGGGGTACGTTGAGGTCCTACAAAGCTGTGCATAAAGGACTGTTGCCTGCTAAAACTGGGGGATGCTGATCCACTGGTGCCCGCAGCAGGCCCAGAATCCCCACGTCCTCTACCTGTAGAATCCCCACGTCCTCTCCCTGCAGAATCCCCACGTCCTCTCCCTGCTGAAACTCCACGCCCACGCCCACGCCCACGCGCCTTACTCCCTGCCTTCTTCATCTTGCAAGACTGCTTAAGATAGGCAAAAAAGTACAAAGGGGGGCCTTAGTGTGCTTATTCCTGAACAGCTGGTTACAGGTACAAGAAACACTAATTTTATGAAGTGTGTGTGTGTGGACTAGACTTTAATAGGAGCTGATGTGGCCTACACAAGTTCAAAATGTAGTGTTTGGTGAACTTTTTTTGTGGTTTCTTTGTTGGAAACAAACTCAAAGTATGTGAACAAAGAATTGAAACTGATAGTATCACCAACTTTTTGGAGCTATTACAATGCAGGCAGGTAACCTACAATGCAAAAGATGAGGCTCCAAAAAAATTGGGTAATACTAATCTGGCTGCGCCGGCAGGGCACAAGCCAGAAAAAAAGGCTCCTCTATCTACTCCTATATAGTGTTTGCAACCAACCAATGTTGATGGATACGGATGGATGCACACTAATAGGAGAAGAAAAAATGAGCTGCACTCAAAGACAAATATGTGTGAGGCAGTGACGCACGTTGAGCGTCCTACAACCAGACGTAGCTGCAGGACACTCTACTCAGCGTGAGCTGCACTCACACACAGTCAGAGGCCTCTCAGACAGCCGTCAACAGTGCAGCTAAGTGGGCACTGGCACTGACAGGCTGCAGAAAGGCTCCGCTGTGTACTCCTATATAGTGTTTGCAACCACCGTAGATGGAGACGGATGGATGTACACTAATAGAAGAAAAAATGAGCTGCACTCAAATAAAAATATGTGTGAGGCACTGACGCACGCTGAGCGTCCTACAGCCAGACGTAGCTGCAGGACACACTACTCAGCGTGAGCTGCACTCACACACAGTCAGAGACCTCTCAGACAGCCGTGAACAGTGCAGCAAAGTGGACACTAGCACTGAAAGGCTGCAGAAAGGCTCCGCTGTCTACTACTAGTGTTTGCAACCAACGTATATGGATACGGATGGAAGCACACTAGATTGAAATTATGTAAAAAATGCAGCTCAAAAAATAAAAGATGTATGAGGCAGCAGTGATCACACTGGGTGGCCTACAGCCTGACGTGGCTGCAGGACCCACTCCACAGCGTGAGCTGCACTCACACAGCCCTTGCAGACAGCTGTGAACACTGCTGCTAGGGCAAAGAAGGCTACAGTGGTGGTTTATGTAGCCTGGGTAAAGCACTAGATGTTTGGTGGAATCGCTATTTCTAACTGTCCCTCACAGTCTTCTACAGCAGCCTGTCCCTAACTGAATTCACAGCAGAGTGACCAGAAATGGCGGCTGCGGTGGCTTTTATAGTGCATCATGACATCATTTCGGCAGCCAATCACAGCCATGCCAATAGTTAACATGCCTACATGCCTAACAGGATGTGCCCACACTTCGGAGGATTCCCATTGGCTTAATCAAAGCAAGCAGGCTCATAGCATGATGGGAACTTCCGATTCCGATTCCGATTCCGGAATCCGATATGACAAAAGTATCGGAACTAAGTATCGGAATTCCGATACCGCTAATATCGGCCGATACCCGATACTTGCGGTATCGGAATGCTCAACACTAGTCAGAGGTGCTGCAGTTTTTTTTTCATCAGCAGCATTTTGGTTGAGATTCGATTAAATATCCACATTCATCATCCATATTTATAAAATCTGCATAGTAAATTGACCAGATGTAGATATTCAACATAAATTTCATTATTTGCAAGGCATAGAAGGATTTTTTTCTAAGACATGATGGAACTTTAGAAGTGGCACAAAGTCTTGTGCACCCTCTGTGCTGTGTGCATAAGGAATTCTTGCTGCCATGTTGCAGTAAGTTTTTGATGAGGTTACAGGGAACACAATGGAGTGCATTTATCATCGTGCTGAATTTTTTTCTAAAAGGTGGACTTGGTTTAGCAGCTTTGAACATGGCATATCATTGTGCAATAAATGTACTAATATGTATGAAAACTGAAGCAAATTGTAGCTGACATCATTGCCAACAATTGGCATAGGTTTCATTTTCTGGTGCCTATGCAACCCAAAGATGGTTTAAGTAAGTTTATGAAGAGGTATGCTCCTTCTAATAACTTTAGCATAACTTCCTCTAATTAGGTTATGTAGTTCAGAACTAAAGTACGCCAATCTTCATAAATTCTTCTTCAAGTGAATAAAGGTTGTAAAACATATCCAGACAAAATGGAAGCTAGTACAAATGGTTTTCTCCTATTGAATGGAAATTTACATTAATCTTTACACAGGGTTTGCTCTGTGGTTGAGGAGTTCTTTTTATATCTTAGAACCATTTGATTGATAAATGAATGTGAAATATGTCTATGATCCTTCGAGTTCATTTAATCTGTTGAAAACTAGAAGCATTTGACACAATAGGATTACTTAATGCTGAGTCCAGATTCAATGTGAAATAATACTCAGCACAAAAAATAACAATTTATCACTCAGCTTCTAAACATGCTGAGCAGATTAACATCAGCATCTGCTGCCCACACAGACTAATTAAAACTGTTAACTAGTTAGTGGAATAACACTGTGCCTCCTTACTTACCCAACACCTTCTCTATCCCCAACCCCCTTAAGCTTATTTTATCACAATGTGAAAAATGTACTAACATATGTCTCACATCACAAATGTGCAATAGGTTTACATTGAGGAAAAAGTCTAATTGGGAAACTTGTTAACATCAATAGCGGTCTAGCCTGAACATGTCAGCACAATAGAAAAGGACTGTTCTCAGCATTATGAAGCCTCTGGACATTAAAGGTGTTCTCCTGCAAATACAAGCAACTTGGTAATATACAATATAATATCAGCTCTGGCAAAAATTAAGAAACCACTGCACAGTTTTATAAAAATCAGCTTCTCTACATGTCTGACAGCCAGTCCATTCCAGTGTCAGTTGAATTCCATATACCTCATTCTACTTAATGTGCTTCTGATTTGGTGATCACCTGAACCAAATCTTATTTAACGAAGGAAAGTATAAAAAAAATCCTGCTGTTGTGTTCACAATCCTCTTGCAATAGGACAATCTGGATGGCAAAATAAGTGCTAGTAATATCCCAAATGAAATAGGAATGAAAAAATAGCTTTTAACCATGCCAAAGGAGTTGAAAAGAAAAGTCTTGAGTGAGGAAAAGAAGGGGTCAATTCTGGCTTTACTAGCAGAGGGATACAGTGAGCATCATGTTGCCTCCATTCTTAAAATTTCTAAGATGGCAATCCATTACAAAAAAGTCAAGCAGCAGACATTAGGGACAACAAGTCTACAGACTGGCAGAGGTTGAAAACGACTCTCCACTGATCTCATCTTATTTGAATGTCACTTTGCAACTGCAGGATGACATCAAGGAATAGCAAACGGCAGCTGGCGTGAAATGCATGGCAAGAACAGTTCATATCAGGCTCCTAGAGGCTGGGCTCAAGTCATGTAAAGCTTAAAAAAGCCTTTCATCAATGAGAAGCAAAGGAAAACTAGGCTAAAGTTTGCCAAAGACCATAAGGATTGGACAATTTTCACTGATTCTGACACCATCCTAAAAGAACAGTTTATTCAAGTGGATCAGTTAAGAAGCTTTCAAGCTCTGTCACCCAG
Source organism: Dendrobates tinctorius (assembly GCF_039654945.1). Classification (NCBI taxonomy): domain Eukaryota; kingdom Metazoa; phylum Chordata; class Amphibia; order Anura; family Dendrobatidae; genus Dendrobates; species Dendrobates tinctorius. Next base: position 11,691,748 of record NW_027361692.1, read on the forward strand.
TCAAGTGGGGGTGGGGAAAGCCGGTCCATTCGATGTATGACCCGTACCCCAACAGATGGGGTGGAAAGAACTGAGTCATCTGAAAAACATCCCTTTGTATAGGTCACCAGAAGAGACCCGGGACCAGAGGGCCCTAGTGTGGCATGACCCACCCCAAGGACAATCTCATCCAAACAGGACAAAACCTGAAAACACATGACAACATCTCTACCCCGGGGTCCAATATGCTGGAGGTGCCGAGAAAAAGGGCATATTTCCCAGAACTGCCCCTGCTCAGACAAAGGATGTAGAGTGTGAGCCAGGACATTTAATTGAGGATCATCTCCAGGGGTAGGGCTCACTGGAGGGAATGACCCATGTAGGCAAGGCCTGAAATGCCTTAAGAACCTGATGTCCCAAAGACCACTGATGGATGTACTGATTGAAAACAAGACTATGCATGAGGAAAACTGATTAAGTTGACGGCCTTTAAACAGATGAACATTCCAGTCCACGGGATAGCGTGGATGCACGTGAAGATTGGAGATCTGTATGTGGTCAAAATAGGATTGCGATGGTGGATGGTTATTCATGGTCATGGTTTATTAGGAATGAAAATCCTGTGTGATGTTCCACAAAGATGGCCCAGGATACTGGCAGAGAGTCACCAAGCATCGGCCGACTGAGCTAGGTATGTGGGATTTGCTACAGTGTTCCTGAAGATGAAGTGGTGGGTATTGCAATTATCCCACCAAGGTGTCAAAATATTCAGATGGATGTGGGTAACCACCAAAGACTCAACAGAATATAGGTGATTATTGAGCCCCAGAAACCAACAGGAACTGGACAAGGCCTGATGATCGCACATACTATTGCAACAGTGGTGGATGGACAAGTGGCCATCTGGTGTGCCAATGTATATGATTTTCCTGTCGTGCTTCGGGTACGTGAAAAATTTCTGGATTTGTATGTGTATGGAGGAGCGACAGTCCCTGAAATTAAACTGACCCTTATTACTGAGGAACATTAACAATGGACTGTGACTGTGTATGAAGCTCCAAGGATAGAGCCGACTGCAAAGTGTAATGGCTGGAAGATCCTCAAAATAATACAACTGGATACCAGTCAGTTCTCCTCTGAACAAATTCAGCTGAAAGAAGACCTATTATGGGAGTTTCAAGCTCAATGAACACGAGATTCCGATGGGAGACACAACTCCAATCCATGAGCGATATCAACAAATTCCTCCTAACCTATACCAGGAAGTAAAAGCCATTGTTTAACAGATTGTGAATAGTGGAGTAGTGTGGCAAGGTCAGAGTCCATGGGTGGCACTGATAGTGCTCGTCTGAAAGAGAATACTAATGCTGACACTTTGTCCTGAGTCACCCTTCCCTTTTCCTCCAGAGAGGTGGATGAACAGGATGAAGAGACAGAGATATCGGACTTAGGTTGAGTGAAACTTGTGGCCTCCATAGCCAAGACTAATGGAGTAACAGCAGGCCAGATGGTGTTGCTAAGCAGGACACTGTCTGAATGGGCCCAGACCCAAGATGGCAAACCTGTAATCCAGATGATCAAGAGCTAGAAGGGAAATGGCCTTCAGTGATGGCTGGAAGATTCTGCATCAGTGGGAATGACTTTGTGTTAAAGATGGCGTAATAAACCCAACAGTGTATTTGCTGTCAGAGAGAGAAAAGAAGTGGTAAGTTGTGATTCCTAGCAGCCTTGTTTGGAGTGTAGCTAAGGAGGACCATGAGAAAAGGGCTCATTTCAGTCCAGAGAAAACTTACAAATGTATTCAACTATTTGTGTACTGTCCTCAGCTGGAGCAGATCATCAGAGAGGTCTGCCAGCAATGCAGACCTTGCGAGCTGGCAAAGACACCAGAGCAGAGGGTGCCAACTCAAGTCAACTGCACCCGTGGAGATATTGATGATCAAGTATCTACTGTTAGGGCGTGCCGTAGGAGGGCTACAGTACTGTCTAGTAATGACAGATCACTTTTCACAGTTTGCGGTGGCCATACTGACCCATGACAAAGCGGCAGAGACAGCGGCTTGGGTCATGAGTAGACACTTCACTCAACTGTACAGATGTTCGATTCACTCTGACCGAGGAGCATGCTGTCAAGAAAAAGTCATGTAAATGTTCTATGGGATCCAGAGGTCCTGAACTACAAAGTATCACTCACAAGGAAATGGCGCCTGTGAGAAATTTAATCGAACACTGCTGCAGATGCTTCAAACCCTGTAGAGAGACAAAAATTTGTGGTGGACGGATTATTAGCCTGAACTGCTCTGTGCCTACAATAACTGAGTGCATTGCACTACTGGTTACACTCCATAGATGTTACTATTTGGACACTCCGGATGTGAAGTGTTCAAACTTAACTTAAGTACTCCAACCGAAGAAAAACACCACACTCTAGATTCATGGGTGAAGGAGAACCAAATCAGACTGAAAACTATTCACCAGTTGGTAGGAGATAAGTTACAAAATCAGTTACTCCGAGACCATAGTTCAGTCCAAACGGAACAGTTCATAACTGGTGACAGAGTGCTAGTCCTTGTAAAGACTACCATTATAAAGTTGGATATTCACTGGGAGTCAGAACCCTACAAGGTGTTGAAGCAGGTAATTCCGAATGGATCAGTGTACGATGTGAAGCGAGAAGACAGATCCAGTCCATTACGTCAACTACATGGGAGCATGTTTCACCCCTGTTTGTCCATCGAGCTCCCAAGACAACCTCAGTCTGAGTCCAGCAGGATCAACAGACCCCTTAAGATTACAATGATTACCTAATGGTGGACTGTACAAGTCATGTCAAGCTTAACAGACATTACAGCTCTGACACTCAAATCAAAGCCGCAACTACAGAGGGACAGAGGAGCTGATGGCCCTATAAAGTCCATGGAACCTGCTGGCTTTGGTAGGTCAGAGCATCCCACAGTGGGCGTCCCTCCACAAAGATACCTCCAAAATGACTTTGAGTGGGGCTAGATCTCGGTTGGTGCGGTTTTTGCAGAAACATCAAAATGTTAGTGAGGTGGAATGTAAGTGTTAATCACAATTTAATGTATTGTTGGAGATTTGTGGTGTAATATATGATCTGGCCAGTAGAGGGCAGCGGACAGCAGAGAGGCTGGAGATGCAGCACGGGAGTTTGGCAGTTGGTGACAGTTCTTGGTTAATTCAAGCGGAGAGTGAAGCTGCACATCGTTGGAAAAAGGTCTGGATAGAACGGTTTCTGGATCTGTTTTTGGTGACTCTTGGACTCGTTTAGCTTGACATGAGCTGACTCGGTGAGGACAACCAAGGACAGAGCATCTTGGGCTAGGTCACATGAGGCATATTTCTAAGGACTTAGAGAAACCCTGAGTTGGAAAGATAGCATTCTCTGAAAGCTTTAAATCAGCATTTCTGATTATTCGAGACTCAGCCCAGCTAGGGCTCTTCTAGTTCAGTCGCAGAACATAATGGTACCAACTTACTTCTGAACATATATGCTGTGGTAGATTGTCTCACTCAGCTGTACACAGAGATAGATACGGGAACACAGTCTCTTTAATAACTTCCTTGGTTTATTGGTTGCAGCATAAATCAAGTGAAGCACAAAGTAAACACGGCCCTCTACGCAAAAAACAGCAAAACAAAACAAAGTAGTAGTGCAAAGCACAGTCCTTGTGTTAGCGGGGATCAGCCCGCTTAGGGTAAGCAAGACCCACCATTAAGGTTTTAGCATACACAACCACTTCTCTGGAGTGTTCCTCTCCAGACATTGAACACCCACTACCTCTGGAGGCCAGCTCTTTAAACCTCAGACAACATCCTGCGGTGGAGAAAAGCAACCTCCCACCTGCTGTATGGTTTTCCACAAAAGCCCAGACCTTCAAAAAAATTGGCTACTTAACCCCTGCCAACACTTAATGGACTGGAGGATAAATGTATGGGTTTTTAAATCACTGAAGCCATTAGCCTTTATGAAACATAGCTCTGCTCCAGCACCTTGCCAATGGCTTTGTCACATATCCCCTCCCTCTGGTCAAAGCTGGGGGTTTGGCACCTTGACTTGCTAAATAGGGCAGGGCATCTGTGTTACCATGTAACTTCCTGTGCCTGTGCTAGAATCTACCTACTCACCTGGGCTTTCTTCCCCTTCTTTTCTCTCATCCATCTCAGGGGCGCATGATCTGACAATAGCCTGAACTTTCTGCCTAACAGGTAGTATCGCAGGGTGTCGATTGTCCACTTGAGGGCCAAACACTTTTTCTCTAGTGTGGTATATTTTTTTTCACCGGAGGAGAGTTTCTTACTCAGGTATAGGACTGGATGTTCATCACCATCTATTTCCTGGGAAAACACAGCTCCCAAACCAGCCTCGGAGGCGTCCGTCTGGATCATAAACTTCTTAGTGATGTCAGGTGCGACCAAGGCCGGCTGACTGCATAGGGTGAGCTTCAACTCCTGGAATGCCATCTCTGCTTTAGAGGACCATTTGGCCATCAACATCTTTGTGCCCTTGAGATGATCATTCAGAGGGTAAGCTATCATTGGGAAATTTTGGCTAAAGCGCTGATAGTATCTCACAATTCCCTGAAATGCCCTAACCTGCTTTTTAGAGACCGTCTGCGGCCACTTTTTGATTGACTCCACCTTATCTATTTGTGGCTTTATTTCACCCTTTCTAACGATGTTTACCTAAGTATTTTACCTCTTCTTTCCCCGGGGCGCACTTCTTTGGGTTTATGGTAAGCCCTGCTTTCCTCAGGTCAGCCAGTACTGCCTGGACTTTCTGCAGGTGACTTCCCCACTCTAGGCTGAAGATCGTGATGTGATCTAAATAAGCGGCGGCATACTTTTTTGAGAGGCTAGGATCCAGTCTGGAAGGTAGGTAGGCCCTCTGGAAGGTAGCTGGGACTCCTTGTATGCTGAAAGCACCCGTCAGGTGTAGAAGAAGGCCGTCTTCTCCTTGGCACTTGGGGACATGAGAATTTTTCTAGCCAACCCTAGCCTTTCATCGACCTGGGTCATCGGACACATCGAACTTGCACACCTCATTTAGCTTTCGGTAGTCATTGCAGAAGTGGCACTCTCCATTGGGCTTCAGTACATGGACAATAGGGCTGGACCAGCCGCTCTTTGACTCCTCAATGATGCCCATGCTCAACATTCTCCGCACCTCCTTGGAAATTACCTTGTGGCTTCGGGAATCCGATATGGCTTTTGTTTCACCCTCACATGCAGTTCAGTCAGGATTTCATGCTCCACTGGCACTGTTGTTTCTAGGCCAGTGACAGTGTCTCTGCCACTGTGACATCCTCGACCCTGGCCTTAGGACTGGCCTCCAGGCATATACAGTAGGGAAAAAATTATTTAATCAGCCATCAATTGTGCAGTTACAGGTCTGTGAGAGTCAGAAATCGTGCATGTTTTTAGGTGACCAAAACTTATTTTCCACCATAATTTGCAAAATAAATCTTGCCAAATCAGACACGGTGACTTTCTGGATTTGTTTTCTCATTTTGACTCTCATAGTTGTGGTTTACCTATGATGTCAATTACAGGCCTCTCTCATCTTTTTAAGTGGGAGAACTTGCACAATTGGTGGCTGACTAAATACTTTTTTCCTCACTGTAGGTCTCACTGCAGTTGTTATACAACAAGGAAAACCTGTCATTCATTTGATAACGTTTATAATTGCACTGTTGCATTAATTGTATCTCGATAGAAAGCATTGAAATGCACAATGAACGAACCAAAGAGAAAGACATCGCTCCCTAGACTGAGACTTATAGTTCTTTTATATGATGTGTAGCCGAAAACATAGATCAAATTAATCTTAATTTTAAATTGTAAAATAGTTAAAGAATAATGATAAGGTAAAAATAAATATTACTATCAATATATTATTAAAAAATTCAGCATCAAGATAGTAAATTCTACTTCAGGAAACAGTACAGGTTTCAGAAAATGGTCACATATGCCTCTGTACTGGAGAAGCTCCTTGGGGCACTATATAATGGGAGGATTTGTTACGCAGGAATATACTGTAATGTAAGCACTGACACCAGCAGCCTTATTTTTATGAGGTCTTATGTCAGCACATCTCGCCCTCAACTCCGAATATTGGCATCAGCACTCATACTGTAAATAGGTTATTGTCAGCAAATGCTATACTTTCTTGCAAAATGGTAATAAATATGAACAACTAAGGGAAATGCTGTAGTGCAGAGTGAGTTAATGAATATGTCATCAGAGAACTCCTGTAGGGAGCGATCCCTGAAGAACCCTTATGCAAGCTGTGGAAAGTTATGGATGATTTTCGAAGTGCAGACACCTATTAAAAAGGTGTGAAAGAGGGTTTGCTGCATCATGTTAGTGCATTAGTTCTGAGACGTGGGCTGGTAAATACTGCTGCCCCTTTTTTGATGTGTTAATTCTTGAATTTTTGGAGAATTTTTCATTCTCTTTTTGTGGCTTTGCTTTTAATCTTTTAATTTCATAATACATCAAGACCAAAATCGGGCAAAAATTTGTTATAATTTTTGTTGAGCTCTATTTTACTGGATTTGTATCCTTCCACAGACTCAAGAGTTCAAGAAAATTTGTTACCTCGTGAAACAAATAGTGTTCAGTTTTTGCTCTTATTTTGTTCTTGCTGCTCCCATGAGTATTCTACTTTTTTTTAAATAATCCACTGTACAGTTCCAGAGATAGCTTTTATTTAGTGCAAATTTTTATGATCTTTATGCTGCTCTACATCATTACTCTGTGAGCAATGTCTCCTTTGTAATGATCCTAAAAATCAGAATATTGGACATACTAAATAAAAAGGTCCTTGTCACTGGAAACAAAGGGCGGATTGGTCTTTTGGCAATTCTGACAAATGCCAAGTGGCTGCAATGTTGAGAACACTTTAACTTCCATCATAGTTCACAGGATGCCAGTATCGTTACAACTGTAGTGGGGCAGAGAGCCATCAGGTTCCTGTTTCACCACTTACTCAGGCGTTGCCTGCAAGAGGATGAGGCCAGGGGATGTCAGGCATAATAATAATAATAATAAATTTTATTTTTATAGCGCCGACATATTCCGCAGCACTTTACATTTCAGAGGGGATTTGTACAGACAATAGACATTACAGCATAACAATAATCACATACAGTAGATTATAACAAATACCAAGAGGAGTGAGGGCCCTGCTCGCAAGCTTACAGTCTATGAGGAAAGAGGTAGACACGAAAGGTGGGTGGTAACAGTTGCCCTGATTGTATGGACCAGCCATAATGTTAAGTGTGTAACAGTACAGACACAGAGGGCTAATGGATGCATAAAGCATGTGGGAACATGATGCTGGGAACCTGGTTATGGTAAAACTTTTGGCTCTGCCACACAGGGATAGGTTAGGTTAATGTGTTGAGGCGATAGGCCAGTCTGAATAAATGCGTTTTCAGGACACGCTTAAAATTGTGGGGGTTGGGGACTAATCATATTGACCTGGGAAGTGCATTCCAAAGAATTGGGGCGGCACGTGTAAAGTCTTGGAGAAAGGAGTGGGAGGTTCTGACTATTGAGGATACTAACCTCAGGTCATCAGCAGAACGGAGGGCGCGGGTAGGGTGGTATACTGAAACAAGGGAGGAGATGTAGGGTGGTGCTGAGCCATGGAGGGCTTTGTGGGTGAGGGTAATAAGTTTATACTGAATTCTGGAGTGGATGGGTAGCCAGTGTAATGACTGGCACAAGGTAGAGGCATCGGTGTAACGATTGGTGAGGAATATGATCCTGGCTGCAGCATTCAAGACAGATTGGAGAGGGGAGAGTTTGGTAAGAGGGAGACCGATTAGAAGAGAGTTACAATAGTCGAGACGAGAATGAATAAGAGAAACAGTAAGAGTTTTTGCAGAGTCAAAAGTAAGAAAAGGTCGAATTCTAGAAATGTTTTTGAGGTGCAGATGACAAGAGCGAGCCAGTGATCGAATGTGGGGGGCAAAGGAAAGCTCGGAATCAAGTATGACCCCAAGACAGCGGGCATGTTGCTGGGGAGTAATAGTGGAACCACACACGGAAATGGCAATGTCGGGTGTAGGTACATTAGTAACGGGAGGAAACACAAGGAGTTCAGTCTTTGACAGGTTCAGTTTCAGATATAGTGAGGACATGATATTAGACACAGCGTTTAGACAATCGCCAGTGTTTTCTAGAAAGGCTGGCGTGATGTCAGGAGAAGAAGCGTATAATTGGGTGTCATCAGCATAGAGATGGTACTGGAAACCAAATCTACTGATTGTTTGACCAATAGGGGCAGTGTACAAGCAGAAGAGGAGGGGGCCTAGAACCGATCCTTGAGGAACCCCAACAGTAAGGGGAAGGTGAGAGGAGGAGGAACCGGCAAAAGAAACAGTAAAGGAGCGGTCGGAGAGATAGGAGGAGAACCAGGAGAGAACGGTGTCCTTGAGGCCAATGGAATGGAGCATAGTGAGGAGGAGCTGATGATCCACAGTGTCGAATGCTGCAGAGAGATCCAAGAGAATTAGCATGGAGTAATGACCATTTGATTTAGCTGTTAGCAGATCATTAGAGACTTTAGTGAGGGCAGTTTCAGTGGAGTGTAAAGAGCGGAAACCGGATTGGAGAGGGTCGACCGTATCATTGCAGGCATGATATGACATTGCTTCATCACACTGCCTCCTTCGGTCTGGAGACTACAATTAGTAGAAGCACATCACCGCTCTTATAGGAGCGAGTTGAGTATTAGTTTATTTTTATTTTTGCTAGCCACAGTCTGGACAGTATTACCATAGTGAGACATAGGGGTATAAAGTGGGCAAATTTTACAACAAAGATGCACATGAGACATTATTAGGCCGGGGTCTCACATGCAAGAAACTTGCATGAGTCTCGCATTTTAATACCCGGCTCTGCCGCCGACACTCGGGACGGAAGTGCACCGCTGCATAGAAATACATGCAGCCGGTCACTCCGGTCCCGAGTGCCGGGTATTAAGATGCGAGACTCGTGCGTGTTTCTCGCATGTGTGACCCCGGCCTTATAAGGAGGCACAATTGGGGGCATTATTATAATAATTTTGCATATTGAGGCATTGTTATAAGGAGGCCCAATTGAGGTCTTTATGGGCATTATAATTGTCATAAAGAGGCAGAATAGGGGCATTATTATTAGGAAGTACAGTATGAGGTATTGTTATGAGGAGGCAAATTGGGGTATAGTAATAAGGAGGTAATAAAGCGGCACAATGGATGGCATTATTATTAGGCACAAAGTGGGAATTATTACAATAAAGAGGCACAAGGATGCATTATAATAAGGCACAATAGGGGCATATTTATAAGGTACATTAAAGGCATTATTACAATAAAGAGGCACAGGGAGGCATTGTTACTATAATGTGGATATATAGCTATAAGCAATTAAAGGGGGGCATTTTTATTATAAGGATGCACAGAGTGGGTCGATATTACCATGTGGAGGCACTTTTACTGTATGGGGCACAAAAGGTGGGTACTCTTACTGAGCAGGATACAAAGGACGCATTATTACTATTTGTGAGACTGATTATAATGTGTACAGAGCTGGACGAATGTGTAGAGGGTTCTTGAAGACTGATGCCAAACATGTCTCTGTGTTACATTTTGCAGAGAGGAGTCATAGATGGAAGAAGTGGTCATGGTGGTCTGGGTAGAATGGAAACGGAAAAAGAAAGTGAATGACTATGATAAGCAAGAACATCACTGAATTTTTATGTATAGTGTACATACACACGTGGTCAAAATTGTTGGTACCCCTCGTTTAATGACAGAAAAACCCGCAATGGTCACATAAATAACTTGAATCTGACAAATCTGATAAATCAAAAATCTATGAAAATGAACAAATGAAAGTCAGACATTGCTTTTCAAACATGCTTCCACAGAATTAAAAAAAAATTAAAACTCATGAAATAGGGCTGGACAGAAATGATGGTACCCTTAATATTTTGTTGCACAACCTTTTGAGGCAATCACTGCAATCAAACAATTCCTGTAGCTGTCAATGAGACTTCTGCACCTCTCGACAGGTATTTTGGCCCACTCCTCAAGAGCAAACTGCTCCAGTTGTCTCGTGTTTAAAGGTTGCCTTTTCCAGACGGCATGTTTCAGCTCTTTCCAAATATGTTCAATAGAATTTAGATCAGGGCTCATAGAAGACCACTTCAGAATAGTCCAATGTTTTCCTCTTAGCCATTCTTGGGAGTTTTTAGCTGTGTGTTTTGGGTCATTATCCTGTTGCGAGACCCATGACCTGCGACTGAGACCAAGCTTTCTGACACTGGGCAGCACATTTCTCTCTAGAATATCTAGATAGTCTTGAGATTTCATTGTACCCTGCACAGATTCTAGACACCCTGTGCCAGATGCAGCAAAGCAGGCCCAGAACATAACAGAGCCTCCTCCATGTTTCACAGTAGGGACAGTGTTCTTTTCTTGATATGCTTCATTTCCGTCTGTGAACATATGAAGCGCCCGCCAGGGCCGTGGGGATACTCGGTATCGGGCTGGTTCTTAAGGGGATGTGTCACGGCAGCAGTGACCTGGTCCTTGGCACTGGGCATCCAATGAAAAATGATGAAAAAGGGGAATAAAGTTTATATGATAGAATTTGTGACACCACCTGTGGTACTCGGCAAGTAAGTGTTAGCCGACGCTGCAGATTCAGTCGACTCGGGTAGTTGTTGATGCAGCAGAGTTGGTACAGCTCTCCACAGGCAGAACTATTCCCCAGGGCAGTTATAGTGTAATAGATGGTAATGATGGTGGTTGTAGTGCAGGGCAAGTGATGCAGTAATAAACTGGAGGACACAGCGGGGTGCAGTCTTCACAGGTTTTACTCATAGTTCAGATGTTACAATCACCAGCTGGGGTGCTGTGTCCTTAGGGTCCGTGGTCCAGTCAGCTCCCAGGTAAATTAGGGTACCCCATATCAGAACCCCCTTTCAGATGTTCCTTTCCTGGCTGTCTCACTACGCTGGCTACCACCTCTCCTGCACTGCGTCTTCACGCACAGTGTCCCAAGCCAGCAGATCCACATCTTGTCAGGCGACGTTGGTCAGATTCCTGGATCCTATGTCTGCCTTTTCAGTGAATATGTGTGGATGTGGCTGTAGCTCTTGCAATGCCTACTGCCTCTGGATTGCTAGCTGAGTCCTTAGTTTCTTCAATAGCTGGGGCCGGTTCCCTCACCATGACCTGGTTCCTCCACCTGACTAAGGTCAGCGTGGATACGGGCTCCATGGATGAACTGCTCACTATCTGTGCCCCTAGGATCTCTTCTTCCTCTACTTTTGGAGTTTATCTCTCTCCTCAGTCTGTAGACAAGCGGCACTCCGCTTCAATCTCCTTATGCGACTCCTTCACTGACTGTCTGTCTCCTACCTCTCCCACCAACAGACTGCCCTCTGACTCTCAGACCACAGCTTACCAAACTCTGACTCCTCCCCTTCTAACTTTCTCTACCTACACCCTATGCACAGCTCTCCCCGTCTGAGAGACCTGATGTTGGATGCAAGTGTGTGGGCTCTGAGTGATGTCCCCTCCTTATCTGAGAGTGGAGTACCACACCTCTGGGTGAGGTGCAGTACCTCTGTGGTGACTGAACCCTCTGGGGTGCCACACATAGAGCTGATGTGCCTTGCTAATGAGTTCCATTTTTGTTTAATCTGTCCATAGGACTTTCTCCCTGAAGCATTGTGGCTTGTGAAAAACTTGTTGCATCATTCCCAAGAAGACTCTTGGCTGTACTAGCTCAAAAGGGTGTTTCTACTCAATACTGAGCAAAGGGACTGAATACTTATGACCATGTGATATTTCAGTTTTTCTTTTTAATCAATTTCCAAAAATTTCTACATTTCAGTTTTTTCAGTCAAGATGGGGTGCAGAGTGTACATTAAAGAGAAAAAAATGAACTTTTTTGAATTACTTTCCGTACCCACTGTAGTTTGGCAAAATCCAGTCTGGCTTTTTTATGATTTTTTTTTTAACAATGGTGTCCTCTTTGGTCGTCTCCCATGAAGTCCACTTTGGTTCATACAACGGGTGGTGCAATCTGACACTGATGGTCCTTAAGCTTGAAATTCACCTTTATTCTGTTTTAGAAGTTTTTCTGGGCTCTTTTGTTACCATTCATATTAACCGTATCTTTGATTTGTCATCAATTTCCCATGGAGCTTAAATTTCTGAATAATATGTGCAACTGTAGTCACAGAAACATCAAGCTGTTTGGAGATGGTCTTATAACTTTTACCTTTAACATGTTTGTCTATAATTTTCTTTCTAATCTCCTGAGACAACTCTTTCCTTTGCTTCATCTGCTCCATGTTGAGTGTGATACACACCATGTCACCAAACAGCACAGTGAGTATCTATAGCCCTCTATACAGGCCCACTCACTGATTCCAAGATTGTAGACATCTGTGATGCTAATTATTGGACACACCTTGATTTAACATGTCCCTTTTATCACATTATTTTCTGGGGTACCATCATTTCTGTCCAGGCCTATTTCATGAGTTTTACTTTTTTTTTTAATCTGTGGAAGCTTGGTTGAAAAGCAATGTCTGGGCATGGCCTGAGCTCTGTGGATGTAGGCAGCAAGAGCTCTAAGCTCCCACATTGGCATACCAAAGCGACTGAGAAGCCTGCATAGGGTTCACAAAATCACCCTATTTGTATCCTATACTTTATTTGAAACTCTGGTGCCTAATTTGGGACCAAAATCAGGGCTTTAGCCCTTAAAGGACCGAAGAAACAACACTTTGAAACTGTGGACAGTAGCAGTGCAGGAGGAGTGGAGGTACACTGCTTTATACCACCTGCGTCCCTTTGAGGGGAAAAAGAAGTTCTGCTGCGGACCCTATTTGATTTGGAAGGACCTGGAGGACCACCACCGGCACTAAAGAATACAACAGGATCCCCTACGGTAGGGCACATCCATTAATTGGCTCCCAGCACTGTCCGGAGCCTTCTCTCTGAAGGGGACTTTGGCACGGCTTAGGAGGAGGGATACTGTTTCCCTGCATCCACATCCCCCGCTTTCGGGGCTAGGAGCATCTGAATTTCTACTATTGAGCTGCCGAGAAGAGGTCTTCGGGGACCAGAGACCTTGTCCGGACCCTTGGGAAAATGGCACACCAAGAATTTTGGCAGCGGGCACCGGTAAATATCCTCTCCTCACAGTGGTGCAGAAGACGCGGAAGGATCTAGCCATCACCACTTACCCACCAACGAGGAACGGTGAAGTGCACCGTTTAAAATATCTCCAAGTGTTCGGGGAGGACACTGCCAGCATCTAGGGACCCTCCACTGTCAGCTGAGGTGAGGCTCATCCAAGTTTAAAGGGGAAGTAGTTCCGGCCGCTCCCTGCCTGTCAGAGGTACAGAATCTCTGTTACAGAGAGAACTCAGTCATATAATAGAAGCTCCCAGAACATAAACACGGGACAAAAATGCTGGAAATCAGCTATTTGCTTCATCTAATAGTGTGAAAACCCTGTACCTACCATTGGAACACTATATTTCACACACAGAAGTTGTTTACTCAGGGGACAAAAAGTAGTGCAGGGAAGCACTTGATTTTCACTGCTGGTGTCTTTGCTGGACTGGACAAGCAGGGGTTTGTGCTGAGCCTGGACATTGGCACTTCATATCTCATCCATGTTTTATTATTTTTCTGAGGTTCTCTGCTCGGATCTCCGGGCATAGGGACTATCTGAAGAGTGTAATAGTGCTATATTCCACTGTCAAGAACTCCAGATTTCACCACCCAGAGTCATTATTTTTTCTTTTCCTCTCATCCTTATTCAATTTTCATTGTTTAGAGAATTGTGACTGCCTATGTGTTAATCTTGTTTCTTTTCCCTTACCGTACCATCTGAGAGTTACTCAGTTGACTCACCTTTATAGTCATAACAGCTGTTTGGTTGAATTGATTGGGGAATGGGTTTGAGCCCTTCCTTTTAATAACCACAGTTTGCTGTAAGCATACACAACCTAGAATTGATTATCTGGGTGAGGTGCTGTTGAGTTACAGTGGGATTATTAATCAAAACTGAATCTTGATCAGGGTGTGGGTCTAGGGATATCTCTGATTACTACTGCCATCCAGAATAACATATATTTCCATCTAATTTGTGTGTGAACTACTCAGCTGCGGTCCCTTGTGATTACTGAAGTAAAATGCACTCAAGCAGGGGTAGAACCAGTAACAGCTCATATAGGACTGGCAAGTCTTCTCTAGGGAATTATTCGAGGTCATACAAAGACTTTCCCAGTTTGTTTAGTCTCACAAAGTCAAGATCACCCTTGAAAAGAGTTGAATCAAAGCCCTCTTTTCTTAAGCAAACAACCACCCCAACACTTAGTAAAGTTACAAAAGGGAGGGCTAATGTTAAGAATCCAACATCCAAAACACAACCCATATCTCCACCCAAGGAAAGCAATCCTGGGAGTACTACTAAAACTTTACCCTCAAAAGAGCCACCCACAGAAGAGATGGATACTTTTGAATCATTTAAAGGGAAGAACCTTAATGAACAAATGAAAACAGGCCCCCAAACGGAAGACTCTGATAGTCTTTCAGATGATTACACTCCAAATACCAGCCCAGATAGGCAGAGGATGAAAAAGGATACGGAGGTTACCATCCCAACATTTGAGGTCTCACCCCCGTCAATTAATCTTGAGGAATATAAGGGGTCTAACAAGCAGGCTACTGAGGGATTCCTGGCGAATATCTTCCAATTAATCAGTGATGCCCTGAAAGTGGGGTTTGAATCTCAGACCAAGAAACATGTTGAAAAGTATGAAAAAAGGATGGTACAGGTTGAGAGAGATGTTGTTTATCTTTCCAAAGAGAACTCACTCCTTAAAACAGAGGTTATGTCCCTAAAAATCAAACCTACACACCTTGAGGACCGTAGCAGAAGGAACAACCTAAATAAGGGGTATTCCAGAATCAATTACCCAAAATGAACTCTCAGACTACACCAAAAATTTGTTTAAAAAATTGTCCCCTAGTCTTTCAGACTTAGAACTAAACATCGACCACACCCACCGCCTCCCACTCCTAAGGGAATCTCTCAAGAAAAACCCAGAGACACCATTTTGAGAGTTCCCTTTTTTGAATCTAAAGAAAAAATATTGAAAAGTCTGAGAGAGAGGGGTTCCCCTCTGATCCATATAAAGACATTAAAATCTTTTCAGATTTTTCTAAAGAAACAATGGAGGCCAGGAGGTCCTTTAGAGACGTCAACTTCAAACTCAGGGAGCTGAAGGTGCCGTACAGATGGGGCTTTCCTACTAAGCTTTTGATAGGGTAATTTTTGATGTTGTACCAAATCAGCTCACCCCAAGAGGGCCAGAGGTTCATCAAATTCCTTATGGAGGAACCTGCTTTCAGAGACGGGGACTGAAGGAAATTCCCAACTATAGATAGATGTTTTCATTATTTATGTCTCTCTGATGGTTACTAGCTACCATAACCCTATTGGAATATGATGTCTTTGTGGGATCTTTGCCGCTAATTTCTTCTTTTCCCCCAAGTTAAGGTGAGACACCACTTGGTCTGGAGTCCTCCAGGAGAACTCCTCAGTGTTTAAATAAATTGTTTGGTATTAGGTTATTTGTTTTTGTCTTTGAAATTATTTTTTCATTTATCTACCTTTTCTTTTTTTCCTCTCTCTACATTTCCAACCCTCTCTACTAATGAAAATCTTGTCGTACAATGTTAGAGGCCTCAACAGCCCAAACAAGAAGTTCGCTCTGTGGAAGGAGATCAACCGTACCCATGCCGAGCTTGTGTGCCTGCAGGAGGTTAAACCGGCCATTGACCGCCAACCAGTCATCCATCACAGAAATTTCCCTCATGTCAAGTCGTTGAACACAGGGAAGAGAGCCGGGGTCATCACACTGATGAGTAGCATTGTCCCATTCAAGTTTATTAATGAAATAACAGATCCTCTGGGTAGGTACCACATACTTGTTTGTTTGCTCCAGAAGAGGCCTTGCACAATAGTAAACATACACTCACTGGCCACTTTATTAGGTACACCATGCTAGTAACGGGTTGGACCCCCTTTTGCCTTCAGAACTGCCTCAATTCTTCGTGGCAGAGATTCAACAAGGTGCTGGAAGCATTCCTCAGAGATTTTGGACCATATTGACATGATGGCATCACACAGTTGGCGCAGATTTGTCGGCTGCACATCCCTGATGCGAATCTCCCGTTCCACCACATCCCAAAGATGCTCTATTGGATTGAGATCTGGTGACTGAGGAGGCCATTTGAGTACAGTGAACTCATTGTCATGTTCAAGAAACCAATCTGAGATGATTCGAGCTTTATGACATGGCGCATTATCCTGCTGAAAGTAGCCATCAGATGTTGGGTACATTGTGGTCATAAAGGGATGGACATGGTCAGCAACAATACTCAGGTAGGCTGTGGCGTTGCAACGATGCTCAATTGGTACCAAGGGGCCCAAAGAGTGCCAAGAAAAAATTCCCCACACCATGACACCACCACCACCAGCCTGAACCGTTGATACAAGGCAGGATGGATCCATGCTTTCATGTTGTTTACGCCAAATTCTGACCCTACCATCCGAATGTCGCAGCAGAAATCGAGACTCATCAGACCAGGCAACGTTTTTCCAATCTTCTACTGTCCAATTTCGATGAGCTTGTGCAAATTGTAGCCTCAGTTTCCTGTTCTTAGCTGAGAGGAGTGGTACCCGGTGTGGTCTTCTGCTGCTGTAGCCCATCTGCCTCAAAGTTCGACGCACTGTGCGTTCAGAGATGATCTTCTGCCTACCTTGGTTGTAACGGGTGGCAATTTGAGTCACTGTTGCCTTTCTATCAGCTCGAACCAGTCTGCCCATTCTCCTCTGACCTCTGGCATCAACAAGGCATTTCCGGCCACAGAACTGCCGCTCACTGGATTTTTTTTCTTTTTCGGACCATTCTCTGTAAACCCTAGAGATGGTTGTGCGTGAAAATCCCAGTAGATCAGCAGTTTCTGAAATACTCAGACCAGCCCTTCTGGCACCAACAATCATGCCATGTTCAAAGGCACTCAAATCACCTTTCTTCCCCATACTGATGCTCGGTTTGAACTGCAGGAGATTGTCTTGACCATGTCTACATGCCTAAATGCACTGAGTTGCCGCCATGTGATTGGCTGATTAGAAATTAAGTCTTAACACACAGTTGGACAGGTGTACCTAATAAAGTGGCCAGTGAGTGTATACGCCCCAAATAAGAGACACATGCAATTTCTGAACAAACTGCAAAAAAATAGACAGGGTCAAGACGGGCAACCTTATACTGTTGGGCGATTTTCCAGACAGTGACCTAGACTCTTCAACTTCGGTCCGCCACAAAGCCCCAATTTTAAAGAATTGGTTAATCCAAAATGAATTTTATGATGTCTTTCACTGTCTGAAAACCTCATCCCACGAATACTCCCATTTCTCCTATGTGCATAAAGCAACTTCCCGAATTGACTTAATGCTCACAAATGTATTCACTTTGGCCAAATTGAAAAACATAAAATTTAAAAAAAAAACTATTTCGGATCACACCCCTGTCCTTGCTGAATTCTTGCTGGGCCCCTCTTCTGAAAAACCGTTTCTGTGGAAAAATAACCCAGCCTTATACGTAATCCCAGAATTTAAACAAGAGATAGAAAAGCTCATCTCAATCTATTTTAGAGAAAATCTATCAGACTAGGTGAATTCATTCACTCTGTGGAGCGCCCACAAGGCTGTGCTTAGGGGGTTGGTTTATACAAATTTATTCGAGGTACAAAAAAAGAAATAGGGAAAGAATTGCCCATTTACAAGCTCAAATAAGTAAAAAAGAGGAACAACAAACTAATTCAAGAGTCCCTTCTTCATCTATCCAGGCAGAGATTTTGATTCTCAGACAAAGTCTAAGATCAGAGATTTTTAAGGAATATGATGCGGTCATTAAAACTTCAAAGTTCAGAGTTTACACCTCCTTGAACAAGCCAGTAAAGTACATGGTGAGGAAACTAAAGAGAGAGAGAATTAATAGAAGGATATCTAAGATTGTTTCCCTCTCTGGTGAAGCCAGGACTCACCCTAGAGATATAGTTAACTCATTTGTGGAATTCTTCGGAAATCTCTACAACCTGAAGGATGACCCTCAAACCCCCATGGTAAATTTGGACTTGATAGACTCCTTTCTACAAGGTATTAACATTCCAAGGATTAGTGTATCAGACCTGAATTACATCAATGGTCCTTTCTCAGAGAAGGAGATAATTGGGACAATTAACAAACTGCAGGGTCAAAAGGCTCCCGGGCCGGACGGCTTCTCTGGCGAATATTACAAGTCTCTCTCAAAACTGTTGGCTCCGCATTTGGCTTCGGTTTATGGTCTGGCATCCTCTCTGGGTTCATTCCCAAAAGAAATGTTGGAGGCTACAATTGTAATGATCCCAAAGGCGGGGGGGTGGGGGCGAGAGGATACAGAGCTACAGGCCGATTTCGCTTATCAATAGTGACATTAAAATCTTTTCCAAGATGCTTGCGGACCGCTTAAAAAACATTCCTCCACATTTGTTGAGGGATGACCACATTGGCTTTACGGTAGGTAGACAGGCATTGGATGGAACCAGAAGAGTATTAAACCTGTTGAATCAGGCTAGGACTTCAGGTTTTCAATCGGCTTTTCTGGCACTGGACGCCGAGAAGGCCTTTGATAGGCTAAACTGGCCTTATCTAAAAACAACCCTTAGGAAATTTGGTTTTTATGAAAAGTTCTTGTCTACGGTGTTTGCGCTTTACTCGGGTCCCAGTGCCAGAATATATGCTAACAATTCTTTGTCTGACCCATTTTGTATCACCAACAGAACTAGGCAGGGGTGCTCTTTATCCCCCTACTGTTTGCTCTCTCCATCGAGCCCCTGGCTGAAAAAACTTAGATTGAACCAAGAAATTAAGGGTTTTACGCTTTCATCTCATCAGTATAAAGTGGGTTTATTTGCTGACGACTTGTTCCTTACCTTGACTGACCCTTTAAACTCTATGGGAGTATGACTTAGGGACGGATGTCCAGTTGGAGCAATGGGACGGTGCTATCAAAAATACATATAGATCTAACATATCAATGACTCTCCATGAATGTCATTTTAAATTAATGACAAGATGGTATTACACCCCAATTAGGCTGTTGCATATTAATTCAGAGCACTCTTCTTTGTGTTGGAGGGACTGCGGCCAGGAGGGAAACCTCTATCATCTGTTTTGGAGCTGTCCAAAAATTAAAGGCCTCTGGTTTCAAGTCTCCCATCACATTAATGTTTTCTATAAAGATTTTCAAATTTCATCTGGGAGAGCGCTCTTGTCTCTGGACATGGAACATTTTGATTGTTCGATAAGATTTATCATTATACATATCTTCGTGATGGTAAAGGTTACTTTGGCGCAATGGTGGAAAAAACATGAGGTGCCCAATTTTCCTGATATTTTGGATAGGATAAGTCAACATAGCGACTTGGAAAGGAAATTTGCGGTTGCCAACAATAACATACAAAGATATGATAAAAAATGGAAGATCTGGAATAATATGCTTCATTCTCAGCAGGCCTGCTGACACTGGTCATTTTGTTAACTTCAGTTCTGGCTGACTTGGATTTTTCGTGTCGCATCTCATTCAGTAGAGCCTCCAATAAGCAAGTACGATATTACTACTGTTTTGTTTAATTGTTTTTTTATTGTTTCTAATTTCTGCTTATTCTCAGAGATTGTATGAGGGTTCTCTAATTTTATTGGTCCCTTTAACTAATTAAGGTATATTTTCCGTACCCTCCCTCCCCATTGTTCTCCCTACCCCGGTTTAAATATAAAATTAATAAAAATATTTAAAAAGAAATGCAATGTCTGATTTTCATTTGTTGATTTTCATAGAGTTTTGATTTATTATTATTATTTTTTTTGTCAGATTCAAGTTATTTCTGTGACCATTGTGGGTTTTTCTGTCATTAAACGAGAGGGGTACCAGCAATTTTGACCACGTGTGATACTGTATGGTCTGTAGAGCAAAGGTGTAGAACAGATATCTACCATTATATGGTCAGTGTATGGTGGCAATATCATTCTTAGTACAATATCTTTGGTGAATGATCAGTATGGATGGATTATCACTACTACATGCTGGTAATAGGGTATTATGGTCTTACATTGCACAGTCATGATAGTAGTAATAGTCACAATATTGGTCTTTACAGTGGCTTGTTAAAATATTAACCCCCTTGGCTTTTTACCTATTTTGTTACATTACAACCTGTGTTTAAATATTTATCTAGTCCAATTTGTCTGTGATGCATCAGCACTAAATAGTCTAAGTTGGTGAAGTGAGAAAAATATAGGCATAAATTATATTTATGCGAGCAAATAACTAGAAATTTGCATGTGTATATGTATTCACCAGTTTTGGTACGAAGCCCCCAAAAATTTCTGGTGCAAGCCTTTACCTTCAGAAGTTATATGCTTAGTGAAATGAAGTCCAACTCTGAACAGTCTAAGTGTCACATGGTCTGTCAGTATATACACAACTTTTCTGAAAGGCCACAGAGGCTGCAACATCATCAAGCAATAGGCACCACTAACCAAACACCATGAAGAATAGGAGATCTCGAAAAAAGTAATGGACAAAGTTGTTGAGAAGTACAAGTCAGGGTTGGGTTATAAAAAAAAAAAATCCTGATCTCTGATGATCACCCGGAGCACCATCAAATCTATTATCATCAAATGGAAAGAACACGGTACCACAGCAAACCTGCCAAGAGATGGCCACCCACCAAAACTCTAAGCCCGGGCAAGAAGGTCATTAATCAGAGAGGTAACACAGAGACCAAAGGAAATCCAGAAGGAGATACAGAGTTCCCAAGCAGAGACCGGATTATCTTTCCATTCGACCACAATAAGCCACACACTCCATAGAGGTGAAAGAGTGGGCAGCAAGACTCGCTTTGAGTTTGCCAAAAGACATGTGGGAGACTCTGCAAATGTATGGCGGAAGGTGCTGTGGTCAGATGAGACCAAAATTGAAGGTTTTGGTCACCAAAGATAAACCCTATGTCTGGCGCCAAACCAACACAGCTCATCACCAAGAACATGGTGTTGGCAACATCATGTTGTGGGAATGTTTTTTAGCAGCAAAGA
The DNA here is from genome assembly GCF_039654945.1 of Dendrobates tinctorius. NCBI lineage: Eukaryota > Metazoa > Chordata > Amphibia > Anura > Dendrobatidae > Dendrobates > Dendrobates tinctorius. Next base: position 11,712,976 of record NW_027361692.1, read on the forward strand.
CAGGGAAAATAGTCGAGGAGAAGATGAATGGTGCAAAATACAGGGATATTCGTAAGCAAAACATGTTTCAGTCTGTCAGTGATTTGAGACTGGGACAGAGGTTCACCTTCCAACAAGGCAATGAACTAAAGCCTACTGATAAAGCAATACTCGAGTGGTTTAAGGGGAACATATCAATGTTTTGGAGTGGCCTAAACACAATTGGGAATCTATGGTCATACTTGAGGATTGCTGTTCGCCAGAGGAAACCATCTAACTTGAAGGAGCTGGAGCAGTTTTGGCTTGAGGAATGGACACAAATCCCATTTGCAAGATGTGGAAAGCTCATAGAGACTTATCCAAAGTGACTTGCAGCTGTAATTGCCGCAAAAGGAGGCTCTACAAAGTACTGACCTTAGTGTGAATAATTATGCACACTGAAGTTTTGAGTTACTTTTAGAGATGAGTGAATATGTTCGGAAAACGATTGCCAAATGCAAATTTGCCATATTCGTGCCGAATTTCTGAACATGTTCGCTCATCTGTACTCCCATTGACTCCAATGGCATTCGACTATATTCGGCGAATATTGCAAATACAGCGATCGTCATCTGAACCGAATATTGAAATATTCGCTTATCTCTGGTTATTTTGTCCTATTTGCTGCTTACTTCACAATAAAAAGAAAACCAAATGTTCACAGTTGCTCTTTACATGAACACGAACCCTCAAAAAAACCCCCAGAAATTCCAGGATGTGAGGTAGCAAAACACAAAAAATGTCAAGGGGGTGAATATTTTTGCAAGCCACTGTATACATCCATATTGATAATCATCAGTATGCTGACATACTCATGACAGAGAGCCTCCAGCCCAAGGGAGACGCATTATCTGACTTAGGCAACCGCAGTACGCCCAAGGCTAGAGGCTCTCTGTCACGCTGTAATATATATGAGATTACTTCCTGAATGGGTGAGATCTAGCAATGCTATTTTTGAGAACTCACATGTATGTGTTTAATCAAGTTATTATGTTGTGCATCACTATATCCACAGGGAATGCTCATCTGTAAAATAAGGAGGAGGCATGATTCCATTATGTGTTGATATATATGTGATGAGTTGTTTCTATGATTGCTGCCCAGGTCATTGTTGCACATTACATATTCATTTAATGGCCTCTTTTTTCTTGTCCTTATGGTATTGGTCAACATGTGCTACGTAACACTATAATTTCCCTATGATATATGTTGGTGATAAAGGACAGTCTTTATGATTCATGCTGTACAACACTAGTCGGCAGATTTGGTGTTACAATATAATGGATCATTTTCTACATGAAATAATTACAAATAACAGCAAACAGTACAATGTATACAACCTACACACAATATCATAAGTTATACCCAAATCCACATAAATTTACAAAAATAAACAATGTCCCCAATATAATCCCACCAATCGCCATCATGCCTCGCGGTTACTATGGTGATTATACACCAATTGCCATCGATCATACAAATGCGATATTACATATCATTGCCACCAATAGATGTGCATCAAAATATCGGCGCCAAACTAAGCAGCCTGTCAGAAATACTCACACATCCATTGAATGACCTGGAAACGCTGCTCATTTCTCCCAAGCCATCAGTTCATAGGCGCCGTGGGGTGCAAGCTCACGGCCGCAGACGGGGTGAAGTCACCAGACAAAGTCTCGCGATACACACCTGTGTCATGGCCAGAGTGCAGGTGCAACCGCACCACCCAGACCAATGGATACAGGGCACAGCCAAATGACTAGTGCGTGTCGGCCAGGAGGAGAGGACGATCACATGACAAAGTCATGTGACAGCAACCCCATCCCAGACACAAAACTTGCGTGCACCTACCACAGAGCACACAGCCAGAGGCGCATAGACTAGCCATTTCCATGGCAACCATGCAAGCATATAATTGAATCAGGCATAATCGAGATGCTTTACTAACCATCCATAATACCCTTAAGACCAAGTTCTCAGATATAGACAGTAAATCTCATCATATCAATAAAGGGTCAATATTTACAAAAAACTCTTTAATGCAACATCATCAAGATGACAGACACGGAAAGAAAAGAGGGCATGGGGATCGACATATAAACAAACACCAAACAACAAGGCTAAACTTCAGGACTCTTCAGTCCCCATGTCCTCAAGTCGTTCCCAACCACCATTCCTAAAAAAACAAAAACCAAAAACAAACATTAAAATCAAAATATATACACACCACTAAAAAGAACAAAAGATGATGCCGCAAGGTACGGGAGGGATTAAGTGGTACAAACATGTAATTTATAATATTAAGGCCTTTCAGCTGCAACGTGTCCAAAGTAGAAATCCACCTCAACTCTTTTCTTTTCAACAACTTAACACTATCACCTCCCCGCCTTAACATAGGGACTACATCTATTACCCTGAACCTCAACTGGTTAACAATGTCTGCACTCAAAAAAATGCTTTGATACTGGTAACTCCAAAAGTTTAGTCCTGATAGTACTTTTGTATTTGCTGATCCTTGCTCTGATTTCCATAGTCATCTCCCCTACATCCATAAGCCCACAAGGGCATGTAATCAAATAAATTACAAAACTAGAGGAACATGTATACCTTTCCTTAATAAAAATTTTTTTTCCTGTATGTGGGTGGTTAAAGCTGTCACCTTTCACCATGTTCCCACAACCCGCACACCCTAAGCACGGGAAATTACCAAATTTGGGTGGACACAACGTATTTTGCAAGGAGATTTTTTCAGAACCCACATCTGCTTTCACAAGTTTATCTTTCAGGTTATATCCACGTCTATTTGACAAAATTGGTCTACTAGCAAACTCAGCAATGTGTGGCAGGCCTCTGTGCAAAAGGTCCCAATGTTTATTCAAAATTCCACCAATCTTGCCACTAATTGGACAGAACGTTGAAACAAATGGAACACGTTTAATTGTTGTTCTATCGTTTTGCGACACAACTCATCCGATGTCAAATCCAAGACTTTACCCTTATAACGTCTAACATCATCAACCGGGTAACCCCTACTTGTAAACTTGTAACACATCTCATCAAGTCTGGTATCCAATCTATTTTCATGTTTGACATTTCTCCGTACCCGTACCACCTGACTCCAAGTAAGAGATTCAATCATCCTCCTTGGATGGTTACTGTTATAGTAAAGAAGACTATTTCTGTCAGTATCCTTGATGAAAAGATCAGTACACAAAAACTCACCCTGTGTGTACAAACACCATAGTGTCCAAAAATTGGATGGGGTTGCGGTCACATGACTTTGTCATGTGATCGTCCTCTCTTCCTGGCCGACGTGTGCGCCCTGGCAGATACGCAATAGACATTTGGCTGTGCCCTGTATCCACTGGCCTGGGTGGTGTGGTTGCGCATGAGCTCTGGCCGTGACGCGGGTGCGTATCACGAGACTTCACCCCGTCTGCGGCCGTGCGTTTGCACCCCACAGCGCATATGAGCTCATGGCTTGGGAGGAATGAGTAGCGTTTTAGGGTCATTCAATGGATGTTTGCCGTTATTTGTAATTATTTCATGTAGAAAATGATCCATTATATGTATTTATTGACCATGGGCGGTACCTTAGTGATGATTGGTTGAAGCACACCATATAAGGCTGCCATATATGCTATGTTGTGTACTTGAAAAAGACCATGCCGTGGTCGAAACATTGTATGTATTGATGTCAGAATAAATTTTTGAACACTTTTTTCACCCGAATTGGAAGCTGCTCTCTCCTTTTCTTCTGTGAATACTTTTTGGCCAATTGTGTCCTTAAGGCCCCGTCACACTAAGCGACTCACCAGCGATCCCGACACCGATATGAAGGTGTCAGGATCGCTGGTAAGTCGCTATGTAATCGCTGGTGAGCTGTCACACAGACAGCTTCACCAGTGATCAGCACAGCGATGCCGAGCGCCCGGCATCGCTGGCTATCGCTGTAGAAAATAGTATCAAAATAAAAAATATAGTTATTCTCACCTTCCGACGTCCCGTTTAGCCATCCCGCCTCTCTCCACGCTCCGGTCCCAGTGATCCTTTGCACGAATGACCGCGAGATGTCACGGTCTCGCGGGATAAGAAAGTCTCGCGGTCATTCATGCAAAGGATCACTGGGACCGGAGCGTGGAGAGAGGCAGGATGGCTGAACGGGACATCGGAAGGTGAGAATAACTATTTTTTATTTTTTTTTATTATTTTTTTACACCTGATCGCTGGTCTCCCGCCTGTCACACACAGCGATGCGTGCTGGCCAGCGGGAGACCAGCGACCAAAGAAATGTCCAGAGATTTCTTCCAGCGATCAGCGATACCAGCAGGGGGGCCGCTTGCTGATCGCTGTCACACACAGCGATCTCGCTGGTGAGATCGCTGTTACGTCACAAAAGTTGTGACTCAGCAGCGATCTCGCTACCGAGATTGCTTAGTGAGATGGGGCCTTTAAGGCCCTTTTACATTTAGCGATGCACCAGCGATCCAACCAGCGATCCGACCCGGTCAGGATCGCTGGTGCATCGCTAAATGATCGCTAGTGAGCTTTCATACAGAAAGACCTCACAGCGATGCAGCAGCGACGCAGCGCACGATACTTACCATTCACACACAGCGATCCTGCGTCCTCCCGCCCGCCTCCACGCGTCGCTGGACGTCACAGCAGGAAGCCCAGCAGGAAGCAGACGACGAGAAATGGAGCCGGACATTCTCGCGCGATCAGCGACAGACAGCGGGGGAGCCGGTCGCTGGTAAGTATCACACATAGCGATATCACTAGCAATATCGCTATAACGTCACAAAACCAGTGACGTTTTAGCGATATTGCTAGCGATATTGCTTAGTGTAAAACCCCCTTTAGACTTGGAGCGTGCATCATGATTATTCCTGCTGTGCTGTCGGCTGTTTTCCTATGTAATGAATTACAGTCTTCTCTCCTGAGCTACATATCTCCCAGTGGTAACAGCCCCTTTTAATTTAAGATAAGCTCTAGATTCTCAGGAAGATATGTGTCCTGCCCATAGAACTTAACAGCTCATTTACACATTAACCCCTTATTGACATCCGCCATACAGTGGGGAAAAAAAGTATTTAGTCAGTCAGCAATAGTGCAAGTTCCACCACTTAAAAAGATGAGAGGCGTCTGTAATTTACATCATAGGTAGACCTCAACTATGGGAGACAAACTGAGAAAAAAAAATCCAGAAAATCACATTGTCTGTTTTTTTTTTCATTTTATTTGCATATTATGGTGGAAAATAAGTATTTGGTCAGAAACAAAATTTCATCTCAATACTTTGTGATATATCCTTTGTTGGCAATGACAGAGGTCAAACGTTTTCTGTAAGTCTTCACAAGGTTGCCACACACTGTTGTTGGTATGTTGGCCCATTCCTCCATGCAGATCTCCTCTAGAGTAGTGATGTTTTTGGCTTTTCGCTTGGCAACACGGACTTTCAACTCCCTCCAAAGGTTTTCTATAGGGTTGAGATCTGGAGACTGGCTAGGCCACTCCAGGACCTTGAAATGCTTCTTACGAAGCCACTCCTTCATTGCCCTGGCGGTGTGCTTTGGATCATTGTCATGTTGAAAGACCCAGCCACGTTTCATCTTCAATGCCCTTGCTGATGGAAGGAGGTTTGCACTTAAAATCTCACGATACATGGCCCCATTCATTCTTTCATGTACCCGGATCAGTCGTCCTGGCCCCTTTGCAGAGAAACAGCCCCAAAGCATGATGTTTCCACCACCATGCTTTACAATAGGTATGGTGTTTGATGGATGCAACTCAGTATTCTTTTTCCTCCAAACACAACAAGTTGTGTTTCTACCAAACAGTTCCAGTTTGGTTTCATCAGACCATAGGACATTCTCCCAAAACTCCTCTGGATCATCCAAATGCTCTCTAGCAAACTTCAGACGGGCCCGGACATGTACAGGCTTAAGCAGTGGGACACGTCTGGCACTGCAGGATCTGAGTCCATGGTGGCGTAGTGTGTTACTTATGGTAGGCCTTGTTACATTGGTCCCAGCTCTCTGCAGTTCATTCACTAGGTCCCCCCGCATGGTTCTGGGATTTTTGCTCACCGTTCTTGTGATCATTCTGACCCCACGGGGTGGGATTTTGAGTGGAGCACCAGATCGAGGGAGATTATCAGTGGTCTTGTATGTCTTCCATTTTCTAATTATTGCTCCCACAGTTGATTTCTTCACTCCAAGCTGGTTGGCTATTGCAGATTCAGTCTTCGCAGCCTGGTGCAGGGCTACAATTTTGTTTCTGGTGTCCTTTGACAGCTCTTTGGTCTTCACCATAGTGGAGTTTGGAGTCAGACTGTTTGAGGGTGTGCACAGGTGTCTTTTTATACTATCCACCATAATATGCAAATAAAATGAAAAAAAAACAGACAATGTGATTTTCTGGATTTTTTTTTCTCAGTTTGTCTCCCATAGTTGAGGTCTACCTATGATGTAAATTACAGACGCCTCTCATCTTTTTAAGTGGTGGAACTTGCACTATTGCTGACTGACTAAATACTTTTTTTCCCCACTGTATGTGAATGGCATAGGTTGGTGGTGGGTGTATGGAGTCGGCTTACAGCATGTTACAGCCGAGAAGCGATTATTAACCTGTTAAATGCTGCTGTCAATCTCTGACAGCGACACTAACATGGGATACGTCATTCTATTCATGCATCGGGGCTCCAGTGACCCGACTGCAGAGGGTGGATGGGTTGCTATAACAGCTGAGGGTCTGTGCCTGTTGTTACACTGCTCTCATGAAACCCAACCTGTGGCTGATCTTCAAAGGAGACAGTAATATTTGTTATATGTAGCAATGCTGTGGTTTTATACTATTTTGAGAGCTATTTGGGATGTCATGTGGAGACAAATAACACTATTTGAATGGCTATGAGAGGGCCATTATACTATTTTGAGGGTATGTAGGTGTGACGTTTTTCGGGGCTGGACGTCCGAGAGTGGACCCTCTGGGTCGCGGATCTGGAGCCCCGGGGATCGAGCGCTCCAGGTGAAGACCGACCCCTATACAGGGATCGTTTGGGGCAAGACCACCGAGGACAGAACCGCGACAGCCGGTACCAGGAGGGGCGGCTCAAGGATAAGAGGCGCCCGTAGGCAGGAGTACAGGACTGAGAGGTAGAGGAACAAACAGGACTACCGGATGGGGAGACAGACAGGAAGCAGGTACTGGAGGGGAGAGGACCGGGAGGAAGCACACAAGGGGGTACCAGAAGGGAGCACAGAGCGGGCATGCAGGGAATGAACACTGGAACAAGGATGAAGAGCGGGGACTAGAAGCCAAGGAGAAGACAGCCAGGAACTGGGGGCACTATAGGAAGCTGAAGGGGGCCAAAGCGCAACGTGGCAAGCGCACAGAAACACTCAGGCGTCCTCTCAATAGAGAGCGCGCCAGAAGTACCCTAGGGACCGGAAGCGGGCGGTGCGTGCCGCCCCCGGCGCCACCCCCCGTAGGGGGAAGAGGGAACGCTGGTGCGCGCGCGCGCCCTAAGGAAGGAGCGCGGCGCGGTCACAGGAGGGGAGGCAGAGCGCGGGACCGTGCCGCGACGAGGACGCCGGCAGGAGGAGGAGGAGGCGGCGGCCGCCGCCGGAGGAGGGGCGGGAGCGGGCGCAGCCGCGACCGCTGACCTGACAGTACCCCCCTCTTTACATCCCCCCTTTCTGAGATTGGCCAGAAACTTTTTTAGGATTAGAGGAGCGTTGATGTTCTTTTGAGGCTCCCAAGACTTTTCCTCAGGACCAAATCCCTTCCACTCAATGAGAAAGAAAGTCTTCCCCCTGACTCTCTTCATGGCTAAAATATCTTTTACTTCAAAGACGTCATCCGATCCAATAGGTAAAGGAGGGGCAACGAAGACCGGTTGGAACTGATTCAGAACTACAGGTTTCAAGAGCGAGATGTGAAAGGCGTTAGGGACCCGGAGAGAAGCCGGCAACCTCAGTTTGTAAGACACTTCATTGATGCGTTTTAGTACCTCGAAGGGACCGATGTAACGAGGGCACAGCTTATAGGAAGGAACTTTCAGGCGGATGTGCTTGGTTGAAAGCCAGACCTTATCACCAGGGTGGTACGGGGGAAGGTCCCTCCGTCTCTTGTCTGCATGTCTTTTGATTCGGGCACTGGTCTTCACCAGAGCCTCTCTGGTCTCCTTCCAAATATTCAAAAATTCTGTGGCGAGGGCATCAGCTGCCGGAACTCCCGAAGAGGCGACAAAGGGTAGAGGAACACCAGGATTGCGACCAGAAACCACAAAGAACGGAGTTTTCGTGGTAGACTCACTGGGGTGGTTATTATGGGCGAATTCAGCCCAGGGTAAAAGAGAGACCCAATTATCCTGATGGGCGTTGGAGAAGTGGCGTAGGTAAGTCGTCAGGTCCTGGTTAATCCGTTCTACCTGCCCATTGGTCTGCGGGTGATAGGCGGAGGAGAAGTCGAGGGACGTACCCATGAGCTGACATAGAGCCCTCCAGAAGCGAGAAGTAAATTGGACCCCTCGATCAGACACAATCCGTAGGGGAAGACCATGCAACCTGAAGATCTGATGGATGAAGATCTCGGCCAACTTCGGAGCGGAGGGCAGCCCGGCCAGGGGGATAAAATGAGCCATCTTAGAGAAGCGGTCCGCCACGACTAAGATGGTGGTGCAACCAGCTGAGCAGGGCAAGTCGGTTATAAAGTCCATGGCAATTTGCTGCCAAGGAGCCTCCGGCACCGGCAACGGATGGAGAAGACCGGAGGGCAAAGTTCTTGGAACCTTGTTCTGCGCACAGTTTGAGCAAGAGGCAACAAAATCTGCCACGTCGTGGCGAAGGGTGGCCCACCAGTAATAACGTGAGAGAAGCGATAGAGTCTTCTTGAACCCCACGTGCCCCGCAACCTTGGAGGAGTGCCCCCAGCGCAACACCTCTAGACGTTTATTCTGAGGCACGAAGGTCTTGCCTGGTGGAGGAGTAGAAAAGTTCACCGGGGCCACGGTGATCAGTTTGGCAGGCTCGATAATATACGAGGGGCTCTCGTCCTCTTCAGGCGACTGTAGAGATCTGGAAAGTGCATCGGCTTTGGTGTTCTTATTACCAGGCCGGAAGTGAAGCTGGAAGTCGAATCGAGAAAAATACAAGGCCCATCTGGCTTGTCTGGAATTGAGCCTTTGGGCGGACTGCAGATAGGCCAAATTTTTGTGGTCCGTGAAGATGGTAAAGGGGTGCACAGCCCCCTCGAGCAGGTACCGCCACTCTTCCAGAGCCATCTTGATGGCCAGCAACTCCCGATCACCGATGGAGTAGTTGCACTCTGCTGGCGAAAAGGACTTGGAAAAGAACCCGCAGGGGACCAGACGTCCAGGGGGGACTCGCTGGGAGAGGACCGCCCCAGCTCCGGTGGAGGAGGCGTCTACTTCAAGAACAAAAGGCCTACTGGCCACCGGCCGATGTAGGACCGGTGCTGCTGCAAAGGAGCGTTTCAGCGCCAAAAAGGCATCTTCCGCCTCGGAGGGCCAGTGGTCAGGCTTAGTTCCTTTGCGGGTCAAGGCCGAGATAGGTTTGGTCAACGAGGAAAAATGCGGCACGAACTGTCGGTAATAATTTGCGAATCCGAGGAAACGCTGGATGGCTTTGATTCCGACGGGACGGGGCCACTTGAGTACCGCCGAGAGTTTCTCGGGATCCATCTTCAGACCGGAAACTGTGATGACATGCCCCAAGAAGGGTAAGGAGGTCTGCTCGAAGAGACACTTCTCAATCTTGGCGTAGAGGTGATTCTCCCGGAGACGGTGCAGGACCATGCGTACGCTTCTCCGATGGGAGGGAAGGTCAGACGAGAAGATGAGGATATCGTCTAAATACACTATTACGCAAGTGTACAGAAGGTCCCGAAACACCTCATTAACGAACTCCTGGAAGACAGCTGGAGCATTGCAGAGACCAAACGGCATGACTAAATACTCATAATGACCATCACGGGTATTGAAGGCCGTCTTCCATTCGTCGCCTGCGCGAATCCGGATCAAATTGTAGGCTCCCCGCAGGTCCAGCTTCGTGAAGATTCGAGCCCCTCTCAGCCGGTCAAAGAGTTCTGGGATGAGTGGAAGTGGGTATCGATTCTTAACTGTGATATTGTTCAGGCCCCGGTAGTCTATACATGGTCTAAGAGATCCGTCTTTCTTCCGAACAAAGAAGAAGCCTGCACCAGCTGGGGACGAGGACTTTCGGATGAACCCCTTCGCCAAGTTCTCCCGGATGTATTCAGTCATGGCCGAGGTCTCTGCTGGAGATAGGGGATACGTCCTCCCCCTGGGCGGAGTGGCTCCAGGAAGCAAGTTGATAGGGCAGTCATAGGCCCGGTGCGGAGGCAGAGACTCCGCATCTTTTTTACTGAAAACGTCAGCGTAAGCGTAGTACGGTACGGGAAGGCCCGTGAGATTGGTCGGCGTAGGCAGGAGAGGAGGATGGAGCACGGATTGCAAACAACGAGTGTGGCAGGATTGACCCCAGCGGAGGATCTCCCCTGAGCGCCAGTTGACAACTGGCTCGTGCAGCCGAAGCCAGGGTAATCCGAGGAGGACAGCGTGAGACAATTTAGGCAGCACATAGAAGGCTATCTTTTCAAAATGAAGCGCTCCAATTTGTAAGTCCACTTCGGTCGTGATCCGAGTAACGAGTCCGGGAAGGGGTGCTCCATCGACGGAGGTGATAGCCCGTGGGTCTTTTAAGATAACCACCGGAATCTGAAGTTGGTCCACCTCTTGCTGCCGGATGAAATTGCCAGCCGCACCCGAGTCCACATACGCCTCCACAGATCTGCGCTCCCGTCCTGAAATAATTAAGGCTGAAAGGGTAAGCGGCAGAGAGGAATTATGATCACCTAGGGAGACCTCTCTTACCTGACCTAGGTGGAGGCGTTTCCCGGCCTCTCAGGACAAGTGCGGATGAAATGATTAGCCCCACCACAGTACAGGCAGAGCCCGTTAGTCATCCTCTCTCTGCGACGCTGCTCAGTCAACCTGACCCGATCAACCTGCATGGGCTCGGGGACGCTGCTAGTAGAAGGAGCAGCAGAGCGTAGAATGGGCGCTTGATATAGCCTGAAGGGTTTGCGTTCTCTAATCGATTCCCGCGAACGCTCCAAAAAACGGAGGTCTATGCGCGTAGCCAGGGCTATAAGGTCCTCCAGAGAGGTGGGGGTATCCCGACCGGCTAGCTCGTCTTTAATTTTGCTAGAAAGGCCTCTCCAGAAGGCACCCACAAGTGCCTCATTATTCCATCCGAGTTCAGACGACAAGGTCCGAAAACGGATGGCGTACTGCCCTACCGTAAGCGACCCTTGGCGGAGATTAAAGAGAGCTTCTGTGGTAGAAGCCAAGCGGCCGGGTTCGTCAAACACCCTACGAAATGTTTCCAGGAAGTGCTGGATATTCACTACGACGGGATCATCCCTCTCCCAAAGAGGGTTCACCCAGGACAGGGCTTCTCCCTCGAGGTGGGACACTATGAACGCCACCTTGGCGCGATCCGTGGGATATTGTTGGGGCAACAGCTCGAAGTGCAGTCTGCACTGATTTAAAAAGCCCCGACAAAGTTTAGGATCTCCACCAAATCTGGGAGGCTTACCCAGGCGGGGGGGCGGGGAGGAGACGGCGTCCCTGGGAGGGTTAGAGACGACTGCAGCGGACTGCAAGGCAAGCAGTCGGTCGTCGATGGACGCCATATATGCCAAAACGTGGGACTGGGCATCGCGCTGCTGCGCGAGCTCCTGCTGCAGACTGGCTAGGAGGGGAGCATGCCCGGGGTCGGAGGTCTGCAAAGCGGACAAACGAGTGTCCATGGACTTCATAAAAGCCATGATTCGGGCCTGATTTTCACGCAGGAACAACAGTTCCTTCTGCGTGGCAGCCGTGGCACCAGCGGGGTCCATGGCCTGAGTGTACTGTGACGTTTTTCGGGGCTGGACGTCCGAGAGTGGACCCTCTGGGTCGCGGATCTGGAGCCCCGGGGATCGAGCGCTCCAGGTGAAGACCGACCCCTATACAGGGATCGTTTGGGGCAAGACCACCGAGGACAGAACCGCGACAGCCGGTACCAGGAGGGGCGGCTCAAGGATAAGAGGCGCCCGTAGGCAGGAGTACAGGACTGAGAGGTAGAGGAACAAACAGGACTACCGGATGGGGAGACAGACAGGAAGCAGGTACTGGAGGGGAGAGGACCGGGAGGAAGCACACAAGGGGGTACCAGAAGGGAGCACAGAGCGGGCATGCAGGGAATGAACACTGGAACAAGGATGAAGAGCGGGGACTAGAAGCCAAGGAGAAGACAGCCAGGAACTGGGGGCACTATAGGAAGCTGAAGGGGGCCAAAGCGCAACGTGGCAAGCGCACAGAAACACTCAGGCGTCCTCTCAATAGAGAGCGCGCCAGAAGTACCCTAGGGACCGGAAGCGGGCGGTGCGTGCCGCCCCCGGCGCCACCCCCCGTAGGGGGAAGAGGGAACGCTGGTGCGCGCGCGCGCCCTAAGGAAGGAGCGCGGCGCGGTCACAGGAGGGGAGGCAGAGCGCGGGACCGTGCCGCGACGAGGACGCCGGCAGGAGGAGGAGGAGGCGGCGGCCGCCGCCGGAGGAGGGGCGGGAGCGGGCGCAGCCGCGACCGCTGACCTGACAGTAGGGACCATTATACTGTTTGGAGGGCTAAGAGGGGGCCAAATATACTGTTTGGTGGGCTATTTGGGAGCTAATTTTACTGTTTGGAGGGCTAAGTAGAGGCCATTATTTTATTTGGAGGGTTCAGTGAGGTCCATCATACTCTGTGGAGAGCTGTGTGGGGTGTCATCATACTGTATGAAGGGCATTTTGGAGACATAATATTGTGTGGAGATCCATGGGAGGGGCTAATACTACATGAAAAAACTGAAGATTCCATCCTACTGTGTATAGGGGTCTTCATACTGTGTATAAAGGACTGAAAGGGATCATCATACTGTGTTGTGGTTGCTGTGGGGGAACAATACTCTGTTGGGGTCACCGTGGGGGTATCATACTCTTTTTTGGGAGTTCCTGTAGGGTCATCATACTGTTGAAGGTTCAGAGGAGAAATTCACTTTGGGGGTATCATACTGTTTTTGGGGCTTCTATAGGATGGGAGCAAAACTACTTTATAAGGGCTGGAAAGTTGTGAGATATGCTCTTTTGTGGCCCTGTCAAATGTTATTATTTTTTGGGGTGGATGTGTAGAGGGCCCAAATAAAGCATCTGCTATGAGACACCATGATTTCTAAGTATACCCTTAGTTTGGCTAATAATTTCTCACCCAACTCTCCAATTCAGTGAAGCGCTAGCACTTATGAGCACTCCTGTGTTTTCTATTAGAGAGCTGGTAATAGACATCTTTGGTTGGTCTCATCTTTTAGAGAACAAAAGGTCCTGCTTTTCAAAATGAGACATGCTTAATCCTTATCACCCTGATAAGCATCTAAGGGGCTTCCATATAAATTAGACTGTTGTCCAAAACCATTGATATGGACTGGTTAAGGTAACTCTAGTCTAATTTACATAGTGGGCTTAGCTACTACAGCTGTTTCTCACAAAATTAGAATATCATCACAAAGTTAATTTATTTCATTTCTTCAATACAAAAAGTGAAACTCATATACACTGTATAACATAGATTCATTACAAACAGAGTGATTTGTTACAAGTGTTTATTTCTGTTAATGTTGATGATTATGGCTTACAGAGTAACTCTGCTGCCTCATTATAGGGATTGGATCCCTCAGGGGTTTCGTCTGATTCACTCACTCAGAGATTTAGATGGAAACCCCAAACTAAATGCTCAGAGTGGAGCGCCAGATAAATGTGATCCAAAATGTTATGTAAAATGTTCCCAATAAAACCTTCAACTCTATCGACAAAAAAAGCAAATCCCCATTTAGGTCCGTTACCTGTCAATGTAAATATAGGGGGCTTCCACGTTACTGGTAGTACAAAGGCTGTGGAAAAATGAAATGGCTCCTTGCCCCCGAAAAGAAATTCAGCAAATTCTGCATTGCCAAATCCAAATGACCCCTTCCTTCTGAGCCCAAGAGTGCATAAATCACCTTTGGTATCCACATGTTTGGCAGGGGAATAATTTCCAAAATGGGTTCACTTGAGGGGGGATTCTGCTCTTCTAGCACTTAGGGGCTCTGTATATGGGGTCAGCAAACTATTTTAGGGAAATCTGCTCTCCAGGAGGCAAATAGCGCCCCTTCCCTCACTAGTCTCGCCGTGTGGCTAAGTAGTGTTGTTGAGTCATATATAGGGTATGTCTACAATCAGCAGAAATTGTGGCACAAATATTATTGATATTTTTACCCATTTTCCCTTATAAACTATAAAATCTGGGGCTAAAACAACATTTTTGTGGCAAAAATGTAATTATTTTTTCTTCACTGCTCATTGGTATAAAATTCTGTGACCCACCTGTGGTGTCAATATGATCACTCTGCCAATTGATGAATTGATTGAGAGGTCTAGTTTGTAAACTGGGGTCACTTATAGGGGATTCTACTGCTCTGGCACCTCAGGGGTTTTCCCAGTATGTCATGGCACCTTCAAACCATAATAGTAAAATCTGCACAATAATATGGTGCTCCTTCCCTTTTGAGCATTGCAATGTGCCTCAAAAGTAGTTCTGTTTACATGCAGGGCATTGGAACACTCAGGAGAAGACTTCTGTGAATCACCTGAGGGTTCAAGGTGCTCACCACACATCTGCATAAGTTCCTTGAGAGGGTCCATTTTCCAAAATGGGGTCACTTGTGGGGAGTTGCACTTTTTAGGCAAATCAAGGGCTCTCCAAATGCGACATGGCATCTGCTCTCAATTCCAGCCCTGCCGTGCACCCAAATAGTGGTTTCCCCCCACATATGGGCTATCGCTGTACTCAGGAGAAATTGCACAACAATTTTTGGGGCCCATTTTCTCCTGTTGCTCTTGTGAAAATAAAATAATTTGTGCTAAAAGATCTTTTTTGTAGAAAAAAAATTGATTTTTTTTTTCTATTTTCACGGCTCTTCGTTACAAACTTATGTGAAGCACCTGGGGGGTTCAAGGTGCTCATCACACATCTAGATTCCTTGCTTGTGGGGGTTAGTTTCCAAAATAGGATCACTTATGGGGGTTTTCCACTGTTTAGGCACAGCACAGCCTCTCCTAATGCGACATGGAATTCCCACCCAATTCCAGCCAATTTTGAGTTCAAAAAGTCAAATTGTGCTCCTTCCTTTCCAAGCCCTTCCGTGCGCCCAAATAGTAGTTTTCCCCCACATATGGGGTATCATCATACTTAAGAGAGATTGCACAACAACTTTTGTGGTCTGTTGTCTCCCGTTTCCCTTGTGAAAATAACAAATTAAGGTTAAAACTCAATGTTTTAACCCCTTCCCGACCAATGACGCCATATAGGCATCATGTAAACCTGTGCCATTATGACCAGTGATGCCTATGTAGTGTCATGACTTTAAAGCCCCCTTGCGGGTTGGGTGACCGGGGTCACTGAAAGGTCACCCGACCCGCAGATACAGGGGGCTTTGTACTTCACCACAGCGGGCGTGGCTTCGCCCCCACGTGGCTACTATCGCTCTGATTGGCTGTTAAAAGTGAAACAGCCAATCAGAGCGATAGTAATATTTCATCAATAAAAATTGATGAAATATTACAATCCAGCCATGGCCAGTGCTGCAGTAGCATCGGACATGGCTGGAGAAAGTTACCTGACCCCCCTACACACCGGCTGGCGGGGGCGATCGATGTGCCACCGCTGTCATCATCTGCCCCCCGCCTTCCCTCCACCCCTACAGTCCGATGACCCCCCCAACCACCCCCTGGTGCTCGCCGAGTGCCGCGGTTGCTCCCGGTGTCCAGCGGTCCCGGATCATGGGCGCCGCCATCTTGGAAAATGGCGGGCGCATGCGCAGTGCGCCCGCCCGAATCTGCCGTCTGCAGATTCGATTCATTCATTTTGATCACTCTCGCAGTGATCAAAATTAAATAAAAAGTAAATAAACCCCCCGTTTATCACCCCCATAGGTAGGCACATATAATAAAATAAAGAATATATTTTTATTTTTCCATTAGGGATAGGGCTAGGGTTAGGGCTAGGGTTAGGGTTAGGGCTAGGGTTAGGGTTGGAATTAGGGTTAGGGTTGGAGTTAGAGTTAGGGTGGAATTAGGGTTAGGGCTAGAAATAGGGTTAGGGTTGGAATTAGGGTTAAGATTAGGGTTAGGCTTGTGGTTAGGGTTATAGTTAGGGTTGGGATTAGGGTTAGGGGTGTATTGGAGTTAGGGTTGTGGTTAGGGGTGTGTTGTGGTTAGAATTGAGGGGTTTCCACTGTTTAGGCACATCAGGGGGTCTCCAAACGTGACATGGTGCCACCATTGATTCCAGCCAATTTTGCTTCAAATGGTGCTCCCTCCCTTCCAAGCCCCGACGTGTGCCCAAACAGTGGTTTACCCCAACATATGGGGTATCAGCGTACTCAGGACAAATTGCACAACAACTTTGGGTGTCTAATTTATCCTGTTACCCTTGGGAAAATAAAAAATTGGGGGCTAAAAAATTATTTTTGTGGAAAATTTTTTTTTTAATTTTCACTTCTCTGCGTTATAAACTTCTGTGAAGAACTTGGGGGTTCAAAGTGCTCACCAGACATCTAGATAAGTTCCTTGGAAGGTCTAGTTTCCAAAATGGGGTCACTTGTGGGGAGGTTTCTACTGTTTAGGGACATCAGGGGCTCTGCAAACGTAACGACGACCGCAGACCATTCCATCAAAGTCTGCATTTCAAAATGTCACTACTTCCATTCCGAGCCCTGACGTGTGCCCAAACAATGGTTCCCCCCACATATGGGGTACCAGCGTACTCAGGACAAATTGGACAACAACTTTTGGGGTCCAATTTCTCCTCTTAGGCTACTTTCACACATCAGGTTTTCGGCGTCAGGCGCGATCCGGCGTCGTGCCGGAATGCCGGATCCGGCAAATGTTTTGTAAAACCTGATGTGCCGGATCCGGTTTTCTGCCGGATCCGTCTTGTTCTTGACAGACAAAACCGGATCCGTCTCATCCGGTTCATCCATTTTTCTATCCGTTTTTTCGACGGATTACGCCGGATCCGGTTTTTAAAATTGACCCTTGTGGCCCCACAAGGCAGAGTACACTGGCAGTATGACAGAGTGTGAAAGATTTGTGCCCTAACCAAACTTGTGTACCTTCTGGACCAACAGTATATACCTTTGCCAACCAAAGTTGGCTATCTTGTCATGGTCTACTATTTTTAGCTTTAGGCCACAGGTGTGTACCTGGTTGTGTTTTATGCAAAGTATTTCACCTTTTAACAAAAGTTGTGTACATTGTTAGGAAATCACCAACAATAAACACAACTTTTTAGGTGAAATACTTTGCTTCAAACACAACCAGGAACACAACTGTGGCAAAAAGCTAAAATTTACCCACAGTTATACCTGGTTTTGAATACCTTTTTACCTTTGAAATACCCTGTATTTAACCTTTTTTTTAAACATAGTTCGCCGCAGAAAGAAAAGACAGACAACCATTGTGAAACGATAATTTAACTTTTATTTAAAATTTTTTTTTTTTTGTAAAATGTTTTTAAAGTGCAAAAAACTTTTTAAATAAAGGTTTTAAACCCAATGGGCATTTTTATTAAAAAACACACATTACAAATCTGTGTATTGTGGGGTGGAAATACTGCTGGAGGGGCTGCGGGACACTTCGACACTGGGTGTGTGGAGAGAGGACTGGGATCGTGGTGGGGAAGGAACAGTTAGAGGTGAAGGTGTGGAAAAAAACTACAGAATGGGTGGACATGTGGGAAGCAGAAGAGGTGGTGGGTGGTGGAGTGGAGGGTTGGGCAGGGACTGTAGGAGCAGATGATGTTGATGGAAAGTTGTATGGGGAAGGAGTTTGGTACGGGGAAGGAGTTTGGTACGGGGAAGGAGTTTGGTACGGGGCAGGTTGCTGGAAGTGGGGAGATGACTGGTACTGGGGAGGTTGCTGGTACTGGGGAGGTTGCTGGTACTGGGCAGGTTGCTGGTATGTAGTAGGAGGGGGAGGATGAAAAGTGGCTGGAGGGGGTGCAGATGTAATAGGAGGGGGAGGATGGAAAGTGGCTGGAGGGGGTGCAGGTGGAGGAACTACAGTGGTGGGAGGTGGAGGTTGGGAGGTAACCTGCTGTAGAGCACCGTGGCACGAATGCATTACATGCATCTGCTGGGCAGGAGACAGCGTTTCCATGCGCTCCACAACAGACCTGAAAAAGGTGTGGTTTGGCGAAGATCTTGCTTCTGAATGCATGGTTTGCAGAAGTGTCTTCACCTCCAGAATGCTGGAGTTGATCTGCTGAAAGCCTGCGGAGATTTGCTCTGACAAGACTTTGAGACAGTTCTGGAAAGATGCATTCAGATGCAATAACTCTTGCGCATAACTCTTTTCCTGACCCCTCTGCCGCTGCCGCGCCGGATCCGGCGTGTCCGGCTTTTTCGCCGGAGACAAAAAACGTTACAGTAGACGTTTTTTCCAGATCGCGACACATTGCGACACATTGCTGGATCTGGCGAAAACCGGATGAAACGCATGGCCATCCGGCGCGATCCGGCGCAAATGCAAGTCAATGGGGGGAAACCGGATCCGGCATTGCATTTCGCCGGATCCGGTTTCTGTCAAAAGCGCCGGATCGCGCCTGACGGCGAAAACCTGATGTGTGAAAGAGGCCTTACCCTTGTGAAAATAAAAAATTGTGCGCTAAAAAATCATTTTTTGAAGAAAAAAATTATTTTTTATTTTCACAGCTTTGCGTTATAAACTTCTGTGAAGCACTTAGGGGTTCAAAGTGCTCACCACACATCTAGATAAGTTCCTTGGGGGGCTCTAGTTTCCAAAATGGGGTCACTTGTGGGGGGTTTCCACAGTTGAGTCACATCAGGGGCTCTGCAAAGGCAACATGACGTCCACAGACCATTCCATCAAGTCGACATTTCAAAACCTCACTACTTCCCTTCCAAGCCCCGACGTGTGCCTAAACAGTGGTTCCCCACACATATGGGGTACCAGCATACTCAGAACAAACTTGTCAACAACTTTTGGGGTCCAATTTATCCTGTTATCCTTATGGAAAAAAAATTGCGGGCTAAAAATCATTTTTTGGAGGAAAAAAATGATTTTTTATTTTCATGGCTCTGCGTTATAAACTTCTGTGAAGCACTTAGGGGTTCAAGGTGCTCACCACACATCTAGATAAGTTCCTTGGGGGGGTCTAGTTTCCAAAATGGGGTCACTTGTCGGGGGTTTCCACAGTTTAGATACATCAGGGGCTCTGCAAATGTGACATGACGCCCGCAGACCATGCCATCAAACTCAGCATTTCAAAGTGTCACTACTTCCCTTCCGAACCCTGACGTGTGCCCAAACAGTGGACTCCCCCACATAAGGGGTACCAGCGTACTCAGGACAAACTGGACAACAACTTTAGGGGTCTAATTTATCCTGTTACCCTTGTGAAAATAAAAAATTGTGGACTAAAAAATAATTTTTTGAGGAAAAATAAATATTTTTTATTTTCACGGCTCTGCTTTATAAACCTCAGTGAAGCACCTGGGGGTTCAAAGTGCTCACTATGCATCTAGATAAGTTCCTTAGGGGGTCTAGTTTCCAAAATGGGGTCATTTGTGGGGGAGATCCAAAGTTTAGGCACACAGGGGCTCTCCAAACACGACACAGTGTCCGCTAACGATTGGAGCTAATTTTGGTTTGAAAAAGTCAAATGGCGCTCCTTCCCTTTTGAGCCCTGCCGTGCGCCCAAACAGTGGTTCCTCCCCACATATAGGGTACCAGCGTACTCAGAGCAAACTGGACAACAATTTTTGTGGTCCAATTTCTCATGTTAGCCATGTGAAAATAAAAAATAGCGTGCTAAAAAATCATTTTTGAGGGAAAAAAAATGATTTTTTTATTTTCACTGCTCTGTGTTATAAACTTTTGTGAAGCACTTGGAGGTTCAAAGTGCTCACTACAAATCTAGAAAGTTCCTTAAGGGGTCTAGTTTCCAAAATGGTGTCACTTGTTTTCACTGTTTAGACACACAGGGGCTCTCCAAACGCGACATGGTGTCCGATAACGATTGGAGCTAATTTTCCATTCAAAAAGTCAAATGGTGCTCCTTCCCTTCTGGACCCTGCCGTGCGCTCAACAGTGGTTTATGACCACATATGAGGTATCAGTGTACTCAGGAGAAATTGCGCCACAAATTTTACTATTTTATCCTGTTGCCCATGTGTAAATGAAAAAATTGAGGCTAAAAGAAAATTTTTGTGAAAAAAAAAGTACTTTTTTTTTACAGATCAATTTGTGAAGCACCTGGTGGTTCAAAGTGACCACTATGCATCTAGATAAGTTCCTTGGGGGGTCTAGTTTCCAAAATGGGGTCACTTGTGCGGTAGCTCCAATGTTTAGTCACACAGGGACTCTCCAAACGCGACATGGCAACCGCTAAATATTCCAGCATATTTTCCATTCAAATAGTCAAATGGCATTCCTTCCCTTCCAAGCCCTGCCGTGCGCCCAAACAGTGGTTTATGACCACATATGGGGTATCGGTGTACTCAGGAGAAATTGCTCAACAAATTTTAGCATCCATTTTATCCTGTTGCCCATGTGAAAATGAAAAAATTGATGATAAAAAAAAATTTTTGTTGGAAAAATTAAAATGTCCATTTATTTCCATCCACGTTGCTTTAGTTCCTGTGAAGCACCTGAAGAGTTAATAATCTTCTTGAATGTAGTTTTAGCACCTTGAGGGTGCGGTTTTTAGAATGGTGTCACTTTTGGGTATTTTCTGCCACATAGACCCCTCAAAGTGACTTCAAATGTGATGTGGTCCCTAAAAAAAATGGTTTTGTAAATTTTGTTGTAAAAATGAGAAATCACTGGTCAACTTTTAACCCTTATAACTTCCTAACAAAAAAAATTTTGTTTCCAAAATTGTGCTGATGTAAAGTAGACATGTGGGAAATGTTATTTAGTAACTATTTTGTGTCACATAATTCTCTGGTTTAACAGAAAAAAAATTCAAAATTTGAAAATTGCGAAATTTTCAAAATTTTTGCCAAATTTTTGATTTTTTCACAACTAAACGCAAAAATTATCGACCTAAATTTACCACTAACATGAAGCCAAATATGTCACGAAAAAACGTTCTCAGAATCGCTAGGATGCGTTGAAGCGTTCTAGAGTTATTACCACATAAATGGACACTGGTCAGAATTGCAAAAAATGGCCTGGTCATTAAGGTCAAAATAGGCTTGGTCATGAAGGGGTTAAACTTATGTGAAGCACCTGTCAAGGTGCTCACTACACATCTACATAAATTACTTGAAGGGTCTATTTTCCAAAATGGCATCACTTGTGGGGGTTTCCACTGTTTAGACACATCAGGTGCTCTCCAAATGCGACATTGTCTGCTCTCGATTCCAGACAATTTTGTGCTAAAAAGTCAAACGGTGCTACTTCCAATCCGAGCCCTGTCGTGAGCCCAAATAGTGGTTTTCCCTAACATATGGGGTATCGGCGTACTCAGTAGAAATTTCCCAACAAATATTGTTGTCCATTTTGTCCTCATACCCTTGTGAAAATAAAAAAAATGAGTCTTAAGAAAAAATTTTGTGAAGAAAGTTGAATGTTTATTTTTGCCTTCCACATTGCTTCAGTTCCTGTGAAACATCTGAAGGGTTAATAAGCTTCTTGAATGTGGTTTTGAACATCTTTAGGGGTGCAGTATTCAGAATGGTGTCACATTGAAGCGTTCAAAAGTTATAACCTCATTTAAAAAATGAGACCCGGTCATTAACCTACAAAATGGCTCGGCCCCTAAGGGGTTAATTAAATTAGAGATGCGTAGAAAGGTGGGAAATTCAACAATTCCTGAGCAATTTCTGACACACATCTGCCTTATCAGGTCTAAATTTAGTTAATAATGTTTGCAATTTGTATAGTGAAGACTGGGGACAGATGTTAAGCTCATATATTCTGAGCTTCATGCACATACACACAAAGAATCTACATATATAAATAAGGACGGGGTGATACTTGCGAGTGTGATGCGAGAAACTCAGCGCATCAATACTCGGCACTGCCGCCGGCGCTCGGAACCGGAGTGTGTGGAGGCATGTATTTCTATGCAGCTGAATGCTACGGTCCTGAATGCCAGCGGTAATGCCGAGTATTGGAGCGCGGAGTTTCTCGCACTACACTCGCAAGTGTGACCATGGCCTAATATGTGCGCTTCAAAATTACACATAGAGATGAGCGACTTTGCCTTTTTTCTGGTCAAGTCTGGTTTAATGAAACCCGACTTTCTCAAAAGTCTGGTCGAACGAAATCGGCCGATTATCGTGAAAAGTCGAAGGCCGACTGAAACACGAAACCCAATGCAAGACAATGGGGAACCAAGGTCGGCAGGGAGTGGAGGACGGGAAACACACCTACAGTGCCCATTTTAATGCCAAAAACATCTATTCTTATTACTTAAGCTTGTCAACCTTAATTTACTTTATAATAATAGTTAGGCATTGAAAACTGGGGGTTATTTGGTTAAAGTTGTGGGGGGGTGGGGCTGGCTCCAGATTTTCGTGGGCCCTGGGACAAAGAGTGTCACTGGGCTCTTTTAACACATGCCACAGTTCATGATCCCCTGATACGACAGAGAAATAGCGGTATAGTACAATGAAAAATACTTCACTTCTTACATCTCATGAATGATATCCATTTTAAATTCTCCAATAGCTCCAAAAATGGACAGTATATTACTCCATACAGTATTATGGCCACTGCATAGTGCGCTATACAGAACAATGAGGCCCATATATTTCTCCATACAGAATCATTGGTCCCATATAATGTTTGAAACAGTATATGATGAGCTCCACATAATGCTACAGTATATGTTGGTCCCCATGGATGAAGCTCCACTGTGTTATGGGCCCAAATAATGCTCCATATATAATGGGCCCCATTTCTAATG
Organism: Dendrobates tinctorius; assembly: GCF_039654945.1. Classification (NCBI taxonomy): domain Eukaryota; kingdom Metazoa; phylum Chordata; class Amphibia; order Anura; family Dendrobatidae; genus Dendrobates; species Dendrobates tinctorius. The sequence continues at coordinate 11,736,092 of NW_027361692.1, forward strand.
CTCCAGTGCATAATGGACCCTGTAAATGCTGCTCCAGTGTCTGATGTTCACCATTGGAATGCTCCAGTGTATGGTGGGCCTCATATATCATTCTCCAGAGTATAGTGCTCCCCAAAAATAGCTGTCCCAATATTGAAAACAATTAAATAAGTCTCCTCGCTAGGAAATCCCTGTACTAGTCTGGACTCCTCCCCATCTTCCATCTCACTGCACTTGGACTGTTTAGGCAGAGGGCATACAGACGTGATGTCATCGCGCTCTCTGACCAGAATGTCACTGTCAGGAAACGCGGAAGACGTCACGGCGTTGGAGCAGGGAGAGGTAAGTATTTCAACTTTGCAAGTGCTGTGATCCTGAGCAAGCAGGGGGGCCCACTCGTTGGCGACGTTACTGGCACAGGGCCCCTCATAGTACGGCGGTGTGTCTGATGGCGGGTGGGTGGGCCCTCCCCCCTCCCACTGGCAGAGACATTATTGCGTACTATGAGGGGCCCTGTGCCAGTGCCGTCGCCCATGAGTATGCCCCCCCACCTGCTCTAGGAACCTGCACTTTCATCTGCACCTTCCTCTTTGTCACCGTGTAAGGTGGTATAGTATGCGAGAAGGGGAACCTGAGTTTCATCAGGGTCAGATTCTGGCTGTGTAGAGTGCGAGGGGAATGTAGTGGTGTGGGTCAATGTACCAGCAGAATTATCTAGCAGTGGCTGGGCATCAGTGCACTTGTGGCGCCCCCAGGAGTACGGTCGCCACAGTGGCATTACCTTCCTGCTAGGGAGTGTGATGTCATGCTTGGAAGCAACGAAGGATCTCTCTAGCAGTTAAACCAACAAACAACACAGTTCCCACTCCAGGCCAGCAGGGAGACCTCTGAACCTGACTGCTGAGGATCTGCTCTCTGTGGTCGGGAGGAGGTAAGTTAGGGCAGTCTGTGAAGGGAAGGGGAAGTGTGTGAACGTGAGAAGGTGAGCTGGAGGATGAGAAGAGTTAAGGCTCACTCCTAGCTGGAGTGCATGGTCTAGATTCCGGTCTCCGAGTTTGCAGGGACACTGACGGTCCTGCAGCAGAAACCGGAGGAAGTAGCAGCTGTAAATGCTCTGTTCCTAACTAAGGCTCGGAGGCCCCAGCAGCGACGTGTGTGAGCCAGAAGGAAAAGGCTATGGCTGCCTGCCATACAAGAAAGTTCCAAATGAGAGTCAACAGGGGGAACTTCAGTGAACTCAGGACTGCGAGTACTTCAGATAAGCGCTAGAACAGAGGCCACCCTACCTATCTGCAGAGAGAGAATTCCAAATTTGCTTCCAGGCTGACCAACTCCTTCTCCATCTGTACTCTGGGTCCTGGATGGCACTTACCAAGTACAGGTAAAGGAACTGCACGACTTTGTTATCTTTCTCCTGCACCTGGCGCACGGCTCTGCTACATGCTGCACTGCACACCATCTACCAACTCTTTCATCTGTCCTGCGACAACGGCCCTACCTGTGCAGGGTTTCTACATCTTAGCTGCACCACAACATCTGTCCCAGAGAAGCGACACTACAGCACGGGTCAATCTAATCAGAAACCACAGGTGGCGTCACGTATTATTCACCTATAAACGTTATTCACCCCTTTGCATGGACGCCCAGGGCCATGGAACGGGTCATCACCACCAACGTGACATCCCTCTGATATCCAAGAAGTATCATTTCTCCTTGCAGAGAATGACATGCTAAGCATGTCGAGGTGAGGAGACTTAAAGCCGCAATGCTCCTCTGGGAAATATGCTAATTATGCAAATTGTCTCTTCAGAGAGGAAGAGGACTAGAACTCTAGTGCCACCTATTGGAGGTAGCAATCCTAAAAGTCAATGTTGACCCTTTAACGAGCCTAGATACATGACTTAGGATAAAAGCCAAGCCAGAATCTCCATTTGCAGACACTGTGTTTCGGGGTACTGCCCCTCATCAGTGCAAAGTGGGAGGTCTGGTTTGGCTGTGAGAGAGGCGTCTGACCGATAGGAGAAATGATACTTCTTGGAGAGACAATTTGCATAATTAGCATATTTCCCAGAGGAGCATTGCAGCTTTAAGTCTCCTCACCTCGACATGCTTAGCATGTCATTCTCCGCAAGGAGAAATGATACTTCTTGGATATCGGTCAGACGCCTCTCTCACAGCCAAACCAGATCTCCCACTTTGCACTGATGAGGGGCAGTACCCCGAAACACAGTATCTGCAAATGGAGATTCTGGCTTGGCTTTTATCCTAAGTCATGTAACTAGGCTCGTTAAAGGGTCAACATTGACTTTTAGGATTGCTACCTCCAATAGGTGGCACTAGAGTTCTAGTCCTCTTCCTCTCTGAAGAGACAATTTGCATAATTAGCATATTTCCCAGAGGAGCATTGCGGCTTTAAGTCTCCTCACCTCGACATGCTTAGCATGTCATTCTCCGCAAGGAGAAATTATACTTCTTGGATATCGATCAGACGCCTCTCTCACAGCCAAACCAGATCTCCCACTTTGCACTGATGAGGGGCAGTACCCCGAAACACAGTGTCTGCAAATGGAGATTCTGGCTTGGCTTTTATCCTAAGTCATGTAACTAGGCTCGTTAAAGGGTCAACATTGACTTTTAGGATTGCTACCTCCAATAGGTGGCACTAGAGTTCTAGTCCTCTTCATCTCTGAAGAGACAATTTGCATAATTAGCATACATCCCTCTGAGACACCGGCCCGGTACCGATTAACCCTACTGCCCATGCTGGCCACACACACTCCATGTCAGATTCATCTTGGACTGGGGAATTCACGATTTCACTTGATAACCCAGGCATGGTATGATAGAAAGAGTTACATGGACTAATGTGAAGTGTGGCCTGCTGCATCATTCACTTTTGGTGGGGTGAAGGACACAAGGAAAGGGGTTCTTCCTGACCAGGAGCCAGCACTTGACGACTCAGTGCTTGCATTTTTTGAAACTTCAGAAGAGGAGGGCATATTTGCTGGAGTCTGTTTCGGCAATGTAAGCCAAAATCAGTTCCTGATGCTCCGCCTTTAAAAGCGGTTAACCTAATCCCAGAAAAGGTAGCCTTCCAGGCCTTCCGGAGCCAGACCATGACGCAGGCTCAACACCTCCTGCCTTAGCTGCTATTGTGCTTTTGCCACTACCAACAGATGCACCACCACCATCGGGACCAGCTGGCAACCCCCGCCCACTTCCATGGCGTCTTCCACCATACTTCCTCATTTTTGTGAAAATGTACCCAAAATACCACCAGCTATATGGTACTGTAAAACACGGTAGAATGTGTATCTACTATTGGTGAGAATTTGAATCTCACTATAGATTTGAGGACGCTGAACTATTGTCTCAGGCCCAGGAGAGATTACACCGCAATGTAACAGGCTGAAATTGGATGGTGTATGACATGGAGTAGGGTGTCTATAGAATTGGTGAGAATTTGAATCTCACTATAGATTTCAGGGCGCTGAACTATATATTGTCTCAGGCCCAGGAGAGATTACACCTCAATGTAACAGGCTGAAATTGGATGGTGTATGACAAGGTGAAGGGTGTCTATAGGATTGGTGAGAATTTGAATCTCACTATAGATTTGAGGACGCTGAACTATTGTCTCAGGCCCAGGAGAGATTACACCTCAATGTAACAGGCTGAAATTGGATGGTGTATGGCAAGGAGTAGGCTGTCTATAGGATTGGTGAGAATTTGAATCTCACTATAGATTTCAGGACGCTGAACTATTGTCTCAGGCCAAGGAGAGATTACACCTCAATGTAACAGGCTGAAATTGGGTGGTGTATGACAAGGTGAAGGGTGTCTATAGGATTGGTGAGAATTTGAATCTCACTATAGATTTGAGGACGCTGAACTATTGTCTCAGGCCCAGGAGAGTTTACACCTCAATGTAACAGGCTGAAATTGGATGGTGTATGACAAGGTGAAGGGTGTCTATAGGATTGGTGCAGGAAAGATGTATATCTTTGTACCGTGTTAGCCAGTAGATAGAAAAATATTCAGGATTGAGAGTCCTCAGTAGTTGATACCTTTTAATGGCTAACTGAAAAGATGGTAACACATTGCAAGCTTTCGAGACTACTCAGGTCTCTTCATCAGGCTAGACTAATACAAAATCTGAAGTCACATATTTATGCACAATACAGCCTAGAAAAAAATGCAATAGATAAGACAAGTGACGTGAAGCAGAACTATCAATATGGGAGAGGGAGAAACATAAATATAAACATTGGACCAGTTCATAGATAAGGAGTCCGGATGTTTTATGGTCCTCTGATTGGGGTCTAGTTCTGTGTTGCCCCCACACGGTTTTAAAAGGAAATTCCTTAATTGATGTAAAAAGACATAAATACATGCGACACATTCATTCCAGCACTGAGAGTGTCAAAGTTCGTCATAAATTTGTGCTCCCAAACTCGTCTCTCTCTCTAAGAATTGAAATTACCTTTCAATACCAGTAATTTCATATCCACGCTGCTGTGATCAGGGATACAGAAATGTTTTGCCACAGGTAGATCCATTCTTTTTTCTCTTATTGTGTGACGATGAGCATTCATCCTTGTTCTAAGCTTTTGCCCTGTCTCCCCCACATATAGACCCCCAGTTGGACATTTAGTACAAATAATTAAGTACACCACATTAGATGTAATGCAGCTGAAAGTACCTGCGATCTTGTAGTCCTGATGCGAGTTGGGGATCTTTATCTTGTCCGTGGTCATTATAAATGGACAGGTTTTACATTTTTTCTGCTTGCAAGGAAAGGTTCCTGCAGCTGTTGGAGAGGACAGGGAGCTTCTGACAATGATGCTTCTTAAATTTGGGGGCTGCCTAAAACACAGCAGTGGGGGGTCTGGAAAAATAGATTTCAATCGGACATCTTTTTGTAGTAAAGGTTGTAATTTCCGTGCAGCCCCCCTTAGCACCTCCAGATTTGGGCTGTAGGTGACTACTAGAGGCACTCGGTTATTTTCTTCTTTAGCTTTGTAATTTAGCAGGTGATTCCTTGACAATCTGGTGGCTCTTGTAATTTGGTTTTCAATTGTTCTTGGATGGTAACCCTGATTCAAAAAGGTCTTTTTGAGGCGACCAAGGTGTTTGTCTCTATCCATGGGGTTGGAACATATACGATTGTATCTGATGGCTTGGCTATAGATAATAGAGTTCTTTATGTGTTTTGGATGGAAACTGTCCCATTTAAGGTATGTTGGACGGTCGATTGGCTTCTGATACAGGGATGTCTCTATTTCATTGTTTTTTAGCTTAATGATGAATGGATCTACCTGTGGCAAAACATTTCTGTATCCCTGATCACAGCAACGTGGATATGAAATTATTGGTATTGAAAGGTAATTTCAATTCTCAGAGAGAGAGACAAGTTTGGGAGTACAAATTTATGACGAACTTTGACACTCTCAGTGCTGGAATGAATGTGTCGCATGGATTTATGTCTTTTTACATCAATTAAGGAATTTCCTTTTAAAACCGTGTGGGGGCATCACAACACAGAACTAGACCCCAATCAGAGGACCATAAAACATCCGGACTCCTTATCTATGAACTGGTCCAATGTTTATATTTATGTTTCTCCCTCTCCCATATTGATAGTTCTGCTTCACGTCACTTGTCTTATCTATTGCATTTTTTCTAGGCTGTATTGTGCATAAATATGTGACTTCAGATTTTGTATTAGTCTAGCCTGAAGAAGAGACCTGAGTAGTCTCGAAAGCTTGCAATGTGTTACCATCTTTTCAGTTAGCCACTAAAAGGTATCAACTACTGAGGACTCTCAATCCTGAATATTTTTATAGGATTGGTGAGAATTTGAATCTCACTATAGATTTCAGGACGCTGAACTATTGTCTCAGGCCCAGGAGAGATTACACCTCAATGTAACAGGCTGAAATTGGATGGTGTATGACAAGGTGGAGGGTGTATATAGTATTGGTGAGAATTTGGATCTCACTAGAGATTTTAGGAGGCTAACAATGATTCTCTCAGTCTAAGTATGAGCCTAATAAGCAGGACTGCTGAACACACAAAAGGGTGGACAAATGAATGCTTGGTAACTGTGCAGAAAAGAGGAAGAAAAGTATTTTTGCTTTTAAAAAAGCAGTTTGCACAGCAGTGTGCAAACAGCAATGCAGCTATCAGGGAGCCTTATAAGGCAGCCTAATAACCAACAGAGCTGATGCACAAAAATATAGCCTCCCCTGTCACTGCAAACAAACTGTTGTGTTGTAAGTGGAAATCGCTACCAGCAGAAGCAGTTTTTTGGTTCTTCTTCCCTACCTAACGTTCTCCCTATATCCCTACAGAATCATCAGCAGCAGCAACCTCTCCCTAATGCTAAGATCGGCAGAAGTAAGATGGCGTTCGGTGTGCACGCCCTTTTATAGCCCCTGTGACGCCACACAAAGCCAGCCAATCACTTGCATGCCCTTCTCAAAGATGGTGGTGACCGATGCCTATGTCATCGCGTTGCCTACAGTGTGCGTCCTCCATCATTGGCTGAAAAAGGGCACTGGAAGCATCTTTTGAAACGCGACTTTGGCGCTCTGGTTGCCGACCTCATGGCCGACCTCACGCTATGGTCGGGTTTCGACTTTTGAATATGACCGACCCGTTTCGCTCAACTCTAATTACACATATTATATTATCTGAAACCCTTTGGACTGCTGTAGTAACAATTTACAGATTTGTTAGACATAAATTTCATTAAATACAGGGATAAAAATGGTAGTGGAAATGTTTACGCTATCACTGTTTTTAATGCGCGTTTCATGCTGTGTAATGAGAGCATGTTTGAGAACATTTGCGATTAATGCCGTACATGCGGCTATACAGTGCGGTATGCTCACATCAGTAGGTTTAATATCTGTTATTATGTAAACAAAGTCTAGGCACAGCCAGGCCCACAAACTCATTAGGATGAACACAATGCTCGTCTGGGCGCTCTCATACAGGTGGCAAATTACACATCAGTGTATTAGTCAGAATAGGATCTCTCCAGTGAGGCTGCTAAGTAACAGTATGGTTATTTTACCTCTAGGTCACAAATCTAATGATTACTGCCTCGGCATGAAATGGAAGAAATAAAAGATGTGGAGAACAGTAGTAGGTAATGCAAAAGTGTATTTGCATCTCTATAATAGATGTTAAAGTTCACATGAAGAAAAAAAGGAACTATAGCACAATGGTGCGTTCAGCAAAGGGCATTCTACAGTATATATGTGGCCTTTTACCTGCACATCACAGCAGATCATATTTAATTATGTGCTTGGGCTCTATTACCTCCACTACAACATTAATCCCATTACTTCTTATGAGGTAGATAAACAAAATAGAATAGCTTTAATACTGCAACCAAGGGGATATAGTTTCATCTGTATCTAGGAATTGTGGGGGGGGTAGGGGATTACTGTACAAGAGAGGAAGGTAGCGTAGATATTGACCGGTGCCAAAATAATGAAAATGGGGCATAGCATGGGGAAAGGGGCTAGATTAGCAAAGAGTGAGAAGAGGAATACAGATTCAGGAAAATGTATAAAATACATGTATACTAATGCAAAAAGCCTCACTAATAAGACTGATAAATTAGAATTAATATTGTCAGAAGCAAAATATGTTATAGTGGGCATAACGGAGACACGGCTGGAAGACAGCTATGACTGGGCTGTTAGTTTACAGGCCTGTAGTCTGTCTTGAGGAATGACTGTACAAATAAGCAATGGGGAAGTGTTTGTTTGTATGTAAAAACTTTGCTAAAACCCATCCTGCGAGATTATATATATGAGGCCAATGAAAATGTAGAGTCCTTATGGGTTGAGAAAAGGGGAAGGAAAAATTAAAAATTCTGATAGGGACTTATTATAAGTCTTCAAGTATAAAGGAAACAGCAGCAGAAAATGTCCTCATAAAGCAAATAGATGAGGCAGCAAATCAGGGAGAAGTTATTAATATGGGGGGCTTAAAGGGAATCTGTCAGTAGGATCAACCCTCCTAAACCGTCTATATGGGCATGTAGATTATAGGGAGCTGAATAAACTGATGCCTTGATATCTGCTATCTGATGTCTTATTCTAGAGAAATCCACATTTTTCTTATATGTAAATGATATCTTCCAGGCTACGGGAAGGATGCTGCCTGGAAGATAACTCCGCCCCTAGAGCTAGTGTTAACTAAAAGGGGACATTACCAGTGTGAGACATGTAACTAACACAGAATAGGAGAAATTAAATAAGTCTTCTTGCAAACCTAATTTTTGCAGTTCTCTTGAGCGCTGCTGTATTGCAACAATATTGCAACCCTGTCTGCCTGTGAGATGGAAGCTGAAGCTGAGAGAAACTTACAGATGTCTCAGTTATAATCATACACAGCTCTTCAGTTAGATCAGGAGAGCAGAGAGAGGCGATTACACATCACACTGGTAACTCCCCATTCATGTAAAATAAGCTTTGTATGACAATGAGTCACTTCATACAGAGAAGCCTAGAGTTAGGGAAGTGAAGGATTCTGAGGTCAAAAGCCAGGAGGGTACATCATAAACAGAGGGAAGAGACAAAGGCCTAGTCAGGTAACAGTCCAAGGTCAGCATAACCGGAGGAAATCGGATCGGAGCAAAGGTAGCAGGCAAAATGGATGTACAAAATGAGGTTCAGGCAGCAAAAAGATCAACGAACAGAACATAAGGCACACAAAGACAAACCACACATAGCTGAATGGATGTCTGACAGATATCTGGGGCTGACAGCCCAGCTAAGTATCCAGGCAATCACCTGGGACAGGGAAGACCTGAAGGCAGTCCAGAACATCCCAGTCTCAGATTGACTGGCCGAGCCATCAATCAAAACATCAACAGCTCAGCACGCCCCTGCAATATACTGGACAACTGAGATGTCAATCAAAGTACTAATAACTTTAGAACACACTTGGAACAGATTGGATGACTGAGCTGTCAATGTACTGACAGCTTCAGCATGCCCCTGCACCAGATTGGACAACTGTGCTGTCAGTAACTGCATCCCAGACACATTAAGGGGTGGAATTGTGACACTGTGGAGGCAGAGTTATCTTCCAGGAAGCATGTCCCTCATAGCTTGGAAGAGGTCATTTAGGCTATGTGCACAGGTGCGGAAATGCCAAGGATTTTATGCGTTTTTGGCGCAAAAACGCAGCGAAAAAGCATACAATAAGCAGCCCATTGAATTCAATGGCATTCCGCACATGCGGTGGAATCACATCGCGGAAAAATACGCAGCATGCTCATTCTTTTTACGGAATCGCAGGGATTCCGCACACATAGGAATGCATTGTTCCGCTATGCCCACCATGCACAAAGTAAGCGGAAAATGTGCGGAAGGTACCCAGGGTCTGGAGGAGAGGAGACTCTCCTCCAGGTACTGGGTACCATATCCATGTTTAAAAAAGAATTGAAATAAAAAATCGTAATATTCTCACCTTCTGGCGGCCCCTGCAGCATTCCCAGGCCTCAGCAACGCTCCCCGCAAGTCCTGTTCCCAGTGATGCCTTGCGACAATGACCTGTAATGATGTAGCGGTCTTGCATGATGCTACGTCATCTGGGGTCATTGTCGCAAGGCATCGCTGGGAACGGGACTTTCCGGGAGCATCACAAGCATCTGGAACGCTGTGGGAGACGCCGGAAGGTGAAAATAACCCTATTTTGATTTTTTTTTTATTATTTTTAACATTATATCCTTTTACTACTGATGCTGCATAGGCAGCCTCAATATTAAAAAATTGGTCACACTAGTCAAACACTATGTTTGACAAGTGTGACCAAACTGTCAATCAGTTTTCCAAGCGATGCTTCAGTTTTTCGCGAGAATTCCGCATGAGGATTTCCCGCGAGTTTCCTGCGGCAGGGAGTTGCGGAATTGCCGCAGAAATTTCCACAGCAATTCCGCATGTGTGCACATAGCCTTACAGTGATAAAAGATGATTTTTCAACAAAACATCTGATTTGAGGCATACAAGTAGGACATTTTTCAGCATTTTATAACCTGTATGCCCATTTTACTAGTGTACAGTAGATAGGTCAAATGTGATGACATATTCCCTTTAAACTATTTTTTCACAACTGGGTCAGGAACTACAAAGAGTGGACATGGGGCAATTCTAGACCTAATTTTAACAAATTCATCAAAGAAGGTATCAAATGTCCGGTTTTGGGGTCACTTGGGTAATGATGATCATAAAAGTTTACGGTTTCTCTTATACCGGACAGCATGGTGGCTCAGTGGTTAGCACTGTTGCTTTATAATGCTGGTGTTCTGGGTTCAAATCCCACTAATGACAACATCTCAAAGGAGTATGGTCTCCTATGTTTACATGGATTTCCTCCCACAGTCCAAAGACATTCTGTTAAGAAATCTAAATTGCTAGCCCCAATGGGTGCTGATCAGGTCCGGATTTAGGGGGGGGGCCCTGGGCCACCCACCAAGCGGGGGCCTCCCACCAATATAGGGATAAATATCTCAAAACATGTAAAATACACGTCTCTCTTTGCTGTGAACCGTTTCTAATGATAAGGAACATTTAACAAAAGAGAAACTATTGAATGTGTAGGGACCTGGCTACGGTCCTTCAGCTCAGTAGCTGGCGCAGAGTCATGGCACCTGCGTCAGCATCCACTGATCTGGCAAGCCAGACTTGCTTTTAGTACCTCTACCTAATGTTTAGCTTATAGAATGCGGCAGCCTTCTCCGATCCTTACAGAAGCTTTTAGACGCACCGCGCTACAATTCAGCTATATCGCTCCCTCAGATTAGATCAGATAAGAGCGAGCTACCTTCGAGGAAGGAGGCGGAGCCACAATGTCGGCGTGAGAAGTCACTGAAGATCCAGAGTGAAGTAGTTCAGTCTTCACAGTGTCGCGGTGGGTGAGTATGATCTCTGTGTGTGTGTCTGTCTGTGTATCTTTCTTACAGCTCGTGTCCTACACAGTACCATACTGTATATACAGGTCCAAACTATATCCTGCATTACAGTGTGTCTGTGTATACTGTATGTATATAGTGTGGACCTGTTTACAGTATAGTGCTGTGTATACACTTTATACAGCCCCTTAGCCTCTAATCTGTATACAGCCAGCACAGCAACAACCTCTGATATATACAGCCAGGTAAACAGCCTCTGATATATACAGCCCGGTAGCAGCCCCTCATATATATACAGCCCAGCAGCAGCTTCTAATATATGCAGCCCAGAAGCTGCCCCTCATATATATACAGCCCAGCAGCAGCCCCTCATATATATATACAGCCCAGCAGAAGCCTCTCATACATATACAGCCCAGCAGAAGCCTATCATACATATAAAGCCCAGCAGAAACCTCTCATGCATACAGTATACAGCCCAGCAGAAGCCTCTCATACATATACAGCCCAGCAAAAGCCTCTCATGCATACAGTATACAGCCCAGCAGAAGCCTCTCATACATATACAGCCCAGCAGCAGCCTCTGACATATAGGACCCAGCAGCAGTCTTTGATATAGACAGCCCAAATTTCTACAATATTCAGGCGTACATATGTACATATTTTAATCTTTAATTCCCTTTCAGGACTTCAAGGGTTGACAAGGTCATTTTGTTACTTTTAGATTACCATCATGGACAATCGTGAAGGAGATAGGCACAGACATCGTACAAGAATTTGTGAGTCTGGGGCTTCTAAAAGACGTAAGGCAAAAGAAGCAACAATGAAATCAACAGAAGAGATAGCGAAGTTCTTCACTGTTCATTCAAGGCAAGTGTCGGAAAGGAGTAATGACCTTGTAGAATCTGACTAACCTGACACTGCTTCAGTGGAAAAGGTTGTTGATCCTGGCAAAGAAAAGGCTGAAGTAGTAACATGTACAACTGAAGAACATAAAGAAAAGGAGACCGATAGTGGCACATCTTATGAAGAAGGTGAAGTTGAGGGCCCACCAGGGGGCGATGACATTGAACTTTGGCCATCCATTATTTTGGAACAGATGCGAGATTACTGGCTGAAAAGGGGTGTATCAACAATCCAGCACTGTGATGAAAGTTTGTTCATTGCACACTCGGTTCAGCAACCTAGAAAGGACCGCAATATTCCAAGAATGTGCACACTTGGGCTTTTCCGTTGTCAAAATCATAATGGAGAAGTCATAATGAGGAATTGGTTATACTTCTCTCCCTCTAAAGGATGCATTTACTGCTTCACGTGCAGATTGATGTGCTTTATTACAGCATCTGAGTCTTCTCAGCTTTCGGCTAATGGATTCTGTGATTGGAAACATTCACAAGAATGTATAAAAATGTCATGATTTGTCAGCGGAACATCTGAACTCTACAATTGCTTTCAATATGAGGTTAAAAGCGATTGGGCGAATTGATACGGAGCTAACACAACAGGTCGAGGCTCAGGAGCATTATTGGAGGTCAGTATTGAAACGAGTAGTAAATGTTATTCAGTTTATTGCCGAGCATGGCTTAGCATTTACAGGAGATAACGAATTGGTTGGATCACCTAGAAATGGAAACTTTCTGGGCATTCTTAAATTCATCGCCCAGTACGACTTTCTTGCACAGCATATCAAAACTCAAGCCAATCACGGCAAGGGTAATACAAACTACCTGTCATCTACAATTATGGAAGAAATTATCAATGTAATGGGTGAACAAGTCCTTAGAGAAATTATTTCTCATGTTAACAAATCAAAATACTACTCCATCTCTTTGGACTCCACACTCGATGCAGCTCACGTTGACCAACTAACCCTTGTATTGAGGTATATGGAGAAAGATGGCTCTGTGGAACGCTTTGTAACATTCATGGCAAACAAAGGCCATAGCGCTCAAGACATGTTCAATGCCTTGTTGGAATTTTTGAAGAGACATGACCTAGACCTGGGAAATTGTCACTGTCAAAGTTATGACAATGCATCTGCAATGAGTGGCAAATACAATGGCCTGCAAGCCAAAGTGAGAGAGAAGAACAATCTTGCATCCTGGATTCCTTGTACAGTACACTCTTTAAAGCTGGTTGCTAAAATGCTGTAGAAAGCTGCTCGAGTGCTGTACATTTTCTTGACTTCCTTGAAAAGCTGTTCCTCTTCTTCACAGTTTCAATGCATTGGCATCAGCTCCTGACTGAGGCTTTGAAAAATATTGACTCAGCAACAGCATTGACTCTCAAACGTGTCACAACAACGCGTTGGTCCTGCAGAGCTGACGCTACTAAGGCCCTTAAGCATGACTATCAGCAGACTAAAGATGTACTTAAACAGATTTCTGTTGACTTTGAAGAAAAAAATGTGTATGGTGTGAAGCAGAAGGACTGTTAAGACAAATGAATCAGCTTGAAATTAGTATTAACACCACCCTCTGGAATGAGATCCTGCAAAGAACAGATGCTACTAGTAAAAATCTACAACACGCAAAACTCGATCTAGACACTGCTGTGGCGTCACTGACCAGCTTAAAAAACTATGTCAAAGCGTGACTCCTTCAAAATTTATGAGAAGCAAGGTGGAGAACTGTCTGGTTCATCTGAGTATATTCAGATGATAACTCGACACAGGTGCCGAAACGTGTGTCTCAATCCATTGGATTATGGCCATACGGAAGAAGTACAACTCAGCCCCTCTGAAAAATACAGAACAGAAACTTTCTTGCCTGTCATTGATCAGTTTATCGCTTCTCTTGACCAACATTTTCAAGCATATAAAGATATATCAAGCAAATTTAGCTTTTTTAGCCATCTGAAAGAACTGTCTTCAGACAAGCTTAAGGCCACTGCAGAGTAACTCGTCAGGTCTTATTCAGATGACTTGGACATTACATTTATCGATGAGATGTGTCAGTTTGTAACATTTGCCAATTTATTCACAGACGAGGAGCCAAAAGATATCAGCATTCAGCACTGAACTTTTTATGTACAAACTTATGGAAAAGTGTGTGCAGGACACTTTCCCAAATATTGATATAGATCTAAGGATCTATCTAATTTTGATGGTAACAAACTGCAGTGGAGAGCGTTCCTTCTCAAAACTCAAATTAGTTGAAAACCGATTAAGGACATCCATGAAGCAGGAACGACTTGTAAATTTGGCTATCATGAGCATCGAGTCAGATATACTGCGTGAATTTTTACTTTAGTGACATCATTAGTGATTTTGCAGCACGAAAATCAAGGAAAGTGCCTGGATTGTAAAAAATGAATGATTTTACCAGAATTACTCCGCATAAATGATTTTTGTAAATAAACTTGCATTCGTTTCATTTTGTGTTTTTGCATTACATATTGCAACACCTTGAAAAATGGGCCCCGGGCCACACACCTCTTAAATCCGGCCCTGGTGCTGATAACACTGAGTTACAAAGGTTTTGTCCCTCAGACAATTTTGAGTGTTCCTGATAGTTTTTTTCATGCTGATTTCAGAAATGACTTCAGATTTTTCCTATCATGTAAGGTTTTTGAGAAATGATACGAAACATTATAATATTCTGTTATAATTCTAAAAACTGCCCATCTACTGTATGTAGAAGAATATACCTAATATAATACTGCCACGTGTACAAGAATATAACTAACATAGTACTGCCCTATATGTACAAGAATATAACTACAATAATACTGCTCTTATCAGTGGCGTAACTACAAAGTTATGGGCCCCGGTGCGATCTTTCAAATGGGGGCCCCCCCTAATGCCAAAATACATGCACATCTCCGCTCCGTCCACCTCGTACACGCTCCACTCCGTCCTCCTTGTACACATGTGGCTTCGCTCTGTCCACTTCGTACACACGCGGCTCCACTCTGTCCACCTCGTACACACGCGGCTCCGCTCCGTACACAAGCGGCTCCACACACCTCGTACACATGCGGCTCCGCTCCGTACACCTCGTACACACGCGGCTCCGCTCTGTACACCTCGTACACACACGGCTCCACTCACCTCATACACACACGGCTTGCCTCCATACACTTCGTACACATGGCTCTGCTCCGTACACCTTGTACATACACACATTTCTGCTACATCCACCCTGTAAACCCCTCCTGACCCCACACATAAACTTACCCGCATCCAGCAGTGCACCATGACAACCAGCATGGCAGAGTCCTGCACACACACGGAGGCTCCTGATCATGTGACCCCAGACTCCTCCCCTCCTGTGACCTCATCATAGGTCCTGTGCGCACAGAGCAGCCAATTGCAGCCTGGCAGCCAAAGAGCGGAGCTGCGCAGCCAATGAGCGGCTGCAGCTCCACGATCAGGCCCCTAAGGACTCCGGGCCCCATCGCAGCTGCGACCCCTGTGACCGCGGTAGTCCCACCCCTGGCTCCTATATGAACAAGAACATAACTACTATAAAACTGTCCCATAAGTTCAAGAATATAACTCCTATAATATTGCCTCCTATGTACAAGAATATCCTTCTTATAATATTGCACCTAAGTATAAGAATATACCTACTATTATACAGCCTCCTATGTACAAAAATATAACTAGTATAATACTGCACCCTATATACAAGAATATAACAATGATAATACTACTTCCTATGTAGAATAACATAACTATTATAATACTGTCCTCATGTACAATAATATAACTAATATAATACTGTCCCTGTGTAGAATAATATAGTTACTATAATACTGCCCATAAGTACAAAAATATAACTTCTCTAATTCTGCCTCCTACATGTGAGAATATATCTACCATAATACCGCCTCCAATTTACAATAATATAGCTACTATAATACTGACCCTATGTACAATAATATAACTACTATAAATGAGTAAAATAAATAAATACTATAACACTGACCATATAATAAAAGAATATAACTACTATAATATGGCCCCCATGTACAAGAATAAAACTATGATAAATCTGCCCCTATGTAGAAGAATATAACTTCTATAATACCGTCTACAATGTGCAAGAATATAACCACTATAATACTGCCTAAATGTTCAAAAATATAACTACTATAATACTGCCCCGTATATGCAGGAATATAACTACTATAATACTGCTCCTATGTACAAGAATATAACTATGAAAATACTCCCTCTATGTACAAGAATATAACTGCTATAATACTGCTCCTATGTGCAGGAATATAACTATTATATCACTGCCACTATGTACAAGAATATAACTACTATAAGGCCGGCGTCACACCAGAGAGGAATACTGACGAGTGAGACGCAATAAAAAAAATGCATTGCCCACGGACCAATGCGTCTCTATGGGGTAGCTCCCATCAGCCGTATTTTTCTTGCATATTTTTTACGGTCCGTGCCAATCGCAGCTTGCCTGCCAGTGGCACTAGGTCACTAGTGTTTATTGATGATGTGACACAGGACAGAAGCAGCCGAATGAATTCTGAGGTATTCAGAGCCATACTGTGTGCTCAGATCCAGCCAAATGCAGCCAAACTGATTGGTCGTCGTTTCATACTACAGACGGACAATGACCCAAAACATAAAGCCAAAGCAACCAAGGAGTTTATTAAAGCAAAGAAGTGGAATATTCTTGAATGGCCAAGTCAGTCACCTGATCTCAACCCAATTGAGCATGCATTTCACTTGTTAAAGACTAAATTTCAGACAGAAAGGTCCACAAACAAACAGCAACTGAAAACTACCGCAGTGAAGGCCTGGCAGAGCATCAAAAAGGAGGAAACACAGCGTCTGGTGATGTCCATGAGTTCAAGACTTCAGGCAGTCATTGCCAACAAAGGGTTTTCAACCAAGTACTAGAAATGAACATTTTATTTACAATTATTTAATCTGTCCAATTACTTTTGGTCCCTTTAAAAACAGGGTGGCACATGTTAAGGAGCTGAAACTCCTAAACCCTTCATCCAATTTTAATGTGGATACCCTCAAATGAAAGCTGAAAGTCTGAACTTCAACTGCTTCTGAATTGTTTTGTTTAAAATTCACTGTGGTAATGTCTAGAACCAAAATGAGAAAAATGTTGTCTCTGTCCAAATATATATGGACCTAACTGTATAAGATGTGCCAATTCTGGCACTTATCCTCTGTATTCCCATTCCCCTGTAGGGGTGGCGAATGGGTTAATATAACAAAGGGTTAATGTCACCATTCGATTGTAAGGTGACATTAAGCCAATTAATAATGGAGAGGTGTCAATAAGACACCGATCCATTATTAACCCTATACTAAGAAAGGGTTAAAACCCACACACACACACACATTAATTAAAAAGTATTTTAATGAAATAAATACACCAAGTTTTTGCCAAATTTTTATTAGTCTGGTAATCCAAAATAAAACCATGACCTGCAACAAAAATAACATAAAAAATCAGCAATATCCTTACCTATCCGCCGTTCAGTCATGTCCCATGCTGCAATCCATCAGAAGCCGTCAAATAGTTTACAATGAGGACTGGTGCTAATGCGACCAGCCTCACAGTAATCTACTACAAAATGAATTGATTTAGCTGTGCGCAGCCTCAATGGCTGCCTGTAGATGATCTAATTACCATGGGAAAGTTTCTGACTTTTTTCCCACGGTCATTAGTTCATTCACAGATCTGCCGGGGACTCCCGCAGCCTCAGTGACGTCAGCAGGAGTCCCCGGCAGATCGCATTAGCACCAGTCCTCATTGTAAGCTATTTAACCCCTTCTGATGGATTGCAGCATGGGACATGACTGAAAGGCGGATAGGTAAGGATATTGGTGATTTTTTATGTTATTTTTGTTACAGGTCATGGTTTCATTTTGGATTACCAGACTAATAAAAATTTGTCAAAAATTTGGTGTATTTATTTCATTAAAAGACTTTTTAATTAATATGTGTGTGTGTGTGGTTTTTAACCCTTTCTTAGTATAGAGTTAATAAGGGATCAGTGTCTTATTGACACCTCTCCATTATTAATCGGCTTAATGTCACCTTTAGAGTTGAGCGAAACGGGTCGGTCAATTTCAAAAGTCGCCGACTTTCGCAAAAGTCGGGTTTCGTGAAACGAAACCCGACCATAGCCTGAGGTCGGCCACGAGGTCGGCGACCATGGCGCCAAAGTCGTGTTTCAAATGATGCTTCAGCGCCCTTTTTCAGCCAATGATGGAGGACGCACATTGTGGGCAACGCGATGACATAGGCAGCGGTCACCACCATCTTTGAGATGCATCTTTGAGGGCATGATGTTAGGAGTGGCGGAAGGCACTAAATAAAATATAAATAAAGTACCTTCGCCACTCGGGGTCCACCGTGCAGAAGATGTAAAAACTGCTGCTAGGTGACGGCAGAGCAACCTGGCGGTAATGTGCACAGGGGTTAATGGCACCCAATGTGCACTGCTCAGACTCTGTTGAACTCACAGAGTCACAGAAACGAAACACAAAAACGCTGAGTCTGTTTAGGACACAGAACTACAGCGCTGCACCCGTGGTATCTGGTCACAGGAGTAGCACTAGATGGTGGTACTTACTCCGTCTAGACCTACCGACAAGGATCAGGTGTAGAGTGTCGCAGCCGTGGATGCACGAAGAGCTGCAACAGCAGTGCGGCAAAGACAGAGCCGCTGTAAAGACACTGCTAACTAGCAGGCGCAATGCTGACGCTAGGCTGCTGAGGCAAAGGAGCAATAGCGCACTGGCGCTGGCGCTGATACTGGCAATAACTCAGGGACTCTCACAAATGTAGTATCAGAGGGTAGGGGTTTCCAATGAGCCATTCACGAGTCCATGCATCCATCAACAAACATACAGCAGCAGTATGGCTATACTAGCGCATGGCGGAACAGCCATGCGCGCTTTTTATAGCGAACGGGACCTTCCGGAAATCTCCAGGTCTCCAAGAGGAGCCAATGGGATCTGACACAGGACCTGAACACCTGACTATGGGAGTTCGTCCCATGAGCATGCTCAGACGCAGGAGTAGAGGACTTAGCCTCTGGAGAGAGTTGCAGCAAGGCAATCTCCTCTGCAGTCTCCTCTACAGCAGATGAGGAGCAGGAGACTGCAGAATGTGAAGATCTAGATTTCAGCAAAGGAGAGGCAGAAATCTGACTCCTAACATTACCCCCCCTCCTAGGGCCCCCTCCTCCCTGAGCCTTCCGGACCATCAGCCTGTGCCCTACAGTGGCATAGGGCTCAAACTCGCCCTAAGGCGAGCTTGGTGTCCTGGTGGGTGATACAGTGAACCGGGACACATGGAAGGCGTCAGTGGAGGCAAGGTCACCAGGTTTCAGAAGGGACACCTGGGAGATAGCGGGACCAGGCGATGCAACAGAGCGCCGCCGTGAGTCGGCGGCTGTCACTACTCTTCGCCTAGGAAGGCTATCCTGAGCACATGAGGCGCAGGCCTGAATAAATTTTTTGATGTTCTGAGCCCTGTGGGGCCACCAATACCTTCATGGTTTGCATATAGCCCCGATGGTTGTGCGCATTGGACGCGTGTGTCTAGGCGAGGACCTGAGCCCTAAGATGAGGAGGAACAAAGGACTCGACGACCGGCTCAGAATCCGACCATTGCGGGGAGCTGGCCTCCTGAGAAGCAGCACACACATGATGACAACCGCAAAAGGACACTTGAGCCGGAGCTGTATCAAAACTGGTACAAGACACCTCCAAGGGCTCTGGGGGTAGAACCTCTGGCTCAGGCAGCTCAAGAGGCTCAAAATATGTGAGAGCCGGACTAGCTCTCCGCTTGGAGTGAGCACGCTCCATACCACGCTCCGAAAAACGGAGGTCAATACGTGAGGAGACAGAAATTAGCTCCTCCAAGGTAGTGGGGATCTCTCTGGTAGAGAGAGCATCCTTGACATGCTCCGCTAGCCCCCACCAAAATACGGGAATAAGGGCCTTATCGGACCATTCCAACTCGGACGCCAGTGTCCGAAAATGGACGGCATACTGGCTAACCGAGAGGGATCCCTGAGTAAGAGCGAGTAACTACAGAGAAGTGTCGTGCATGACCCGTGGGCCGAGGAAAACCTGCTTGATAGCCATTAACAGGTTACCTGTGGTCCGAATATCAGGGTCACCGCGCTCCCACAAAGGCGTAGCCCATTCCAAGGCCTTGCCCGACAGTAGGGAAATAACAAATGCCACCTTGGCCCGTTCCGTAGGGAAATGCGCGGCCAGCAACTCCAGGTGGATTGAGCACTGGCTGATAAAGCCCCTACAGGAGGAGCCATCCCCGTAAATTTATAGGGTAACGGGAGGCGGGTGACTGTCGGTGCAAGGGTGGACACGGACATACGGCCTACCGCATCAGTTAGAGCCTGTACAGCAGCATCAGTAGCTTATGCAGCGGCGAGAGCCTTCTTAAGAGTGACTAAACGGTTCTCAAGCTGCCGTATGCACAGCATAAGTTGCTGCTGATCTGCCATCACTAGCCAGACCCTGGCGCTAGTATAATGTTAGGAGTGGCGGAAGGCACTAAATAAAAATATAAAGTACCTTCGCCACTCGGGGTCCACCGTGCAGAAGATGTAATAACTGCTGCTAGGTGACGGCAGAGCAATCTGGCGGTAATGTGCACAGGGGTTAATGGCACCCAATGTGCACTGCTCAGACTCTGTTGAATTCACAGAGTCACAGAAACGAAACACAAAAACGCTGAGTCTGTTTAGGACACAGAACTACAGCGCTGCACCCGTGGTATCTGGTCACAGGAGTAGCACTAGATGGCGGTACTTACTCCGTCTAGACCTACCGACAAGGATCAGGTGTAGAGCGTCGCAACCGCGGACGCACGAAGAGCTGCAACAGCAGTGCGGCAAAGACAGAGCCGCTGTAAAGACACTGCTAACTAGCAGGCGCAATGCTGACGCTAGGCTGCTGAGGCAAGGGAGCAATCGCGCGCTGGCGCTGATACTGGCAATAACTCAGGCACTCTCACAAACGTAGTATCAGAGGGTAGGGGTTTCCAATGAGTCATTCACCAGTCCATGCATCCATCAACAAACATACAGCAGCAGTATGGCTATACTAGCGCATGGCAGAACAGCCATGAGCGTTTTTTATAGCGAACGGGACCTTCCGGAAATCTCCAGGTCTCCAAGAGGAGCCAATGGGATCCGACACAGGACCTAAAAACCTGACTCTCGAACTCCAATGGGAGTTCGTCCCATGAGCATGCTCAGACACAGGAGTAGAGGACTTAGCCTCTGGAGAGAGTTGCTGCAAGGCAATCTCCTCTGCAGTCTCCTCTACTGTACAGCAGATGAGGAGCAGGAGACTGCAGAATGTGAGGATCTAGATTTCAGCAAAGGAGAGGCAGAAATCTGACTCCTAACACATGCAAGTGATTGGCTTGCTTTGTTTTGCGTCACAGGGGCTATAAAAGGGCGTGCACGCCGACCGCCATCTTACTTCTGCTGATCTCAGAATAGGCAGAGCTGCTGCTGCTGCTGATTCTGTAGGGAGAGCATTAGGCAGGGAAGAAGATACAAAATACTTCTTTTGCTGCTAGCGATTTTGCCTGTACAACACACCAGTTAGTGTGCAGGGCAAGGGGAGGCTATATTTTGGTGCATCAGCTCTGTTGGTTATTAGGCAGCCTTATAAGGCTCCCTGATAGCTGCATTGCTGTTTTCACACTGCTGTGCAAACTGCTTTTTTAAAAGCAAAAATACTTTTCATCCTCTTTTTTGCCCAGTTACCAAGCGTTCATTTTTCCACACTTTTGTGTACAGCAGTCCTGCTTATTAGGCTGCCTGCTGCCATACTTGGGACTGAGGACATCATTGTCAGCTTGCTAAAATCTCTAGGGAGATTCAAATTCTCCCCAGTCCTATATAGACATTTGATACACCATCCAATTTCAGCCTGTTATATTGAGGTGTAATCTACACTGGGCCTGAGATAATAGTTCAGTGTCCTCAAGTCTGTAGGGAGATTCAAATTCTCCCCAGTCCTATATAGACATTTTATACACCATCCAATTTCAGCCTGTTATATTGAGGTGTAATCTACACTGGGCCTGAGATAATAGTTCAGTGTCCTCAAGTCTGTAGGGAGATTCAAATTCTCCCCAGTCCTATATAGACATTTTATACACCATCCAAATTCAGCCTGTTATATTGAGGTGTAATCTACACTGGGCCTGAGATAATAGTTCAGTGTCCTCAAGTCTGTAGGGAGATTCAAATTCTCCCCAGTCCTATATAGACATTTTATACACCATCCAATTTCAGCCTGTTATATTGAGGTGTAATCTTCACTGGGCCTGAGATAGCAGTTCAGTGTCCTCAAGTCTGTAGGGAGATTCAAATTTTCCCCAGTCCTATATAAACATTTTATACACCATCCAATTTCATGAAGACCAAAAAAGAAGACCATAGAGGTCAAAAAGAGAATCAAGGGTGGACGTGATTATGATAAGGGAGAAGGACATGTGTGTCTATCAGAAATTATCAATAAAATCTCAAAAATAAATATCCTTCACCAATTCATGACCATAAGTATAGATGTATAATAACATTACTCCTTGATACAATAGAGGCTCCATACACAATAAGTAATTAGCATAAAAAAATTGATTTTTATTTAAACATTATGCATAAATAGTTACAACATGGAAGCAAACAAGACACGGGACAGTGAAAATATGAATTGAGTTATCATAAATGACCAAGACAAGAAGGAAACATATGTCCTATATATACAGCCGTGTGCTGACGCACAGCAAATAAATGCACAAAATGTTCACAGAAAAGTACAGGCTCAAATAGCTAATTGTACATATAGAAGCCAGCAACATGTGAAAAGGACATATGTCTCCCTATGCAAGGTACAGTATATAGAAAAGGAAGGGAAACTGTCTCATACTGCCTAGCATAAACACTGAAGTCACTCTCAATGGGGTAAAGTACTCCCCTTTAACATGTCTGACATAGCCATTGTAAAAAACCCATGGGTAAATAAAGTGATGGCTATGTCATAAGTAGTATAGCATTGGTAGCATAGGTAGGAGCGGATGAGTAGGTATACTCATATATTAAATACCTTCAGTCATGATGTAGCAGAGAGTGGGTGCAGCAGGCACGTGTGGGACACCGGGAGCCTTGACGCGCGTTTTGCCTATGGCTTCGTCGGGAGGAACGCACGTCGAGGCTCCCAGTGTCCCACACGTGCCTGCTGCACCCACTCTCTGCTACATCATGACTGAAGGTATTTAATATATGAGTATACCTACTCATCCGCTCCTACCTATGCTACCTATGCTATACTACTTATGACATAGCCATCACTTTATTTACCCATGGGTTTTTTACAATGGCTATGTCAGACATGTTTAAGGGGAGTACTTTACCCCATTGAGAGTGGCTTCAGTGTTTATGCTAGGCAGTATGAGACAGTTTCCCTTCCTTTTCTATATACCTTGCATAGGGAGACATATGTCCTTTTCACATGTTGCTGGCTTCTATATGTACAATTAGCTATTTGAGCCTGTACTTTTCTGTGAACATTTTGTGCATTTATTTGCTGTGCGTCAGCACACGGCTGTATATATAAGACATATGTTTCCTTCTTGTCTTGGTCATTTTTGATAACTCAATTCATATTTTCACTGTCCCGTGTCTTGTTTGCTTCCATGTTGTCACTATTTATGCATAATGTTTAAATAAAAATCAATTTTTTTATGCTAATTACTTATTGTGTATGGAGCCTCTATTGTATCAAGGAGTAATGTTATTATACATCTATACTTATGGTCATGAATTGGTGAAGGATATTTATTTTTGAGATTTTATTGATAATTTCTGATAGACACACATGTCCTTCTCCCTTATCATAATCACGTCCACCCTTGATTCTCTTTTTGACCTCTATGGTCTTCTTTTTTGGTCTTCATGTTTGTGGTCTAGAGGTTTCCTTCCACTTGACCATGTGGAATTTTGTTTTGGTTATACCATCCAATTTCAGCCTGTTATATTGAAGTGTAATCTACACTGGGCCTGAGATAATAGTTCAGTGTCCTCAAGTCTGTAGGGAGATTCAAATACTCCCCAATACTATATACACCTTGTACCTTGTTTTACAGTACCATATTGCTGGTGGTATTTTGGGTACATTTTCCCCAAAATGAGGAAGTGTGTTGGAAGAGGCTGTGGAAGTGGGTGGGGGTTTCCAGCTGGTAATGATGGTGTTGGTGGATCTGCTGGTAGTGGCAAAAGCACAATAGCGCCTAATGCAGGAGGTGTTGAACCTGTGTCATCATCTGGCTCCACAAGGCCTCGAAGGCTCCCTTTTCTGGGAGTAGGTAAACTGCTTTTAAAGCCGGAGCTTCAGGAACAAGTTTTGGCTTACATTGCTGACACAGCCTCCAGCTCTATCGCCTCCTCTTCTGAACTTTCAAAAAATATAAGCACTGAGTCGTCATTGGAGGCTCATGGTCAGGAACCACACCTTTCCTTGTGTCCTTCACCCCTACCCAAAGTAAAGGATGTGGCAGGCCACACTACAGATTACTCCATGGAGCTATTTTCACATACCATGCCTGGGTTATCAAGTCAAATCGTGAATTACCCAGTCCAAGAAGAATCTGACATGGAGTGCACTGATGCACAGCCACTGCTAGATTTATCTGCTGGTACATTCACTCAGAGCACTACATTGTCCTCGCAGTGTACTGAGCTAGAATCTGACCCTGATGAAACTCAGGTGCCCCTTCCCGCATACTATACCACCTTACATGGTGACACAGAGGAAGGTGCACATGACATTGAAGAGGAGGTGATGGATGACCCAGTTGTTGATCCAGATTGGCATCCATTGGGGGAAGAGGGTGCCGCTGCCAATAGCTCAGAAGAGGAGGAGGAGCATATGCAGCAGGCATCGACATCGCAATAGCTGTTATCTGGCAGGCCTGGAGCAGTCCAAAAATGGGTTACAAAATCCAAAAGAGTTGCAGGACAGCTAGGCCAGACAGTCAAATTAGCACAGCGTGCAAGGCCTCAAAATGTCTTCCATAGTAGGAAGAGTGCAGTGTGGCACTTTTTTGAACAAAATCCTAATGATCAGGCAAAGGTTATCTGTAAAAAGTGCACAAAGACCTTTAGCCGAGGGAAAAATCTGAGAAATTTGAATACCAGTTGCATGCTTAGACATTTAACCACCATGCACTTACAAGCATGGATGGACTACCAAACCTCACGTACCACATGTGCAACTGCTCCCAATGAAGGTAGTCAGCAACGCTACATCGTTTCCCCCACTGTAAGCCCACCGGTTAGCACACCACCAGCAGCAAATGTTGAGGTGTCGTTGCAAGGCCAAAGCAGTCAGGGAGTCACAATGTTATTGCTACAAAAGACTGAATCTAGGCCATCAGAAAGAACACCAACTCCATCACCATCATCAACCCTCTCTCAGTCCGCCATGTACACCTCTAGTTCCACCATATGCAGCTCTCAAGTCCAGCTCACCCTACCAGAGACTATGAGTAGGACAAGAAAGTACTCATCCTCTCATCCGCGTACACTGGGTTTGAACGCCCACATTGCCAAACTAATCTTGCTAGAGATGATGCCCTACCGGTTGGTTGAAAGCGAAGCTTTCCGCGAACTCATGGCCTATGCAGTACCACGCTATGACCTACCCAGTCGCCACTTCTTCTCTCGCAAAGCCATCCCAGCCCTCCACCATCATGTGAAAGACCGCATTGTCCATGCACTCAAGCAGTCAGTGAGTGGAAAGGTGCACCTCACAACAGATGCATGGTCCAGTAGGCATGGCCAGGGCCGTTACATGTCCATCACTGCGCACTGGGTTAATATGGTGGATGCAGGGTCCACAAGGGACAGTGGTGGTGGGACAGTGCTGCCTAGCCCACGGTGTAGGAAACAGTTGGCTGTAGGCATTCGACCCGCCTCCTCCTCCTCCAGAAGTGAAAGCTCGTCCACAGAGCGCAGTCGCACGAGCACTCCATCCGCAGCTGCCAGTGTTGCACACGAGATTTCCCACTATTGAACAGCTAGTGGTAAGCGTCAGCAGGCTGTGTTGAAGATGATGTGTTTGGGTGACAACAGACACACCGCAGAGGTACTGGCCGACTACTTGCAGCGACAAACTGAGTCATGGCTGGGCAGTCTACATCTTGAGGCAGGCAAGGTAGTTAGTGATAACGGCTGGAATTTTGTGGCAGCCATAGCCCTTTCAAAGCTCCGACACATACCTTGCCTGGCTCACATCTTGAACCTGGTGGTGCAGTGCTTCCTCAATAATTATCCGGAGTTAACAGCCCTGCTCCAGAAGGTCCGAAGACTGTGCTTGCACATCCGCCGGTCGCCCGTACACTCCAGTCGTATGCAGAAGCTGCAGCGATTGCTCCAACTTCCCAAGCACCGCCTAATTATCGACATTGCAACAAGGTGGAAATCCACCCTGCACATGGTTGAGAGGCTGTGCGAACAGAGGCAGGCTGAAATGCATTTGTGGGAGGATACACGGCCAGGCACTTTGAGGGCAGACATGGAGTTGCCGAGTGTGCAGTGGTCGAAGCTGAAAGACCTCTGTAAAGTCCTACAGTGTTTTGAGGAATGCACACGACTGGTAAGCGCAGACGACGCCATCATAAGCATGAGCATCCCACTTATGCGTCTGCTCATGCAAACTTTGACGCACATTAAGGAGCAGGTGTCTGCAGCCGAGGAGGATGAGGAAGAGGAGGAGGGAAGCCTTGATGACAGTCAGCCATTGTCTGCTCCGGGACCTCTCCTGGACGAAGTGGAGGAAGAAGAGGAGGAGGAGGATGATGATGAGGATGATTACTTAGGGGAGGAGGATGCTTCTCGTGGGGCAAGAGAAAATGTTGGCATGGCAAGGTCTGGTACAGGGTTTGTGCATGACTGGAGGGATGTGGATTTGCCAGAAAGTGCTCCTCCACCCAGCACTCGCAGTGCATCATTGACACTTGGAACATTGGCCCACATGTCAGATTATGCCTTGCAGATCCTAAAAAGGGACCCAAATTGCCAAATGATGAACGATGATGACTACTGGTTGGCCAGCATCCTGGATCCACGCTATAAAGGCAAAATCCAAAACATCATGTCACAGGAGAACCTTGACCTAATATTGGCTGACAAACAAGCAACTCTTGTAAACTGTTTCTTTGAGGCATTCCCAGGACACCGCAGCGGTGATGGTTCTCCAACGAGCCGTAGGGGGCAACATGGAAGAGGTGTTCATGGTGCACACATCAGAAGTGGCGTTGGGGACAGGGGTTTCATGACCATGTTGTGGACTCATTTTTCAAGTCCCGCTCACATGACTGGTAATACTGCATCGATTGAAAGTGACGAGACAGCGTTGTCAACTATGGATACAAACTACTTCTTGTCCCATATCGATGTTCTCCCTCACAGGTCATTCCCCTTTGACTATTGGGCCTCTAAACTGGACGCCTGGCCTGAATTGGCACAATATGCCTTACAGGAGCTCGCTTGCCCTGCTGCTAGTGTGCTATCGGAAAGAGTCTTCAGTACTGCTGGCTCAATCCTGACAGAAAAAAGGACCCGTCTGTCGACCCAAAATGTTGATGATCTAACCTTCATTAAAATGAACCATGCATGGGTTTCAAAGGATTTTGTCCCACCTTCCCCTGATGACAGACACATAGGTTGCCAGAAAAATGGCTCGCTTTTGTCCTCCTCTTCCTCAGACTTTTCCAATTCCTCCATTTGCAACTGCTGAATGTCCAACATCAACATATGCCATTTTTTAAACCTCCCTAACTGTGCTGCCTCCCCCCCCTTGGCCGGGGTCACCACCTAGCGCACTCAACCGTGCGAGTGGCATTGCCCTCGACAGGTGGGTGGGCCGACTCTTGGGCACTGGCACAGGGTCCCTCATAGTGCAATCAAGTGTCTCTGACGGTGGGGGTGCACACCCACCATCAGACACACCGGCGTACTATGAGGGGCCCAGTGCCAGTACCGACGCCCACTAGTGGGCCCCCTTGCTTGAACAGGGCCCCAGCATTTGCAATATTTACCTCTCCCTGCTCCTCCGCTGTGTAGTCTGGGCTGTCAAATCCTTCACTAGGACTGCCACTACAAATTTGGTGAACTGATAGATGATGGTTAAGACGTAGCTATGCCCTGTCCTGCTGGCCGGGCTCTAGCTTCAGATGATCAATGGCTTCCATTTCTTATGGACGTCGACTCTCAATGAGATGCAGTGGTGGTTTATTATCAGCTTTCACAGTTTTCCTACTCACAGACGTGTGACATTCCTGCCCTCATTTTTAAATGTGCCCTCTCATGCCAATCCAATAGAATCGCCTACAGCCTGTGGCTTCTGTCTTTTGCACTCCAAAGTTACCTGACAGATCATGATAGGCAGTGAGGACCATGTCTACATCTCTCCCTGTGATCAAAATTTGATGGAGATGAGTAACGGTGATGGGATCAACGGTCCTGCGATACAGCAACCCTTTCTTCACAAAGAACTGTTTTCGCTGTCTCCACACACAAAGTAATTGAGGGTCAGCATCGCCTCTGAGAATTCTCCCGGGAGTTTTTCCCGTGATTAGTAATTCCTAAATTTCTGCAATCACACGACTTTATGTCTGTACTTTCATCCATCTCGTTTCCTCTTGCGGAGAGTCTGGACTGTCTTACTGAGACAGAAATAAACGTATATGAAGATTTAAAAATACCCCAACAGTGTATACTGGTGTACGCTTCAAAAACATTTCCTTTTTTCTACTTTTTAGATTGTTGTCTAATCCATACTGAGGCTGTGAGTGTCTTTGTCGGACTCCGGAAATAAACACAGAGATTTTAAATGTTTAAACTATGCTATATATACCTGTTATCCGGTGATACTGTACCCTTTCTCAACTTTCTGCAATCTTGTCGACTTCATACTGTGCCTGAGACCGTCTGAGTCTGCCTCCTGATTACAGATGAGTGGTGTTTGAGTGGAACTGCTGGCCAAGTTCAAATTCTAGCTGTTTCGGGCTGTGTTTTATCTGTTCGTCGAACTACAACACTTTGATTAAAATTCGGCTGTTCGAGTTTCCGTTCGAGAACGTTTCGTTAAACAAAAGCGTATTTTTTTTCACATTAATAATGGTTTTCAATGATAATAGACAGTTTTAGGGCATAGTAGCGGTGTCTGGTAGCCAGCGGTGTAGTACACCTGTGAAGGAGCAACACCATGTGTGTTTCTAATAATTTTTTACCGCATATTGTCCTGAAATCTTTTTGGGCCTAGTAACTGTGTCTGCTACTCAGAAGAGGAGCCCACCCGTGTACCGAGCTATGACGCCTGTTTATGAAAGAACCAGTTTTTGACTGCATTTACACCACTTAATACTTTGGGCCTAGTAACTGTGTATGCTACTCAGCAGAGTTGGCCACCCATGAACCAACCTATGCCGCCTGTTTATGTAAGAACTGTGTGCTACTCAGCAGAGGAGCCCAGCTGTTAAGCAAGCTACAGCACCTGTGGTTTGGACACTTAATTTTTTCACATTCTTTCTGGAATGCCGTTTAGGCCTAATTCCGGAATTACGGTTGACCTGCACTTACTGGGAAATGCTTGTTCGCGGGGAAGAATTGTAATCCCAGATCTCCATCACTAACGGGGTTCAGCGTGTTATCCGCACCTGTGAGCAACACACGCTGGACCTTTCAGTGTAGCACGCGTGCAGCCCCGGACATGTAAGGGCATGAGAGACCTGTTATTGGCCGATCTCACGTGCCAAAGCCTCGCGTGTCCCTCTAGTAAGCTGGACGCGGACCGCGGGGGCACGCCTGAGTCTCGTTCGTTAACGGAATTAAGCTTACAATCTGTGCAGCTTTTTTGTGGATGGCATGGTTGAGGTTGCCAGTGTTGAGTCCAATTAAGCCGCAGGCTCCACTCCTGGTGGTGCCCTTCTGGACATTCCTTTAAGGTTCAGCTTTGCAGCCATACTGCCCCCGGAAACCAAACACTTTTCCTGACAGTTACATTCTGGTCAAAGAGCGCGATGACATCACGCCTGTATGCCCTCTGCCTAAACAGTCCAAGTGCAGAGAGATGGAAGATGGGGACGACGAGGAGTCCAGAGTAAAGGGATTCCCTAGCGAGGAGACTTATTTAATTGTTTTAAAGGTTGGGAGCAATTTTTGGGTAGCACGATACTCTGGAGAATGATATCTGGGGCCCACCATACACTGGAGCATTCCAAAGGTGGACATCAGTCACTGGAGCAGCATTTACAGGGCCCATTATTCACTGGAGCATTAGAAATAGGGCCCATTATATATGGAACATTATTTGGGCCCATAAGACGCTGGAGCTTCATCCATGGTGAACAACATATACTGTAACATTATGTGGAGCTCATCATATACTGTATGGAACATTATATGGGACCAATGATTCTGTATGGAGAAATATATGGGCCTCATTACTCTTTATGGTGCACTATGCGGTGGCCAGAATACTGTATGGAGGAATATACTGTCTGTTTTTGGAGCTATTGGAGAATTTAAAATGGATATCAGTCATGTGATGTAAGAAGTGAAGTATTTTTCATTGTACTATACCGCTATTTCTCTGCCGTATCAGAGGATCATGAATTGTGGCATGTGTTTAAGGATCCCAGTGACACTCTTTGACTCTTTGGCCCTGGGCCCACAAAAATCTGGAGCCAGCACTACCACCCCCCCCACAACTGTAGCCAAATAACCCCCAGTTTTCAATGCCTAACTATTATTATAACGTAAATTAAGGTTGACAAGCTTAAGGAATAAGAATTGATGTTTTTGGCATTAAAATGGACACTCTACAGTCATGGCCAAAAGTTTTGAGAATGACACAAATATTATATTTTCACATGATCTGCTGGCCTCTGGTTTTTATGTGTGTTTGTCAGATGTTTTTATCACATACAGAAATATAATTGCAATCATATTATGAGTAGCAAAAGGTTATATTGACAGTTAGAGTTAATGCAGCAAGTCAATATTTGCAGTGTTGACCCTTCTTCTTCAGGACCTCAGCAATTCTCCCTGGCATGCTTTCAATCAACTTCTGGATCAAATCCTGACTGATAGCAGTCCATTCTTGCAAAATGAATGCTTTTATTTTGTCTGAATTTGAAGGTTTTTGTTTGTCCACCCGTCTCTTGATGATTGACCACAAGTTCTCAGTGGGATTAAGATCTGGGGAGTTTCCAGGCCATGGTCCCAAAATCTCTATGTTTTCTTCCCTGAGCCATTTAGTTATCACCTTTGCTTTATGGCAAGGTGCTCCATCATGTTGAAAAAGGCATTGTTGATCGCCAAACTGCTCTTGGACGGTTGGGAGAAGTTGCTCTTGGAGGACATTCTGGTACCATTCTTTATTCATGGCTGTGTTTTTAGGCAAGACTGAGAGAGAGCCCATTCCCTTGGCTGAGAAGCAACCCCACACGTGAATGGTTTCAGGATGCTTGACAGTTGGCATGAGACAAGACTGGTGGTAGCGCTCACCTGGTCTTCTCCGAATAAGCCGTTTTCCAGATGTCCCAAACAATCGAAAAGGGGATTCATCAGAGAAAATGACTTTACCCCAGTCCTCAGCAGTCCACTTCCTGTACCTCTTGCAGAATATCAGTCTGTCCATGATGTTTTTCCTGGAGAGAAGTGGCTTCTTTGCTGCCCTCCTTGAGACCAGGCCTTGCTCCAAGAGTCTCCGCCTCACAGTGCGTGCAGATGCACTCACACCTGCCTGCTGCCATTCCTGAGCAAGCTCTGCACTGCTGGTAGCCCGATCCTGCAGCTGAAATACTTTTAACACTTGGTCCTGGCGCTTGCTGGTCTTTCTTGGGCGCCCTGGAGCCTTTTTGGCAACAAGGGAACCTCTCTCCTTGAAGTTCTTGATGATGCGATAGATTGTTGACTGAGGTGCAATCTTTCTAGCTGCGATACTCTTCCCTGTTAGGCCATTTTTGTTTAGTGCAATGATGACTGCACGTGTTTCTTTAGAGATAACCATGGTTAACAGAAGAGAAACAATGATGCCAAGCACCAGCCTCCTTTTAAAGTATCCAGTGGTGTCATTCTTACTTAATCATGACAGATTGATCTCCAGCCCTGTCCTCATCAACACCCACACCTGTGTTAATGGAGCAATCATTGAAACGATGTTAGCTGGTCCTTTTAAGGCAGGGCTGCAATGATGTTGAAATGTGTTTTGAGGGATAAAGTTCATTTTTTAGGCAAATATTGACTTTGCAAGTAATTGCTGTTAAGCTGATCACTCTTTATAACATTCTGGAGTATATGCAAATTGCCATTAGAAAAAATGAAGCAGTAGACTTTGTAAAAATTAATATTTGTGTCATTTTCAAAACTTTTGGCCATGACTGTAGGTGTGTTTCCTGTCCTCCACTCACTGCCGACTTTTCTTCCCCATTGACTTACATTGGGTTTCGTGTTTCAGTCGGACTTCGACTTTTCACAATAGTTGGCCGATTTCGTTCGACCCGACTTTTGCGAAAGTCGGGTTTTGTGAAACCCGACTCGACCCGAAAAAAGGCAAAGTCGATCATCTCTAGTCACCTTACAATCGAGTGGTGACATTAACCCTTTGTTATATTAACCCATTCGCCACCGCTACAGGGCAATGGGAATAGAGAGGATAAGTGCCAGAATTGGCACATCTTATAGATGCGCCATTTCTGGGGTGTCTGGGGACAGATTTTTGTAGCCGGAGGGGGGCCAAAAACAATGGTCCCTCTCATGGCTATTAAAATCTTCCCTCACTCACCTGCTTTACCTTTCTGGTTGACAAAATACAGCGGGAGCCCACGCATTTTTTTTACAATGAATTAACCCCTTAAATTAACACCTACACCTCCCAAATTTTGCACACAAACCCTCATCGAATTATTAGTCAGGGACATATAAAAAAAAATGAAATAAAATGGTTTACTGTATATAAACCATGTGTCATTTCATGTCGGATTGGGGAATGATTTGACAGAAGCCGGCAATTAAATTAGCGGCTATTCTGCTATGAAGAACTCTGTGAAATATAAATATATAAATATATATGTGTCTCAATGACATGTATATATATATATATGTATTCTATGTGTATATATCTATTCTTTCGTTTGGATTTGAAAACCTGTCATTGGGCTCCATTATATGTCCGTTTTGCAAGCCTGCGAGAAAAAAACGGTATACGTATGCAATACGGATTACATACGGATGCTTACATGAGAAAAATACGCGGCCACACCCTGACAACGGATGACACACAGAGCACTATTTAGGGACCATTTATGCATATTACGGCCGTACAATACGGTCCGTATTTTTCTAACTTGTGTGTGACTCCAGCCTAACACTTCTCCTATGTGCAGGCATACAACTATTATAACACTTCCACTATGTACATGAATATAGCTTCTATAATTCTGCTCCTAAGTGAAAGAAAAAAATTACTATAATACTGCCTCCTATGATCAAGAATATAACTACTATAATACTAAATAACATTGTATGATTTTTACATAATTAATTTACACTTTATTTCATGAAATAAGTGATATAATAGAAAAACAGAACTTAATATTTAGTACAGAGACCTTTACTTACAATTACAGAGGTCAGACGTTTCCTGTAGTTCTTGACCTACTCCTCCATACAGATCTTCTCCAGATCTCTCAGTTTTCGGGGCTGTCATTGAGCAAATTGGAGTTTCAGCTCCCTCCAAAGATTTTCTGATTTTCTATTGGGTTCAGGTCTGAAGACCGGCTAAGCCACTCCAGAACCTTGAAATGCTTCTTACAGAGCCACACCGAATAATGGATCCCATGTGGGGGTCCATACAGAATAATGGACCTAATATAATGCTCATAATGTAGAATATAAACTTTTGTTTCTTAAAAACTTGACGTGATACAGGCTTTTGGAGCACATATTCGTGTTCAGCATATCAAAATCTATAAGATACAATAAAATTTTCTCAGGGGACAAGAACTTCCCTGAAATTTGTTGCGCAGAGTAATGTTTGTAAAGTTATGTGGAATTAATGGTGCTATATAAATGAATAAAAAGCGTAGTTACTTACCGTTAACGGTATTTCTCTGAGCCCATGACGGCACCCTGGAGAGATGGGATCCGCCCCACTGGAACAGGAAACCTACAGATAAAAAAGGCGGTACCTCTTTTCCGCATCAGTTGTTTTACAGAGCATTAATGGAACTTCAGCCTAATAATAACATGAACAACTTTAAGAAAAAATTCTATAATCATTAAACTGCATAGAGGAGACACGACGTGACTATTTGACTAAACTGTATTTACAATAAGAGTCCACCCCAAGCGTGTAGGGAAGGAATATATGGGTGCCGTCATGGGCTCAGAGAAATACCATTAACGGTAAGTAACTACGCTTTTTTCTTTCCCCCATGATGGAGAGAATTGCAGAGACTATCAATTAGGGGGAGGCCACTGCCTCCAGCACCCTTCTACCAAAGGTTAGATCTGAGGAGGTGGCTAGGTCCAGCCGATAGTGGTTGAAGAAAGTTGAAGGAAAGGACCAAGTAGCAGCTCTACATATCTGATCTCTCTGCCCAGGAAGTTGACACCGCTCTTGTAGAATGGGCTGTTACTCTGTCTGGGATGTTTGCCCCTTGTGACGAGTACGACAAGGTGATGGTGTCTCTTATCCACCTCGCCAGAGTGCTCTTTGATGCTTTCCGACCCTTTCTTGACCCCTGGAAGCACATAAAAAGAGACCTATCCTTTCTACACTCCCTGGTGGCAGCTAGGTATTCAATTAGGCATCTCCTAACATCTAATTTGTGTAGAACTTCTTCTCCCTTGTTTTTGGGATTGGGGCAAAAGGAGGGGAGGGAGATTTCTTGAGCTCTGTGGAAACGGGATGCCACCTTCGGCAGGTAGAGTGGGTCTGTCCTAAGTACCACCCTGTCATCCAGGATCTGCCTAAAAATGGAGGGAAGGCTGACAGGACCTGGATATCACTGATTCTATGAGCCGATGTGAGGGCTATCAAGAGGAAGGTCTTAAGTGATATCAACTTTAGTGGTGCTTCTGGTAAAGGTTCAAAAAGAGGCTTGGTCAGAGCTGAGAGCACCAAATTTAGATCCCAGGGAGGAGTGTTTAGAGAAGACATAGGCCTAGATCTACTGGCTGCCTTAATGAACCTGGACACCCAACGGTTCTCTGCCAAGTCATAGTTGTATAGGGCCCCTAGGGCCGCCACCTGAACCTTTAATGTGCTGGTAGCTAGACCTTGCTCTAAGCCCTTTTGCAGGAACTCTAACATCTTTGACAGAGGTACATTCCCACTCGAAATGGCCCTTGATACTGAAAGGAACTTCCTCCAGATCCTCCCGTACAATTTAGTGGTTACCAGTTTTCTAATCCGTAGCAGAGTAAACACTAAATTTGAGGAGAAACCTCTGTTTCTTAACAGAGCCCTTCAAATTCCAGGCCGTCATATGTAGGTTCTCCACCTGAGGGCGCAGCACTGGGCACTGTGAGAGTAAGTTCGGATATCCGGTAAGACCCAAGAGTTGGAGATGGACATCCTCCTCAACCAAGAGAACCTCGGCCAGAAGGGAGTTATTAAGATTACCATTGCTTTGTCCTCCTGAATCTTCCTCAGAACTGATGGAATTAAGGTTATTGGTGGGAATGCATATGCAAGGGGAAAATGCCAGGGGATCATAAGGGCGTCCAGGGCTACTGGGTTCCCGGAGCGGTCTATGGAACAGAAGGTTTTCACCTATATTGGGTTTCCCCCATAGTTTCGTGATCTGATTGAAAATTTCCTGGTTCAGCTCCCACTCACCCTGTCTCAGCTGTGTGCGACTTAGGAAGTCCGCCGTCATATTGTCTGCCCCTTTTATGTGTAGTGCTGTCAGTGAACCTAGGTTTCCCTCTGCAAACTGAAAAATCAATCATGTTTGGGGTTGTGTTGCAGCCAATGGTACAGAGAATATTTCACAGATAGAGGGAAGAATGGATTCAATGAAATTTCAACAAATTCTTGATACAAACATAACACCATCTGTAAAAAAAAGCTGAAGTTGAAAAGAGATTGACTTCCGATGAGCTGGACTTGAATTATGTCAATTGCCTCTTTACAGAGAGAGAAATTGTTGACGTTATCAAGAAACTGCAGTCCCAAAAATCACCAGGGCCGGATGGCTTCTCTGGAGACTACTATAAATCCTTTTCAAAAGTTCTGGCTCCACAGCTGGCTTCCGTCTTTGATCTGGCGTCCTCTCGGGGTTCCTTTCCAAAGGAGATGTTAGAGGCAACAATTATCATGATTCCAAAGGAGGGGGGGACCCCGAGAGGATACAGAGCTATAGGCCAATATCGCTCATAAATAGCGATATTAAAATCTACTCAAAGATCATTGCAAACCGATTAAAAAACATCCTTCCACGTCTGTTGGCGGATGATCAAATAGGCTTTACAGAGGGCCGCCAGGCCTCAGACGGAACTAGAAGGGTGTTGAATCTGATAAATTTAGCGAACAACCTGAGAACCCAAACTGCTTTTCTGGCACTGGACGCTAAGAAGGCGTTTGATAGGCTAAACTGGCTTTACTTAAAAGCAACTCTCGCTAGATTTGGCTTTGACGAGAAGTTTCTATCAACAGTCTTCGCCTTGTACTCGGGTCCTAGTGCCAGGATTTATGCAAACAATTTCCTCTCCGACCCGTTCGACATTACCAATGGCATGAGACAGGGGTGCCCCCTGTCCCCCCTTCTATTTGTGCTTGCCATAGAGCCCCTAGCCGAAAAAATAAGAATAAACAATGATATTAAAGGCTTTGAACTGCCATCACGAAATTTTAAAATTGGATTATTCGCAGATGATCTATTCCTCACGCTACTGGATCCTACAAACTCCATTAAAGCCCTTCCAGTTGAACTACAAAAATTCTCTAGAGCATCTTATTTTAAGATAAACCCAAACAAATCAAAATTTATAACTCTAAACATGAAACAATCTGAAATTAACGAAATAAAGGCCCAAACCCAGTTCATTTGGGAGGAGAAAGAGATTGTCTATCTAGGGATTAGAATAGCTGGATCAATCCAAGCCACAGTTAGGGCCAATTTAGACAGCATTATAAAGACTAGAGTTGAGCGAAACAGGTCAAAATATTTCAAAAGTCGCCTAGGATGAGGTCGGCTCTTTTTCAGCCAATCAGGATCCACGGACACTGTGGGCAACGTGATGACATAGGCAGGGGTCACCACCATCTTTCAGAAGGGCATGCAAGTGATTGGCTTGCTTTGGTGGGCGTCACAGAGGGTATAAAAGGGCGTGTACGCCGACCGCCATGTTACTCATGCTGATCTCAGAATAGGGAGAGCTGCTGCTGATGATGATTTTGTAGGGAGAGCGTTAGGCAGGGAAGAAGACACCAAAAACTACTTCTGCTGCTAGCGATTTTGCCTGTACAACACACCAGTCACTGTGTGTTCAGTGCAAGTGGAGGCTATATTTTGCTGGATCAGCGGTGTTGGTTGTTAGGCTGCCTTCTAAGGCTTCCTGACGGCTGCATTGCTGTTTACCCACTGCTCTGCAAACTGCTTTTTTAAAAGCAATCCTAATTTTTTTTTTTGTCCTGGTGAGGTACTGAGCGTGCATTTTTTCACACCATACAGCGGTGCACACTCCTCACACAGTACCGTGTAACGGCTGTTATCACAGCCACAGTGAAGCTATCTGTGTGTCACTCTGTAAGAATAAGTCGAGGACATGTTCCGTTCTTACAGATCTGCACCTTCTAGTTTTGTCTAGCTTTCAAACAGTTAAATATATTTGCTGTTTGATCACATTCAAAACTATAGAGAGACAGCGTGTGTCAGTCCGTATACTTAAAAAACACGGAGCTTGACAATTTTACGTACACCGGACAGCCATGTACGTGCACGCTCCTCTCTCAGTACCATGTAATGGCTGTTATCACGGCCACAGTGAAGCTATCTGTGTGTCGCTCTATAAGGATAAGTCGAGGACATGTTCCGTTCTTACAGACTTGCACCTTCTAGTTTTGTCTAGTTTTCAAACAGTTAAATATATTTGCTGTTTGATCACATTCAAAACTATAGAGAGACAGCGTGTGTCAGTCCGTATACTTAAAAAACACAGAGCTTGATAATTTTACGTACACCAGACAGCCATGTACGTGCACGCTCCTCTCTCAGTACCGTGTAACGGCGGCTGTTATCACGGCCACAGTGAAGCTATCTGTGTGTCGCTCTGTAAGGATAAGTCGAGGACTTGTTCCGTTCTTACAGACCTACACTCCAGGGAGATTCCTATTCTGCCCAATTCTATATACACCTTGTAGTTTGTCATACACTAGCCAATTTCTGCCTGTGACATAGTGCTGTGATATTCACTGGGCCTCACACAATCCAAAAGTGTCCAGTGTCCACAAGTGTGTGCAGAAATTCAAAATCTCCGTTATCTTCTAGTGACATTTTTCACACCTGCGACATCGAGCCTGTGACATAGCGCTGTGATATTCAGTGGGCCTCACACAATCCAAAAGTGTCCAGTGTCCACAAGTGTGTGCAGAAATTCAAAATCTCCATTATCCTCTAGTGACATGTTTCACACCTGCGACATCGAGCCTGTGACATAGCGCTGTGATATTCAGTGGGCCTCACACAATCCAAAAGTGTCCAGTGTCCACAAGTGTGTGCAGAAATTCAAAATCTCCGTTATCCTCTAGTGACATGTTTCACACCTGCGACATCGAGCCTGTGACATAGCGCTGTGATATTCAGTGGGCCTCACACAATCCAAAAGTGTCCAGTGTCCACAAGTGTGTGCAGAAATTCAAAATCTCCGTTATCCTCTAGTGACATTTTTCACACCTGCGACATCGAGCATGTCACATAGCGCTGTGATATTCAGTGGGCCTCACACAATCCAAAAGTGTCCAGTGTCCACAAGTGTGTGCAGAAATTCAAAATCTCCCCTGTCCTATAGACAAGTTGTACCTTGTTTTACATTACTATATAGTTTGTTGGATCTTGTCTACATTTCTACCAAAAATGAGGAAGGCTGGTGGAAGAGGCCGTGGAAATGGGTGGGGGTTGGCAGCTGGTAATGATGGTGTTGGTGGTGGATCTGATGGTAGTGGCGAAAGCAAAATAGGACCGAATGCAGGAGGTGTTGAGCCTGCATCATCATCTGGCTCCACAAGGCCTCGAAGGCTTAGTTTTCTAGGAGTTGGCAAACCGCTTTTAAAGCCAGAGCTTCAGGAAAAAGTTTTGTCTTACGTTGCTGACTCAGCCTCCAGCTCTATCGCCTCCTCTTCTGAAGTTGTAAAAAATAAAAGCACTGAGTCGTCATTGGAGGCTCATGTTCATGAACCACACCTTTCCTTGTGTCCTTCACCCCAACCAAGATTGAAGGATGACGCAGGCCATACTACTGATTACTCCATGGAGCTGTTTTCACATACCATGCCTGGATTATCAAGTGAAATGGTGAATTACCCAGGCCAAGATGAATCTGACATGGAGTGCACTGATGCACAGCCAGATAGATGATTCTGCTGGTACATTCACTCAGAGCACTACATTGTCCTCGCAGTGTACAGAGCCAGATTCTGACCCTGATGAGACTCAGGTGCCCCTTCCTGCACACTATACCACCATACACGGTGACACAGAGGAAGGTGCACATGACATTGAAGAGGAGGTGATGGATGACCCAGTTGTTGACCCAGATTGGCATCCATTGGGGAAAGAGGGTGCTGCTTCCAATAGCTCAGATGAGGAGGAGGAGCATCCACAGCAGACATCGACATCGCAACAGCTGTTATCTGGCAGGCCCGGAGCACTCCAAAGACAGGTTCCAAAAATCAAAAGAGTTGCTGGACAGCTTGTCCAGAGGGTCAAAATATCACAGCGTGCTAGGCCGCAAAGTGTCTGCCAAAGTCGGTAGAGTGCAGTGTGGCACTTTTTTGAACAAAATCCTCATGATCAGGCCAAGGTTATCTGTAAGAAGTGCGCAAAGATTTTTAGCCGAGGAAAA
Organism: Dendrobates tinctorius; assembly: GCF_039654945.1. NCBI lineage: Eukaryota > Metazoa > Chordata > Amphibia > Anura > Dendrobatidae > Dendrobates > Dendrobates tinctorius. The sequence continues at coordinate 11,776,134 of NW_027361692.1, forward strand.
AATCTGAAAAATTTGAATACCAGTTGCATGCTTAGACATTTAACCAGCATGCACTTGCAAGCGTGGGCACAACACCAAACCTCAAGTACCACATGTGCAACTGATCACAAAGAAGGTAGTCAGCAACGCTACATTGTTTCCCCCACTGTAAGCCCACCGGTTAGCACAGCAGCAAATGTTGAAGTGTCGTTGCAAGGCCACAGCAGTCAGGGAATCCCACTGTTATATCAACGAAAGACTGAATCTAGGCTATCAGAAAGAACACCAACTCCATCACCATCATCAACCCTCTCTCAGTCCGCCCTGTCCACAGCTACTTCCACCATATGCAGCTCTCAAGTCCAGCTCACCCTCCCAGACACTATGAGTAGGTCAAGAAAGTACTCAGTCTCTCATCCGCGTACACTGGGTTTGAACGCCCACATTGCCAAACTAATCTCGTTAGAGATGATGCCCTATCGGTTGGTGGAAAGCGCAGCTTTCCGCGAACTCATGGCCTATGCAGTACCACGCTATGACCTACCCAGTCGCCACTTCTTCTCTCGCAAAGCCATCCCAGCCCTCCACCATCATGTGAAAGACCGCATTGTCCATGCACTCAAGCAGTCAGTGAGTGGAAAGGTGCACCTTACAACTGATGCATAGCCCAGTCGGCATGGCCAGGGCCGTTACGTGTCCATCACTGCGCACTGGGTTAATGTGATGGATGCAGGGTCCACAGGGGACAGCGGTGGTGGGACAGTGCTGCCTAGCCCACGGTATAGGAAACAGTTGGCTGCAGGCGTTCGACCATCCTCCTCCTCCTCCTCCAGAAGCGAAAGCTCGTCCACAGAGCGCAGTCGTACGAACACTCCATCTGCAGCTGCCACTGTTGCACACGAGGTGTCCCCCTATCGAGCAGCTAGTGGAAAGCGTTAGCAGGCTGTGTTGCAGATGATGTGTTTGGGCGACAGACACACCGCCAAGGTGCTGGCCGAGTACTTTCAGCGACAAACTGAGTCATGGCTGGGCAGTGTACATCTTGAGGCAGGCAATGTAGTTAGTGATAAAGGCCGTAATTTTGTGGCAGCCATAGCCCTTTCAAAACTCAGCCACATACCTTGCTTGGCTCACACCTTGAACCTGGTGGTGCAGTGCTTCCTCAATAATTATTCGGAGTTAACAGCCCTGCTCCAGAAGGTGCGAAGACTGTGCGCGCACATCTGCCGGTCGCCTGTACACTCCATTCGTATGCAGAAGCTGCAGCGATTGCTCCACCTTCCCAACCACCGCCTCATTATCGACATTGCAACAAGGTGGAACTCCACCCTGCACATGGTTGAGCGGCTGTGCGAGCAGAGGCAGGCCATAATGCATTTGTGGGAGGATACACGGCCAGGCACTTTGAGAGCAGACATGGAGTTGACAGGTGTGCAGTGGTCGAAGCTGAAAGACCTCTGTAAAGTCCTTCAGTGTTTTGAGGAATGCACACGGCTGGTAAGCGCAGACGACGCCATCCTAAGCATGAGCATCCCACTTATGCGTCTGCTCATGCATACTTTGACGCACCTTAAGGAGCAGGCGCCTGCAGCCAATGTTGACGAGGAGGAAGAGGTAGAGGGAATCCTTGATGACATTCAGCCATTGTCTGCTCCGGGACCTCTCCTGGACGAGGTGGAGGAAGAAGAGGAGGAGGAGGATGATGATGGGGATGACTACTTAGGGGAGGAGGATGCATCTCGTGGGGCAAGTGAAAATGTTGGCGTGGCAAGGTCTGGTACAGGGTTTCTGCGTGACTGTAGGGATGTGGATTTGCCAGAAAGTGCTCCTCCACCCAGCACTCGCAGTGCATCATTGACAACGGGAACATTGGCCCACATGTCAGATTATGCCTTGCAGATCCTAAAAAGGGACCCACGCATTGCCAAAATGATGAACGATGACGACTACTGGTTGGCCAGCATCCTGGATCCACGCTATAAAGGCAAATTACAAAACATCATGCCACAGGAGAACCTTGACCTAATATTGGCTAATAAACAAGCAACTCTGGTTAACCGGTTGGTTGAGGCATTCCCAGCACACAGCAGCGGTGATGGTTCTCACACGAGCTGTACGGGCCAGGGGCAGCTTGGCAGAGGTGTTCGTGGTGCACACAGCAGAAGTGACGTTGGAGACAGGGGTTTCATGACAATGTTGTGGACTGATTTTTCACGGACCGCTCACACAACTGTTAATACAGCATCGATGGAAAGTGACAGGAGACAGCAGTTGTCAACTATGGTTAACAACTACTTTTCCTCCCATATCGATGTTCTCCCGCACAGGTCATTCCGCTTTGACTATTGGGCCGCTAAACTGGACACCTGGCCTGAATTGGCACAATATGCCTTACAGGAGCTCGCTTGCCCAGCTGCAAGTGTGCTATCGGAAAGAGTCTTCAGTGCAGCTGGATCAATCCTGACAGAAAAAAGGACCCGTCTGTCAACCCAAAATGTGGATGATCTAACCTTCATTAAAATGAACCATGCATGGGTTTCCAAGGATTTTGTCCCACCTTCCCTTGATGACACATAGGTTGCCAGAAAAATGGCTTGCTTTGGTCCTCCTCCTATTCCGCGAGCTTGACCTATTTCGCCTTTTGCAGCAGCTGAATGACCCACATCTACATATGCCACTTTGTAAACCTCCCTAAGTGGGCGGCCCCCCCATGGCCGGGGTCACCACCTAGCGCACAAAACCGTGCGAGTGCCGTTGCCCTGGACAGGTGGGTAGGCCAACTCTTGGGCGCGGGCACTGGCATAGGGTCCCTCATAGTGCAATATAGTGTCTCTGACAGTGGTGGTGCACACCCGCCGTCAGACACACCGCCGTACTATGAGGGGCCCAGTGCCAGTACCGTCGCCCACGAGTGTGCCCCCCTTGCTTGGGCAGGGCCCCAGCATTTGCAATGTTTACCTCTCCCTGCTCCTCCGCTGTGTAGTCTGGGCTGTCAAATCCTTCACTGGGACTGCCACTACAAATTGATTGAACTGAAAGATGATGGTTAAGATGTACTGTAGCTATGCCCTGTCCTGCTGGCCGGGCTCTAGCTCCAGGTGATCAGTGGCTTCCATTTCTTATGGACGTCGACTCACAATTACATGCAGTGGTGGTTTATCATCAGCTTTCACAGTTTTCCTACTCACAAACGTGTGACATTCCGGCGCACATTTCAAAATGTGCCCTCTCATGCCAATCAAATAGAATCGCCTACGGCCTGTGGCTTCTGTCTTTTGCACTCCAAAGTTACGTGACAGATCATGATAGCCAGTGAGCACCATGTTTACATCGCTCCCTGTGATAAAAATTGGATTGAGATGAGTAACAGTGATGGAATCCACGGAAGTGCGATACAGCAAAACTTTATTCACAAAAAAATGTTTTCACTGTCTCAACACACAAATTAATTGAGGGTCAGCATCGCCTATGAGAATTGTGATGGAAGTTTTTCCAGTGAATAATAATTCCTAGATTTCTGCAATCAATAGCCTTTATGTCACTAATTGTGTGCATCTCATTTCCTATTGCGGAGAGGCTGGATTGTATTACTGAGACAGAAATATATATGAAGATTTAAAAATAACACCAAAAGTATATAGTTGTGTACGCCTCAAATGCATTTCCTTTTTTCCACTTTTTAGATTGCTGTGTAATCCATACTGAGAACACGGAGATTTTACATGTTTAAACTATGCTATATATACCTGCTATCCAGTGATAAAGTACCCTTTCTCAACTTTGTACAATCTGGTCAAATCCATACTGGGCCTGAGAACATCTGAGTCTGCCTCCTGATCTATAGACATATATTTTTAATGTGTAAACTAGGCTACATATATACGTGTTATCCGGTGAAACTGTACCCTTTATCAACTTTCTACAATGTTGTTGAATCCATACTGGGCCTGAGAACGGCTGCTGAGCTGTTAAGCAAGCTACAGCACCTGTGGTTTGGACACGTAATTTTTTCCGGAATGACGGTTAGGCCTAACTCCGGAATTGCGGTTGACCTGAACTTACTGGGAAATCATCGTTCGCGGGGAATAATCCCCATCACTAACGGAGTTCAGCAGGTTATCTGCACCTGTAAGCGACAAAAGCTGGTCCTTTCAGTGTAGCGTGCATGCAGCCCCGGACATGTACTGGAATGCTAGACCTGTTATTGCTCGATCCCACGTGCCACAGCCTCGCGTATCCCTCTAGTAAGCTTGACGCGTACCGCGGGGCCATGCCGGAGTCTCGGTCGTTAACGGAATAAAGCTGAGAAATCGCTAGCACAACTACAAACGGACATACCACACCACACACAGAATCGATAAAGCTTGCGATTTGTCCATCTTTTCTGTAGCTTGTATGGTAGTGGTTTCCCGGGTGCAGTCCAATTAAGCCACAGGCTCCACTCCTGGTGGTGCCCTTTTGGACATTCCTTTAAGGTTCAGCTTTGCAATCATACTGCCCCCGGAAACCAAAAACTTTGCCTTCAGGGACGCTGTTTGGAGGTTCGTGGGAATAACGCCGCCCGATCAGCAGTCGGCATATGGGTCGCCCTCCCAGGGCTGTGGGGTACTCGGTACCGGGCCGGTGTCAGTGGGATGTGTCACAGCAGTGGTGACCCGGATAGTGGCCCTGGGCGCCCATGTAAATGGCATGGTATAATGGTAAAGAGTTTATATAGATAGTTTGACGCCACCTGTGGTGTTCGGCAACATAGATGTTAGGCCGACGCTGCATGCAGATCCTCTGGGACTGATGGTGTTGTGCAGCAAAGATGGTGAAGCTCCCCACAGGTGGAGCTGGAGTCCCAGGGAAGTGTAGATGTAGTGATGGGGGAAAGGCACAGGCGGTGTAGGTGCTGGTACCCAGATGTAGCGGTGCTGGAATAACTGTAGGACACCAGAGCGTGCAGTTCCAAAGCTTTCCTCACAGTCTGCAGGTTACACAGATGCCTGCCTCTGTGCTGTGTCCTCCGGGTCAGGACCTCTGACAACCTCCGGGACCAGAATGGAAAGCTCCCTTTCAACACTCCGCCAACATGTACCTTCCTGAACGTCTCCTTTCTAGCGCTTGTGGGGGAAGCACTCACAGGACCGTGGTTCACTGAAGCGCCTCCTGTCTAACAGATGTTCCTCAGACTTTACTTGTATGGCAGACAGCTGTAGCCTTTTCCTTCTGCCTCGCACACGTCGATGCAGGGGCCTCCGAGGCTTAGTTGGGTACAGAGCATTTATAGCTGCTTCTTCCCCCGGTTTCTGCTGCAAGAACGTCAGTGTCCCTACAAACTCGGAGACCGGAATCCGGACCATGCGCTACAGCTAGGAGTGAGCCTTAACTCTGCTCATCCTCCAGCTCTCCTTCTCACGTCCACACACTTCCCCTTCCCTGCACAGAGTGCCCTAACTTACCTCCTCCTGACCACAGAGAGCAGCTCCTCAGCAGTCAGGTTCAGAGGTCTCCCTGCTGGCCTGGAGTGGGAAATGTGTTGTGTGTTGGTTTCACTGCTAGAGAGATCCTTCGTTGCTCCCAAGCTTGACAACACACTCCCTAGGAGGAAGGCAATGCCACAGTGGCGACCGTACTCTTGGGGACGCCACAAGTGCACTGAGGCCCAGCCACTGCTGGATGATGCTGCTGGTACATTGACCCAGACCACTACATTCCCCTCACACTCTACACAGCCAGAATCTGACCCAGAGGAAACTCAGGTTCTCCTTCCCGCATACTATACCACCTTACACGGTGACAAAGAGGAAGGTGCAGATGAAAGTGCAGGTTCCTTGAGCAGGTGGGGGGGCATACTAATGGGCGATGGCACTGGCACAGGGCACCGCATAGTACGCAAAAGTGTCTCTGCCAGTGGGAGGGCCTAAACAGCCAAGTGCAGTGAGATGGAAGATGGGGACGACAAGGAGTTCAGAGTAGTGCAAGGATTCCCTAGCAAGGAGACTTATGTAATTGTTTTCAATGTTGGGACAGCAATTTTTGGGGAGCACTATACTCTGGTGAATGATATATGGGGCCCACCATACACTGGAGCATTCCAAAGGTGGACATCAGACACTGGAGCAGCATTTACAGGGCCCATTATACACTACAGCAGTAGAAATGGGGCCCATTATATATGGAGCATTATTTGGGCCCATAAGACAGTGGAGCTTCATCCATTGGGACCAACATATACTGTAGCATTATTTGGAGCTCATCATATACGGTTTGAAACATTATATGGGAATAATGATTCCGTATGGAGAAATATATGGGCCTCATTACTCTGTATAGCGCACTAAGCGCTGGCCATAATACTGTATGGAGTTATATACTGTCCGTTTTTGGAGGTATTGGAGAATTTAAAATGGATATCAGTCATGAGATGTAAGAAGGGAAATATTTTTCATTGTACTATACTGCTATTTCTCTGCCGTATCGGAGCATCATGAGTTGTGGTATGTGTTAAAGGGGCGCTCTTTGGCTCTGGGCCCACGAAAACCTGGAGCCAGCCCTACCCCCCACAACTGTAGCCAAATAACCCCCATTTTTCAGTGCGTAACTAGTATTATGAAGTTAATTAAGGTTGACAAGCTTCAGTAACAAGAATTTATGCTTTTGGCATTCAAATGGGCACTGTTGGTGTGTTTCCTGTCCTCCTCTCACTGCCGACTTTAATTCTCCATTGACTTACATTGGGTTTCGTGTTTCGGGACGACCCCGATTTTTCCCTATAGTCAGCCGATTTTGCTCGACCCGACTTTTGGAAAAGTCGGGTTTCATGAAACGAAACTCGACCCTAAAAAAACAAAAGTCGCTCAACACTAATAAAGACTATTACAGGCGATCTATCCTTTTTGGCTCAGCTAGAGACTTCCATCTTTGGGACAATTCTGGCAGTCAAAACTTTTATCCTTCCCAAAATTTTATACATATTTAGGACTTTACCAGTTAGCTTTCCGCGCCAAACCATTGATAGAGCTCAAGAGCTCATCCGACTATTTATTTGGAAAGGTAAGAAAGCAAGAATATCTGCAGACTTGATGTACAAAAATAAAAAACATGGGGGTGCAGGAGTGCCCAACATATACGCTTATTATCAGGCCTCGCTCATCAAACAGAGCTGGCACTGGTTTACTGAAAACATGACGCATCCAGCTTGGTATGGCTTGGAGAGAGATGCTAGTGATAGAGGTTCCTTACAAAAGCATTTCTTTCACTTCCTTCTGCAAAAGCCCAGTGCGAACTCATCTCATCCTATATTCTGGCCGATAATGTCAGCCTGGAGGGATCTCATTAAGCTGACTAAAAATATCAAAAAAGCAGAGCAAATCTTAAAATTGCCTCTATCTTCATTGGCACTGATGGATGATCTCCCGATACCGGAGGTTTGGGGGAAATCTGGAATTAAAAGGGTGGGGAATGTTTTTAGTGGAGTAGAGTTCCTGAAATTTGGTGAGATCAGGGTTAAATATAATTTACCGTCATCTGAGCTAGTCTTTTACACCATGTTGAAAGACAGAATTTGGAAATTCATAAAAGGGAAGACTTTGAATTATGAAATGCTATCTTCACTATTGTGCAACCTTAAAAATAAAAACCTCTGGAGTCTGCGTAATTTGTATAGATCTGTTGTCAAAGACCTAACGAGCCACAAAAACATATACATGAAGAGATGGGAGTCCGATTTTGGTGCTGATATCCGTCTCGAGAACTGGAACGATGCCATCAAAAACACTTACAATTCCAACATATCAATGGGCCTTCATGAGAGTTATTTCAAATTGTTAAATAGGTGGTACTATACCCCGACAAGGTTATCGCATTTTAACACAGAGTTATCTTCCTTGTGCTGGAGAGATTGTGGACACCAAGGGAACCTCTACCATATTTTCTGGGGTTGTTCAAAAATCAAAAACCTCTGGCTTCAAGTCACACAGCACATTAACCTCATTGCTAAGGACTTCACAATTACACCCGAAAGAGCACTTCTTTCATTAGACATGGAGCAATTTGATGATTCGGTAAGACACATTATCATACACATCCTCTTAATGAACAAGACCATGTTAGTACAATGGTGGAAGAAAGCAGAGGTTCCCAAGTTTTCAGACATACTTGACAAGATAGGCCAACACAGCGATTTAGAATGCAGATTTGCAATTAACAACAATCACATTCACAAATACTCAAAAAAATGGAAGACCTGGAACAACAAATTTCATATCAAATAGACTTAACAAGAGGCACTATATTTTGAAGTTTAAACCTGGGCGCTTTAGAACTGGGATGCTGTATCTCCTTCCAAGAATGTTACCCCATAATAAGGAATGTCGATTTTTTTCTTTTATATTGTTATTCGATATATGTTATTCTATGCCTATTTGTGGGTTCTCTAGTTTTTAACATTTTTTTCCGTACCTGTACAAGGTTGTTTATTCCCCACTCCCTTCCCTTCCTTCCTACCTTCCTTTCCCTACCCTGTTTATTTCTATAAAAACAATAAAATTATTTGAAAATAGAAAAGAGATTGACTTCTACAAATGGATAATAATCCTAAACACACATAAAAAATATACTATAGACTACCTCAAAAGGTCCAAGTTGAAGATTCTACAATGGCCATCATAGTCCCCAGATCTGGACATGATTGAATATCTGTAGCTAAAATAGCAGTGCATGTAATACGACTCAGGAATTTGACTGAACTGGAAGAATTTTCCAATTAAGAATGGATGAAAATCCCCTCAAACAAGAATTGAAGGACTCTTGGCTTGCTACAAAAGGCATATAAATATTAGAAGCTGGAGAAATAATAGGGCCTCAAAGGAGAACTGCAGAAGATGTGGAAGGTGAAAGCAACAGTGATTCCAGTGGTGATAGGAGCACTTGGAGCAGTGACCCCTAAGTTGGAAAAATGGCTACAACAGATCCCAGGAGCAACATCTGAACTCTTTGTCCAGAAAAGCGCAATGCTGGGAACAACTAAGATCTTTTGCAGAACCATCAAACTCTCAGGCCTTTGGTAGAGGACCCAAGAATGAGAAAGGACAAAAAAGACCACCCCCCATTGGGGTTGAGAAGGAAGTTTTTAGTATATATAGATCCTAAACTAAAAACGTCTTTTTTAGGCCTTTTTGAAATCATTTCATCTTCAACTTGCTTGACTGTTCATCATAACAGTAAATTTGATCAGGAGTACCCAAACTTTTACATCCCACTGTACATTGGCTGAAATAATTAGAAGATGACACCAATTTTCTAAGTAAATATATTTCTAAATGTGCTATTGATGTGAAATTCTCACCAGATGTCGGTAACAACCTATTCAATCCACACAAGCAAGAATTTAAACCATAGATGTCCATAAATTAAATTATAATGGGAAATGACACAGGGAAAAAGTATTGAACACATGAAGAAAGAGAGGTGCAAAAAGCCATGGAAAGTCATTACACCAGCTGAAATCTATTAGTAATTAGCAAGTCTGCCACATAGTGAAAAATAATATCAGCTGGTTCAATTGATGGCTTATAAAAAGATGACTTATTGCCAAGGTGCCGTGCAAGAAACATCTCATGATTTGTAAAACCAGTAAGCAGTCTCAAGACCTTCAAACCTTATTCTTGCAAAACTTACAGATGGCAGGATGGTGGCTTAGGGATTAGCACTGCAGCCTTACAAAGCTGGAGTCCTGGGTCCAAATCCCGCCAAGGACAACATCTGAATGTAGTCTGCATGTTCTCTCTGTGTTTGCATGGGTTTCCTCCGAGTACTCCAAAAACATCATACTGATAGGGAATCTAGATTGTGAGCCCAAATCGGAACAGTGCCGATAATGTTTGTAAAGTGCTGTGGAATTAATGGAACTCAATAAGTGAGTTAAATAAATGAATAAATAGCATTGGTTACAGAAGAATTCTAAACTACTGAAGGTTTCAGAGAGCTCTGTTAGGGCCATAATACGGAAGTGTAAGGAACATCATTTCACCATAAACCGGCCACGACCAAGTGCCCCTACAAACATAATAAACCCATTTAATGCTCCATAAGCATTATGCATATGATCGGCCCCATATATTGTTCCATACAGAATAGGCCCCATATCATGATCCATACAGAATATGATGGGCCCCATAGAGTATAATGAGCCCCATACAATATAATGAGCCCCATATAATGGTCCCCATATGATGCTCTAGTACATGATGGGCCCCATATATGAAGGACCCCATATATTGCTCCAACCAAAAAAAAAATAAAAAAGTCGAAATACTCACCTGCCATCGCTGGCCGCTGCTCTGCTCCAGACTCCTCAGTCGGCGAATTCCAGGTCTCTCCACTGTGACTGTTCAGGCAGAGGGCGCACACTAGTAACATCATTGCACCTTCTGACCTGAAATATCACAGAGTCAGTAGACGTGGAAGTCGCGGAACACAAAAAGAACAAAAGGAGCACACAATTAGTGATCATAATATATACAAATACGATAAATCTATAATTTTGGGTACAGCAAAAGAGAAACAATCCAAGAAATTAGACAATATATCTGGAAATGGATATACAGTAGAATATCATTACCTAGGGGCTACGAGGCTGGAGAGGTCCTAGGAAACACCAAGGAGCGAAGCACATTAAATAAAATAAAAAAGATCATAATCTCTTTTGAGACCCTAAAGGCCCTGTCACACTAAAAGATGTCCCAGCGATCCCACCAACGATCCGACATGATGGGATCGCTGAGACATTGTTAGGCTGATCGCTGGTGAGCTGTCACATAGACAGCCCCAGCGATCAGGACCAGCGCCGAACGGCTCCTGTATACCCAAAGTTTACATTATCAACCAGCGTCGCTGATCGCTGGTCTCTCCCTGCCACGCGCAGCGATGCGCGCTGGGCAGCGGGAGACCAGCGATCGAAAAACAGCCCAGGCCGCTCGAGCACGATCAGCGATAACCGGCAGGGGGGCTGGTCGCTGATCCCCGTCACACACAGTGATCTCGCTGGTGAGATCGCTGATGTGTCACAAAATCAGCGATCACGCTAGCAAGATCACATAGTGTGACGGGGCCTTTAGGTGAGAGTGTTTGGAGTTCATGTATCCAAAAAGCTTCACGCTTTTTAAGGGTCCGTATCTGATCGCCCCCCCATCTTGGTATGGGAATATGTTCAATGACTTGGATTTTTAGTTGGGAGATTTGGTTGCGTGTGGTGACAAAATGGTGTGGAATGGGTAGAAGTAAATTTTTGCATCTTATGGTCGATTTATGTTTCGAGATCCTGTCTTTTATGGCTTGTGTGGTCTCCCCAATATAAAAAAGGCCACAAGGGCATTTAATCAGATAGACAACAAAAGAGGTGTTGAATGTGGAATAATACTTAATACTATATTGCTTACCGGAATGTGGGTGGTTAATAATGTTACCTTTCAATAGATTATGGCATTGATTGCACTGTAGACCATAAGATGCAAAAGTTTACTTCTACCTATTCCACACCATTTTGTCACCACAGACCACCAAATCTCCCAACTAAAGTTCCAAGTCATTGAACACATTCCCATACCAAGACGGGGGGGGGGGGGGGGCGACAGGATACGAACCCTTAAAAAGCATGAAGCTTTTTGGATACATGAACTTCAAACACTCTCACCTAAGGGTCTAAATAGAGATTATGATCTTTTTTCTTTTATTTAATGTGGTTCGTTCCTTGGTGTTTCCTAGGACCTCTCCAGCCTCGTACCCCCTAGGGAATGTTATTCTATCAGAGGTATCCATTGCCAGATATATTGTCTAATTTCTTGGATTGCTTCTCTTTTGCTGTACCCAGGATTATAGATTTATCGTATTTGTATATATTATGATCACTAATTGTGTGTTCCTTTTGTTACAGAGCTGATTGTACTGAATATCTCCATCTGATCCACTCTCCCTGGACACCCCCTTCATGTTCCTCTCCTCCTACTCGACTGCACACTGCGTTTCACTTCTGATGAATAAATAATAAATAAAAAATAATTCACAACAAGTGATTATCACTGTATCCTTTATTTTCTCTATTTATAGAACCTCCATATAAGTTTTTGTATAGTCGCTGCATCCCCTTGTCCTCCCGCCTTACTACTCCCACATCACAGCATTGTTATCTCCCAGACCGCAGAGAAACGAGAACAAAGATGGCGGTGGAACGCATACATGATATCCGCTTTCAAACTTCCGGGATGCGCGCTTCCAGGTCCCGCCCTCTCCTTACTTTATCACAGCCCAGCGCGTCCTCCACATCTGACAAATGGTGGACACCGAGTCAGTGTAGGAGAGACTTTGTACAGCGCCTGGTAAGTTAACTTTTCATTTGCTTCACACACGTTGTATTCCTCACCACGCCTGCTATTATGGGCATGACGTCGTCCCTTATATGCTCCTTTTACAAGTATCACTGCCACCAATGGTCAAACCTCAGGTATTTCCCCAACCCACTTTTACTCAGGGAGTTACCCACTCCTCAATGTGATATATACCTCCCTCTATCTCTGGTGGTTCATGTTTACCAGGGCCCGTTCTTTTTTATAGCACAGCCATTATACTTATTTGGCATGCTCCTCCACTATGTATATTATAATGAAACTCATTTTTTCTGCAGCCTCCATAGTTTATCCCTGGTCAGCTTGACCCACACATTTTTTGCTGTATCCGCAGGTATGCTCCCACATTCTTTAGTATTTATTTTAGGGGACACTTATAACTATTTAATATCTTTATGTGCATGCTTCTTAATCATTACAGAACTATATACAACTCTGTTGTCCACATTGGTTTCTCCTTAAACTCCAGGCACATATACAGTAGCCTTACTTCCATTCCGTTTCTCACAGCAGTCGGGTAGGTACCTGAACCTCTTCCTCCCCGTTTTTTTCTCCTCTTTGTTTCTTTTTTTCCTTTTTTTTGGATTTACAAATTGTTTTTATATTTTCGCCTTACCATGAAACTTGATGGCATGTTTTGCTTTGTTATTGTATATCCATTTGCGTTTACTTTCTGTTTAATTTTCACTTTTTTGTATATATTATTGTCAGGCTGATGAAGGTCCAACTGGGACTGAAACGTCCTATTATTTTGACTGCATATTAAAATTTCTGGACTTCTTTACCATAAGTTGAGTTTCAAGTTTTTCTTATTTTTACTTCTCTGGCTTGGGAACCTACTTGAGCACCCTCACAGTAGTGCTACGATTTATTTCCTTGTTATAGCAGGACAGGTGCCACGCCACCAGCAACGCGCACTTCGCGTTCGATTCTTCAAGGTGTAGTAGTGTTAACTGTGTCAGGCCCAAGTATATATACCCTTTCCACCAGGTGTCTACAATGTCGGCGCATGTATCCGGTAATACGCGCCGGATGTTGTATCACTTCCAGTGAGGTAAGAAAACGCTGCGGGTCAAAGCAACCGTCGCATTGACATCACTGACCCGAAAACGTCACCACTAAGCGCCATTGGCAATGCTCCGGACCACTGTAAACCGGGGACATGTGCACAGGGAACCTGTAGCGATGTCAGTGAATGAATAATAATATCATATAATGCCACATCATTAATAATAAAAAATGAGATAAAGCTCTGTATATATTAAGTTGACACAAATGAGATAAAGCTCTGTATATATTAAGTTGACACATCTAAATCAGCAATAATAGATAATATTCAATAAATAGTGGATACAGTACTCTATTGGTGTGAGAGTGAATCTATATACAGGGTGGGCCATTAATATGGATACACCTAAATAATATGGGAATGGTTGGTGATATCAACTTCCTGTTTGTGGCACATTAGTATATGGGAGGGGGAAAACTTTTCAAGATGGGTGGTGACCATGGCGGCCATTTTGAAGTTGGCCATTTTGGATCCAACTTTATCTTTTTCAATAGGAAGAGGGTCATGTGACACATCAAACTTATTGAAAATTTCACAAGAAAAACAATGGTGTGTTTGGTTTTAATGTAACTTTATTCTTTCATGAGTTATTTACAAATTTCTCTTTGCTAACAGCCATTGACATGTCACAGAGGTTAACACGTGAGGAGCAGATAGAAATTGTGTTGATGTCTGGTGAACGCAGTACCCAGGTCATTGCAGCAGATTTCAATGCAAGACACCCTACGCAAAAAAACTGTCACCATTCCCATTTTAATTAGTTGTATCCATATAAATGTCCCACCCAAAAAAAGTTTGCCTCATCACTGAACATGATGTTCTGTGTAAACTGAGGGTCCTGTTCCAATTTTTGTTTTGCCCATTCTGCAAATTCATCGCGTTGATCTGGGTCAACAACCATTCCCATTTTATTTAGGTGTATCCATATAAATGGCCCACCCTGTAGTATCAAAATAATAAATATAAACACCGTAATCCGCGAACATTGGCGCAAACAACTATATATAAAAGTTGTACATACTTTTATACATGTACCAACATTATATTATGATAAAAATGCACGTGAGAGGGAGATACATTTTCACTTCAATCATGGTGGTTCCTCGTACCGCATGGAAAGGTATAAAGGACAATTCCAATCTAGGGCTGGCTTAAAGATCTTTCACAATTCAACACATCTAGATGGTAATGTAGTACTTGTTCATTGAAAAAAAATAAAAATAATATACAAATAAAAAATAAAAAATTTGTAAAAACATAACCAAGCAACACACACAAAAACACTAAAATTAAGTCTGGAGACACACTTACAAGAATGATCTAAAGCTTAACTGCTGATTAAGCCTTGCTGAAGCCATAGTATTAAGTACCGCGATCCATCGGCATTCTATTTGGGCTATCATTCATTTTGTGTCACCACCCCTCACGCCAATGCGAAATTCTATCAATTCCCCAGGCCCGTAGATTGCTTGGATTGCATTTGTCTTTGAGCAGAAAATGTTTTGGAATTGGCTTCAGTGAGTTCACACCCTTCACGTCTCGGGCGGCCATGATGTCCTTCACATGCTCACGTATGTGAACTCGCAATTCCCATGATGTCAGACCAATATAAAATAGCCCACAGGGACATACAGCATAATAAACCACATGTGTAGTACTGCAGGTAATATAATCCCTGATTTTGTATTCCTTGTGCCCGTCCGATGACGTGAAGGACAAAGTGCGCCTCAGATTTTTGCAAGCCAAACAATCTCCACATGGGTAAAAACCTACTTTTGATCTCCCAGCTTTGAATGGCTGTCATGAGGGAGTGTTGTGGAAGGTACCTCTGTAGGATTGGGTCTGTTTTCAAAATGGGCCAATGACGATTTAATATCATCCTGATCATATCTCACCTACGATTGATTATAGGTTGAGATGTATCTTAAATCCACATTTTTTTTCGTTATTGATTCTCTCCCTTAGCTGGTGGTAGATCATCCCATCAAATACAAAGAAGTTTCTAGTGAGGACAAATCTAAGGAGTTTAAGTACAAATTCGTCATGTGGCTTATACTAATGGCCCCTCAAAGCTAGAAAGTATTCCACCGCTTCAAATGCTTTGTCATCAGGAATTGAAGAGTTTAATGCCTCAACAACAATACTTGCTAGCCATACCCTTTCTTCCACTGAGATGCCCTCAAGTCTCTTCAGGAACACCATAGTGTCTCTGATATATGACGGTAGTGCATAAACATTTGGTCTCGAGGTTTCTTCCAGGTAAATACCTGCCTGGTGTCCTACACTATCTATGCATGACACTATCTATGGGTCTACTCTTGATCGGGGATATACAGTATTCCCTTATGTATCTTGTCTTGGAGAGTGCATAGAAAGTGGACAAAACTGGTTGTTTGGAGAGCATATAGTTAAGTTCGTATTTTCCAATCACGGCTGCCTTCCTTGCTGCATTAAGAAGCAAGGAAAGGTCCTCCAGGTGGTGTAATACCATGGCCGCCGGGGGGTAGCTTCTGCAGTCGTTGCAGTACTCACTGTGCTGGAGGCTGTTTCATCACCCGTATGCTGTGCACTTTGGGGACCCAATTGACTACAGACAGAGGCTGGAAACAACTTTAACAACTCAGCTTTATTCTCTTCAGGGCACAGCATATCCACAATGGCTACAGGACTCTTTATTCAATAACAGCAATACATCTTCATTTACAGCAGTACGTCACTTCTTCCTTCACTTCACACATATGAACCACACAGACAAGCTGACACGTCACACGGAGCACGATGAACATGGAACACCTCCCTTCTTCCAGAGCCCGACTTCAGCCCACGAAGGTACCTGACGTTTCCGTTACAGCTCACCCCTTTACGGCACTGTTGCTCCTGTTCGCGTCCTAGATTCGCAGCCCACCAGACTCTCCACAAAGCTCCCGTAATCCAGCTGCTACTTCACAGGGGGCTCACCCACAGACCTCCCTGGCTTGCACTACTCCAGACACGGGCAGGATTCAATAGACTGGCTTGGGTTGTCACCTCAACTCTTCACACTTATTAATCTATACAATATGTACACTTCTATATCTCACTAAAAAAAATTTTTTTTCACACATTTTTTTTAAATGCTCCTACTAAGCATAAACACTTTTACTAGCATATACATATATATATTTATTTACGTTTCTATGCATTTTTCCCCATACAATATATCAAACTTTTTTCTTTTAGAAAACACAGGTACACCGTACATATTACAACTATCAAAATTCTCATCACGTCTTGTAAAAATGCAGTACACAGTTTTTCGCATCAAAACTCATCACTTCTACAAAAGTATGTCACACGAGAAAAGAAACAATAATGTCCATTTTTTCTTTGTAAAACGATGACACACGTGTCCATATATAAAACTTCTTCAGAGGAAAAGAAAAGTGTCCTTTCCCCCCCTTCCTGTGAGGGGAGCACCACTTATTTTCTTACCACACGCTGGTGTGCTGAAACAGTCCTAAGCACACCGTCAGTCCATCTTTACAAAATATCTTCACTTTGGCAAACCTTAAAGGGGTACACCCCCTTCCTGGTGTATAGCACAGTCCGGTGCTACATGTGCGGGCTGCCAGGTAATAAAACGCAGTCTGTTGCTGCAGCCGCACTTGGTCCAAAAGTCCATGGACCTATGGCCCCACAAAAGGCAAATCCTATAATGTGAGTGCAGCAGGCGCCATAGAAAAACACAAACAAAGCAAAAAAACATTTTCACAAAAAAGGTCCCGTAGACCGTCATAGGCTTTCCATAAGAGCGCTGTAGGGTTCCCTTTACTCTGAGGGGACGCGGAACAGTCCCAAATTGTGCAACAGACACTTAAAGGGTTAAGCACAGTAAGTTCAGCAGCGCGCATTCTGCACAACTTTTCCACTTGTTGCCCGGCCCCTGGCACAGGCTAAAAAGGACTCTGCAGCCACAGAGTCTCCTTGGTGAAAAGCATGATCCGGGGCAGAGGTGTCATCGGTTGCCCCTGCATGCGGATCCACATCAGCTCCAGAGGACACAGTGGTTTCAGGGGATGCCTGGCTGAAGCGCTGCTGCTCAGGGGCTTTGGGGGACGCCTGGCGGGAGAGCGGGTGCACGGTGGCACAGACTTTGGTGGGACAGTGTTGGGGCGGCGTGGTCCACCACCGGTTGAGGCTGAGTGGCACTCACCTCCTTTATTTGCACAGCTCCGCTCCATCCGGCCCTCAGCTCCTCCAGGTACTGCTGCATGTGTGGGAGGAATGGCCCCCGTCGAGTGTCCGGGCCGGAACCAAGGGAGCCGTCATCTGGGTTCCAGGGGAAACTGTCCCCAGGGGGCAGAATTCAGGGACGGACTGTTGTGACAGACAGATGGGCTGGGGGAGGGACCAGTACAAAAGAGGCAGGGAATTCCCGGGACGATGAGTCAGCAGACCGACACAGAGACAGCAGGAGACCATGGGAGCGGCTGAAAGCAAGAGCGACTCACCAGTGCCAGGGAGGACGTTCACCGAGGACTCCAGAAGGACGGTACCGAGGCGATTATCTGGTACTTGCTGCCCCGCTCCAGCCCGCGGCCACAGTTCAACCCGCGGCCGCTGCCGCCTCCCCTCAGCCCGCAGCTGCGGCCTACCCGCGGTCACCCGCGGCCGCTGCCGTCTCGCCCCAGCTTGCGGCTGCAGCCTGTTCCCCACCACCTGCAGCCGCTCTGTTCTCACCAGTGTCCGCGGCAAGTACAGTACCGCCGGCGGCCACCACTGTCCCACTCAGGATCGCAGCAGGGGCTGGGCCTCTGCTGACCGCAGACCCCCCGTCGCAGCTGTTAGCTGCGCATATGGCCTGTCATTCATCACCACACATCGCTGCCGCTTGCCCCAGGCCAGGGGCTGTGGCCCAACCGTCCAAGGACTCCGCCGGAGCCTGTGGGGCTCCAGTCTCATCAGCGCGCCAGAGTGCGCGAAGACTTCGTCATCGCCACAGCAACTGGGCCCAGCAACTACTACGCCGAAAGACCACCAACCCGAATGGCGAGGGATGTCTGGACGGCTACGTTGACTTTATAATAAGGACCCGTAGTCGGCCATACCGCGGCCCTATAGTGACCGGAAGTAGTCGTGTTCTTGTATAGAACCCCTGTGAGGACAACCTGTGTTACCCCTTTTGGTGATCAGGCCGAGACGCTTGCATGCTGCTGTAGAAGAAGTTTGTCGAACCTGCCACCCGTGTGAGCTCGCTAAACCCCCGCGCAACGAGCCCCGGTGCAAACTATTGTACCATCAGCCCCTCTGGAGCTTCTTACGGTGGACTATCTAACCATAGGTCCTGCCTATCAGGGGTATGAACATTGTCTCGTTATGGTGGAACATTTCACCAAGTTTGCCATGGTCACCCCCACCCGAGACCAAACAGCAGAGTCGGCCGCCTATGTGATTTGTAAGAACTTTATTCAAGTGTACGGCTGTCCACAATGAATACATTCCGACCAAGGGGCGTGCTTCCTAGGAAAAGTCATGGAAGAGCGACACCATCTTTACGGCATCGATAAATCGCGGACTACGCCATACCACCCGCAGGGAAATGGAGCTTGTGAACGATTCAATCGTACGCTAATCCAAATGCTGCGCACCATGGAGAGCGACTGCAAGGCTTGCTGACCTGAATATGCCCCCGAGCTGGTGTGGTATATAACAATCGGGTACATCGAGTGACTGGTTATACCCTCTACTCATTGCTGTTCGGATGGGAAGGAAAAGGAATTACGGAGGTGGAATTGAACCCGGAAGAACCCCAACCCTGGACCGGGGTATCCCCGTGGGTCCAAAACCACCGGCAGCGGCTGCAGATCCTCCACCGTATCGTCCATACAAAGCTCCAGGATCTAGAACACCAGGGGGAGCACTGCCCCCACCCATTGACTTTCAGACTGGTGATCGGGTACTAGTACTTGATCAATGCCCCCAAAACAAGTTAGAACCCCGGTGGGAAGTGAACCCGTACCGAGTGTTGCGCCAAATAAACCCCAACGGGCCTGTGTACGAAATACAATCTGAAGGAAACAACGTGCCTCTCACTCGGGTTGTGCACCATAACATGTTACGACCTTGCACGTCTACCGATCCCCCGCGGCTCGAACCGACCCTCCAGGTCCCCGACCCCCTGCCCCCGGTCTGGGACCTGGATAACGAAGAGGACTTCCCCGTCGCATCTGCGGGTCGCCCTAATAGTGGCACTACAGTAGACCCGGGCATCCCACCAGAACCAACTATTCGACCACCCTCCACCACCCCAGAAGACTCCACTACACCCGAGTTCAATGCTCCGAGCGGTCAACAGCTGGCAAACCCCCTGAACGTTACGAACAGGACCAGTTCATATGGCGACAAGGACTGTCATCCCAAAAAGCTAACCCGAATCTACAAAATCCCTCGCACGAGGACGGAGAGCATACAGGGCGGGGGGAGTGTGGGAGGAATGGCCCCCGTCGAGTGTCCAGGCTGGAACCATGGGAGTCGTCATCTGGGTTCCAGGGGAAACTGTCCCCGGGGGGCAGAATTCAGGGATGGACCGTTGTGACAGACAGATGGGTTGGGGGAGGGACCAGTGCAAAAGAGGCGGGGAATTCCCGGGACGATGAGTCAGCAGACCGACACAGAGACAGCAGGAGACCGTGGGAGTGGCTGAAAGCAAGAGCGACTCACCAGTGTCAGGGAGGACGCTCACCGAGGGCTCCAGAAGGATGGTACTGAGGCGATTATCCGGGACTTGCTGCCCCGCTCCAGCCCGCGGCCACTGCGGCCCCAGTTCAACCCGCGGCCGCAGCCGCCTCCCCTCAGCCCGTGGCTGCGGTCTACCCGCGGTCACCCGCGGCCGCTGCTGTCTCACCCCAGCCCACGGCTGTGGCCTTTTCCCCACCACCTGCAGCCGCCCTGTTCTCACCAGTGGCCGCGGCAAGTACAGTACCGCTGGCGGCCACCACTGTCCCTCTCCGGTCTGCAGCAGGGGCTGGGCCTCTGCTGACCGCGGACCCCCATTGCAGCCGTTAGCTGCGCAGGTGGCCTGTCATTCACCACCACACATCGCTGCTGCTTGCCCCAGGTCAGGGGCTGCGGCCCAACCGTCCAAGGACTCTGCCAGAGCCTGTGGGGCTCCAGTGTCATCAGCGTGTCATCGCCTCAGCAACTGGGCCCAGCAACTACTATGCCGAAAGACCACCAACCCGAACGGCGAGGGACATCTGGAAGGCTAAGTTGACTTTATAATTAAGGACCCGTAGTCGGCCATACCGCGGCCCTATAGTGACCGGCTGTTGCCGGAAGTAGTCGTGTTCTACCCATTTGTGTGTGCTTGTATAGAACCCTGTGAGGACAACCCGTGTTAACCCTTTTGGTGATCAGGCCGGGACTGAGGAAAGTTCCCTCTAGTTTTATAAACGTTAATATAGAAAGCACCTAATTGTCTCGCGACTCGTCACTGCATCCTGCGTACCTGCAAACACCACACATGCGGGAGGCCGGTGTCATGATCCTGGCTGGATCTGACAAGTTAAATGGACAAAGTGAACTTTTTTTCCTTTGGCTTGGTGCCAAAGTGGGTTGATTTCCCCCTGGTGGCCATTAGAATTATTACACGTGGTGTTCTTCATTCTAAGTTGCCCCGGTGGTGGTGAGCGGTAGTGCACTTTAGTTTCTTTGGTTTAATGTGCACTTAATTACAAATCAGGTGTGAGGCTCTATAAAAGAGTTCAGGTGTGTTTGATCACTGTTGGTGATATTGTGAGTTAGTCATTCTCAAGGAAGCCTGGGTGAAAGAAGGAGCTGAATGAGAGTCCTGGCAGCCCAGCCAGAGGGGTTGCGTCAACTATGGAGTCTGCATGGAGGGCTGGCATGGCGTGGTGGAGTCGCAGTTTATGGTGTCAGCAGGAGGTGCTTGCATGGCTTGGTGGAGTGGCGACGATGGTGAGAGTTGCACTCAGCATGCTGGACTTGGGTGCTGAAAACTGGACTCAAGCATGCTGGACTTTTTGGCAGAAGCTGGACTCATCTTTGGGACTTTGTTTACTGGGCAGCTGCAACTGGTGGTGGACTCTGCTCCAAGGCTGCACTATGGTGATGGATCCGGTTATGGTGATGGATCCGGGTGGAGGAGAAGATGCACGCAGGTGGTGGGCTCTGTTACTAGGAGCGTACGCAACAGAGCAAAGCTAAGTGGTGTTTCCCCTGTATTGTCATTTTCCCTTGTGTGTGTTTAGTGCTGTGGTGGGATTAGTTTCCGCACCGACCAATTCCCTAGTGAGGGTTTAGGGTCAGGGCGAGTCAGGGTTTTAAGGTTCCTGTGCGTCGCCCTGTGCGGAACCGGCATAGCGAACGCTAGGAGTGCAGGGACTCTGGCTCAGGGGAGTGCAGGAGGTCTCCACGTCCCTATTTCCTATCGTAGGGCCCACCATTGTTAATGGAGGCGGGGTTTCCAGACTATTGTATAAATACGTGTAATACCTAAATTCGCCAGTTGGAGGTGGTGTATCTAGCTGCACGTTTTATTATTTAAATTCGCCCTACTGGAGGCGGTGTATCCAGGGTCACACGTGTCATGGGTTCGCCTTGCGGTTCTTGCTGCGTCCAGACACACGTGACCGTGACAGCCGGGGTCTCTTACGGCTCGGCTTCCTCCTCTTCACGGACATCAGCAACACTTCCACACATTACAGCGGCGTCCTCCTCTGTTCGGGTGAGCTCCATCAGCTCACGGTCACTTCCGGTACTTTTTTCCAGGATGCACTTGTGCCTTATCTTCAGCAGTCCGATGGGAACAGATTCTGGGTATATTGGTTCCTTTAGGTGAGTAACGGGTGATTCGTCCTGCGGTGTCTCCAACACGGCCTGTGCTGCAGGCAGATGCAACTTCAGACTGACGTCAGGCTCCTTGTTAGGGACTGCGGAACGCACCAAATAATATAAAAGGAGATATGAGGTGCGTTCGCAGAGATTGAACCTGCTGCTGAGTAATGGCGGAACAAGATGGTGGCTAAACGCTTGCTTATAAGTGGGTTAACTTCACCCAGTGTGAATAGAGGCGAACTCTGTTACTCCACAGAGCCACTGAAACAAACGCCGGAGCCTGTTAAACTCACAGAGCTCGGCTGAGTGAGCGCTAATTAGAGTCACAGAACCCTGTCCAAGAGACACCGGACTAGAGCTCCTCTAGAGCATCAGCGCTCAGTGCCGCGGCTGTGGTGCCAGCAAAAGGTAGTACTATACTGTATTTAATCGCACTAAGTGCACACAGTGCCGCTTTGGCGGACGCCACTAACCACCCAGGATGGGGAGGAAAGCGCTAGAGGTGCGCACGGTGTCGCACGACGGTCACAGCTACCTGGTACGGTACGACAGTGCCCGTAGCAGGCAGGCACAGTCAGACGCTAGTGTGCGTAGACTACTGGGAGCACAGTGGCTTGAGCATAGCCACCCATTGGCGCTGACTCTTACACTGAATCCCTAGCCAACATGCGTATCAAAGGGAAGGGAGTCTTAATGAGTCAGTCACCAGATACATGCATCCATCATAATACACACAAAAACAACATCAGAGTCTATACTAGCGCATGGCCTTCCTGATGGTCTATTCCTAGCTGGAGAAGGACCTGAGCATGTGACCTCCGATCTCCAATGAAAGATCGTCCCACGGGCATGCTTAGTGGACCGAAAGGAGGACTTAGTCCCTGGAGTAGCCCGCTGCTGACCAGCATGCGTTGCCATAGCTGGACCAGAGGTGGCAGCAGCAACCAAACCAGCAGAGCTGGTATGAGCAGAGCGCTTGGATCGATGAGTCTGCTGAGCAGCCTCCCCTGCAGCCGGAGAGGAATTTGAGACTGCTGAATGGAAGGCTCGGGATCTCTGCTGTGCAGCTACAGAAACGCAACGCCTAACACTCCTGCTGCAGATCTTTGCTACGGGTAAGCGCCTGATGTCCTACTGAGGCCAGACAGCTGCACTCAGCACATTCTGCAGGGCCACTCCTGTTCCAGGGTGGTGCTCTGTCCGGCTTCTCCACCCACTTCTCAGCATTCAGTGGGAAAGGGTGCTGCACATACCACTCCCTCCAGGGACAGACCCGACATGGCTGACAGCTCACATTTGGCGCCATCCAAACGCTGTCACGCCCACAAAGAGTGTCAGTACGCACTTTTAACACATACCACAATTCATAATGCTCCGATACGGCACAGAAATATAGGTATAGTACAATGAAAAATACTTCACTGCTTACATGACCTGACTGATATTATCTATTTTAAATTCTACAATAGCTCAAAAAACGGACAGCATATTACTCCATACAGTATTATGGCCACCACTTAGTGCACCATACAGAATAATGAGCCCCATATATTTCTCCATACAGAATAATTGGTCCCATATAATGTTCCATACAGTATATGATGAGTTCCACCTAATGCTACAGTATACAGTATGTTGTTCCCCATGGATGATGCTCCACTGTCTTATGGGCCAAAATAATGCTCCATAGAGTCCATATATAATGGGCCCCATTTCTAATGCTCCAGTGTATAATTGGCCCCGTAAATGCTTCTCCAGTGTCTGATGTCCCCCATTTGGAATGCTCCAGCATATGATGGGCCAAATGGATGATGCTCCAGTGTATGATTGGCCCCATATATCATTCTCCAGTGTATATTGTTCCCAAAAAAATGCTCCCAACATTTTAAAAAAGTTAAATACCTCTCCTCGCTGGGCACTGCTCTACTCTGGACTCCTCAGCATTGCCATTTTAAAGCTCTCTGCACTTGTACTGTTTCGGTAGAGGGCATACAGAGGCTTTGTACAGGGCTCAGTTAGGCTACTTTCACACATCAGGTTTTCGGCGTCAGGCGCGATCCGGCGTCATGCCGGAACGCCGGATCCGGCAAATGTTTAGTAAAACCGGATGTGACGGATCCGGTTTTCTGCCGGATCCGTCTTTTTCTTGACAGACAAAACCGGATCCGTCTCATCCGGTTCATCCGTTTTTCTATCCGTTTTTCGACGGATTACGCCGGATCCGGTTTTTAAAATTGACCCTTGTGGCCTTCCGAACGGGATTGGCTACTGGAAAACTATATATAGCATGTTCCTACAGCCCTTCTTTGACAGGTTGTAGAGGAGAAAGTGCAGGTTGGAGAGAAGAGCAAGTTTACTGGTGAAGATGGATGTTGTCATTGGAAATATTTTGAAGAATTTGGCGGATTTTACAGCGGAGGCAAATCGTTTGAGGGTGATTGTTCTGGAGAAGGAGAGAGCGAGACAGCAGCGCATCAGGCATCGTAGACGACGTTTGTGGATCCACCCCATCACAGCCAAGAGAATGACGCGTGGGGTCTATTCTACACTATGCATGGACCTTCGACGAAACCCGGATAAATTTTTTGGATATGTTAGGATGAAAATGGAGAATTTTGATTACTTGGTGGAGCGCATTGCACACCTCATAAGAAAAGCGGACACCTATTGCCGCTTCTCCGTTTCACCCGCAGAGCGTCTGATGGTGACTTTAAGGTAAGCCACATTTATTGGATATGATCGCATCAGAGCACACTTTCACTGCAATCTTGTTGGTGGTAATTTGTATCTCCAAGTGTTAGGTCAGTTTTGGTATGTAATGCTGTGATTTAAAACTAATTTATTGTTTGTTAATTCCCCACAGATTTCTTGCAACTGGAGAATCCCTTTCGTCACTGCATTTCCAGTACAGACTCGGGATTTCCACCATATCTGGAATTGTGAAGTACACATGCCGTGCACTGTGGGACTCCTTAGCTGAAGAGTTTTTACCAGAGCCCACAACAGAGAGGTGGATTGAAATTGCTGACAAGTTTCAACAGATATGTCAGTTTCCAAACTGCTTGGGCGCTGTGGACGGGAAACATATCCGCATTGTAAAGCCAGCTGGATCTGGATCGGAATATTTCAATTACAAGAAATATTTTTCAATTGTCCTCATGGCCATCGCTGACGCGGAATACAAATTTATTGCGGTTGATATTGGGGCCTATGGCCGCTCCAATGACTCTCAAGTTTTCAAACTGTCTGCCATGGGGCGTAAACTGTATGGAAACACCTTCCAGTTCCCACCACCTAGACCGCTGCCGCAAACATCTGGTCCACCTATGCCATTTGTCTGTGTAGGGGATGAAGCCTTCCAGCTGTCAGAACACCTTTTGAAACCGTACTCTAGCAGAGGATTGACAAGACCAAAACGCATTTTTAATTACCGCCTCACAAGAGCAAGAAGAATGGTTGAATGTACCTTTGGTATTCTGACAGCCAAATGGCGGGTCCTATTGACTGCGATCAACCTCAAGACAGAAACTGTGGACGAGGTGATCAAAGCGTGCGTGGTACTCCACAATTTTGTTATATGCAAGGAACCCATTTCCATTGAGGACACCTCTGAAGAAACCACCTTGCAAGATTACCATGACATTACCACTAGAAGTTCTGTGACGGTTTCAGTAATGAGGGACAATTTTGCACTATACTTTATGTCACCTCAAGGCAGAGTACACTGGCAGGATGACAGAGTGTGAAAGATTTGTGCCCCAAACTTGTGTACCTTCTGTACGAACAGTATATACCTTTGCCAACCAAAGTTGGCTATCTTGTCATGGTCTCTATTTTTAGCTTTAGGCCACAGGTGTGTACCTGGTTGTGTTTTATGCAAAGTATTTCACCTTTTAACAAAAGTTGTGTACATTGTTAGGAAATCACCAACAATAAACACAACTTTTTAGGTGAAATACTTTGCTTCAAACACAACCAGGAACAAAACTGTGGCAAAAAGCTAAAATTTACCCAGTTATATACCTAGTTTTGAATACCATTTCACCTTTTAAATACCCTGTATTTAACCTTTTTCGCCGCAGAAAGAAATGACAGACAACCAGTGTAAAATAATTTAACTTTTATTGAAAAATGTTTTTTTTAGTAAACTTTTTAAAATTTTAATAAACATGTTTAATAAAAATTTGAAACTATAAAACTGAAACCATAAAACTGGTCATTTTTATTTAAAAACACACATTATAATTCTGTGTAGTGTGTGGTGGAAATACTGCTGTAGGGGCTGCGGGACACTTCGACACTGGGAGTGTGGAGAGAGGACTGGGATCGTTGTGGGGAAGGAACAGTTAGAGGTGAAGGTGTGGAAAAAACTACAGAATGGGTGGGCATGTGGGAAGCAGAAGAGGTGGTGGGTGGTGGAGTGGAGGGTTGGGCAGGGACTGTAGGAGCAGATGATGTTGATGGCAAGTTGTATGGGGAAGGAGTTTGGTACGGGGCAGGTTGCTGGAAGTGGGGAGATGTCTGGTACGGGGCAGGTTGCTGGAAGTGGGGAGATGTCTGGTACGAAGCAGGTTGCTGGAAGTGGGGAGATGTCTGGTACGGGGCAGGTTGCTGGAAGTGGGGAGATGTCTGGTACGGGGCAGGTTGCTGGAAGTGGGGAGATGTCTGGTACGGGGCAGGTTGCTGGAAGTGGGGAGATGTCTGGTACTGGGGAGGTTGCTGGTACTGGGGAGTTTGCAGGTACTGTGGAGGTTGCTGGTGCTGGGGAGGTGGCTGGTGCTGGGGAGGTGGCTGGTGCTGGGGAGGTGGATGGTGCTGGGGAGGTGGATGGTGCTGGGGAGGTGGATGGTATGTAATAGGAGGGGGAGGATGGAAAGTGGCTGGAGGTGGATGGTATGTAATAGGAGGGGGAGGATGGAAAGTGGCTGGAGGGGGTGTAGATGTAATAGGAGGGGGAGGATGGAAAGTGGCTGGAGGGGGTGTAGATGTAATAGGAGGGGGAGGATGGAAAGTGGCTGGAGGGGGTGCAGGTGGAGGAACTACTGTGGTGGGAGGAGGAGGAGGAGGTTGGGAGGTAACTTGCTGGAGAGCAGCGTGGCATGAATGCATTACATGCATCTGCTGGGCAGGAGAGAGCGTTTCCATGCACTCCACAACAGACCTGAAAAAGGTGTGGTTTGGCGAAGATCTTGCTTCTGAATGCATGGTTTGCAGAAGTGTCTTCACCTCCAGAATGCTGGAGTTGATCTGCTGATAGCCTGCGGAGATTTGCTCTGACAAGACTTTTAGACAGTTCTGGAAAGATGCATTCAGATGCAAGAACTCTGGCGCATAAGTCTTTTCCTGACCCCTCTGCCGCTGCCGCCCAGTACCCGCAGGTGTACTAGAGGTGGCAGTGGCAGAAGGGTGGGGTAAAGGGAAAGCGATCTCCTCACCAGCAGCTTCATGTAATGTAGGCGGCCACGATGCTCCTGTGCTGGTGGATGGGACAGATGGGTCGAATGTGTGGGAAGGCTGGGAAGGTGCAGATGTACCGGGGCGGTCGAAGTGTCCCTCGGTGCCAGTCTCCTCAGGGATCGCCTCAGAAGGGTCCAATCGTGTAGGCTCCCGAGTGCTGCTCACCGTGCTGTGGAATAAAGAGATAAAAAAAAACAATTAAAATACTGACATGGTATGGCCCTGGCTGAAAAAAAAATTTACATCTAACATTTTTTTTCACATGTGGTGTGTAATATTTACCTTCTGGTGACCATTGTTTCCCGGAGGAACGACAGGGCTTCTGCGTACTTGTACTTGCTCCTGCGTCCTCCAGATCCACTCGGGGCCCGCATCTCTTTATTGAACTCCTTCTTGAAACGATCCCTCACAGACCGCCACCGATTCACAATTCTGTTCCCTGAAACGAGAAAGGAGTGGTTAGTATACAACATCAGTGTTTCCCAAACTCCAGTCCTCATGGTCCCCAGGGGTCATGTTTTCAGGATTTCCATAGTAAATAGAAATCCTGAACACATGATCCGTGGGGACCACGAGGACTGGAGTTCGGGAAACACTGGTTTACATCAAGCAACCGGTACTGTATATACTTACGCTCTGTAATCTGGGCCCGAACATCGAGGTCCTCCCAGCGGCCCACAAGGAGCGAACAGATTTCCTCCCAGAGTCGTCGGGTAACGATCAGGTCAGCGTGGCGGCGGTCAGCCATATTCCAGAGCGGCTCCCTTTCTCTGACAAGATCGATGAGGCGGTCCATATCAATCCCTCCATCCTCAACGTCAGAGTCGGGAGCACGCTGTGAAGGCTGTTAAAGAAAAAGACAAAAATAACATAATTAGCCTCCACAAAAGAAATGAAATAAAAAGTGCAAAAAAACAAAGCAAAAATATTTATACTTACACGCTGGTGACCGCCGCGTTGCTGTCGCCGACGACCCTGGGAGGCACTGCGAGCACCTCTTGGCCAAGCACCAGATTGGGAAGACTAGAGAAGAAAACAAAAAAAGTTATGTCTTTGGATGTAGGCATTTGTTTGCTGTGTGTGGTCTGCAGAACATTGTTTTCTATGTGTTGTGTGTAGTGTGATGTTGTGTTTCTGCGTTTGATGCAAAAAACTTACCAATTGTGAGCCCACTCCAGGTGTCTGTCCACCCCTTCCTTCTTCTTCTGGGAGCTCCTCTTCATCTTGTGATTCCTGTTTTGAAATAAAAGGCCATGAATAGACATATATTACAGAGAAGATGGATTTTGGAAATAAAAACTTACCGTCAAACGCTGACGATGCGAGGGAGGGCTCCCAGAAGATGATGTGCTGTCTTCCTGGTGGCCATACTCCATGCCTGTGGGTGGTGTTGAAGCTGCTGCCATTGCTGCTGCTGCTGCATCTATTGGGCGGCTGTTGAATAAAGAGAAACAAAGGGCCAATGAATATCTTGATATTCAATAGCCCTAGTTTGGAGGAATGGGTTATTTGATAATTACCGTCTCTCCTCTGCTGCTGGCCTCCCCTCCTCAGCATGTTCTATTTGCTGCTCCATTTGGGGTGGTGGTGGTGCGGATGGTGCTGCAGTGGTCTCCTGCCTTCTCCTGCGCCTGGTTGCTGTCTTGGGTGGCATGTTGGGTGTGGCTGTGGGTCCCACTGTCTTGCTTTTATATATGTCTTGTGGGCAGAGCTACTGAGCATGCTCAGACCAAAAAACCGGATCCGGCCGCCGGATCAGGCTTTCGCCGGATCCGGGGCATTGCGGCGCTCATAGGCTTTCATTGTGTGAAAAAGCCGGACGCGCCGGATCCGGCATGTCCGGCTTTTTCGCCGGAGACAAAAAACGTTACAGTAGACGTTTTTTCCAGACGCCGGATCGCGACACATTGCGACACATTGCCGGATCCGGCGATAACCGGATGAAACGCATGGCCATCCGGCGCGATCCGGCGCAAATGCAAGTCAATGGGGGGGAAACCGGATCCGGCATTGCATTTCGCCGGATCCGGTTTCTGTCAAAAGCGCCGGATCGCGCCTGACGGCGAAAACCTGATGTGTGAAAGAGGCCTTAGAAAGACGGAGGCTGAGGTAACTTTAAGTGCCTCAGTCGCAGCCGCATTCAATACTCAAAAAGGCAGCTCTTGGAATAAAGGACCTCGGAGCCTGACCCACGTCGCCCGGTGTGATCCGTGGCTGCTGGCTTGGGACACTGTTTGTGAAGGCGCACAGCACGAAGGAAGGGAGAGATCAGCGCAGAGACACGGCCTAGAAAGGATACACAAGTCTTGAACAGGTGTTCCTGATCTAGCTCGGAGTTTGCCGGACCCCTCCCTCGGATGACACAGTACCAATCGGGTCATCTTGTGCACAAAACTTTAGAGGAAAAACTCAGAAACTTCACCCAACTGTGTCCTTGGTGGCTTTTACAAGTTGCCTGCTACACACGCTACCCTCACCATCACCGTCAATGGCTCACAAACACCATCTCAATTGCCCTGGGATACAGCTCTGACCTTGGAGAGCTTCATCATCTTGGCTGATTTAACACCGGCCCAGAGGATCTGCATTGCAGCGTCGGCTACCCTAGCCGATTACCACGGGTGGCGTCACGACCCCCCTTTTCCAAATTAATTATCATACCATCTTCCCCCTCATCTGAACTGTCATCTTCTTTATTGGACACCCAGGGCCACGGACCGGGTCCCAATCACCACCGTGACATACTTCCTCCTTAAAAGAGCCTGAAAGGCCCGGTACTGAGTAACCTCTGGCCCTGTGTGGCATTTCATTTTAACACCAGATAACAGGGATATATTGTATAGTTTCAACATTATAAATCTACGTATATATTTGAGGAGGCAGACACAGACGCTGTCATGGCCAGTATGGATTCGACAGCAATCTAAAAAGTCAAAAAAGGGTACAGTATCACCAGATCCAAGGTATATATAGTATAGTTTCAACATTCTAAATCTCCGTATTTATTTCAGGAGGCAGACACAGATGCTCTGAGGCCCAGTATGGATTACACAACAATATAAAAAGCAGTAAAAGGGGAATGGAAGTGTACTGCTGTATACAGTGTTGGGGTCATTTGGCGATCTACATATATATTTCAAGAGTAACACACAGCCTCTCACAGGCTCAGTATGGATTACACAAGAATATAAAAACTTGAAAAAGGGTAATGTTTTACAATCGTTCAGCTGCATACAGTGTTGGTGTCATTTTAAATCTCCTTATATTTTACCAGAGTAAGACACAAACTCTCACAGACTCAGTATGGATTACACCAGAATATAAAAATGAGAAAAAGCGAAATGTATTCGAAACTTACACCAGTATATAGTGTTGGACTACTTTGAAATCTTCGTTTATATTTCAGTGTCAGTTTGCCAGTCCAGACTCTCCACTAGAGGAAGGTAGATGGATAAAAGTCGAGTGATTTTAGATGTTTTTGAATTATTAATCATGGGAGAATTCGCAGAGGCGATGCTGACCCTCAATAACTTTAACTGTGGATAAAGCTAAAGCCCAAATTAGTGAACAAAGGGTTGCTGTATCGCAGTTGCGTTGATCCCATCACAGTAACTCGTCTCCATCAAATTGTGATCACAGGGAGAGCTGTAGACATGGTCCTCACTGCCTATCATGATCTGTCTGGTCACTTTGGAGTGCAAAATACACAAGCCACAGGCCGTAGGGGATTCTATTGGATTGCCATGAGAGGAGACATTGAAAAATGGTGGCAGGAATGTCACACGTCTGTGACTATGAAAAATGTGATAGGTGATCATAAAGCACCACTGCATCTAATTGGGAGTTGACGTCCATTACAAATGGTAGCCATTGGTAATCTGAAGGTAGAGGCCAGCAGCACAGGACATAGCTACATCTTAACCATCATCGATCAGTACACCAAATTTTTAGTGGCCGTCCCTGTGACGGATTTAACTGGCCAGACTACACAGAGGTGGAGCATGGAGAGGTAAGTATTGCAAGTGCTGTGTCCCTGAGCAAGCAGGGGGGACCCACTCGTGGGCGCCACTCCTGGCACAGGGCCCCTCATAGTACGCCAGTGTGTCTGACGGCGAGTGGGCCCCCTCACCGTCAGAGACGCTTTATTATACTATGAGAGGCCCTGTGCCAGTCCCGTAGCCCAAGGGTGGGGCCACACACCTGTTCAGGGCAACAGCACTTGCCCTGATGCGGCAGGTGTTGACCCTGGGCCTGGGGTAGGGGGGGCAGCCCATTTCGGGTGGTTTAAAAAATGGCATATGTTGATGTGTAGGCTGGACTTTCAGCTGCTACAAATGGAGGAATTGGAGAAGCCAGAGGAAGAGGAGGACAAAAGCGAGTCTTTTTTCTGCCAACCTATGTGCTATCAGGGGAAGGTGGGACAAAATCTTTTGAAACCCATGCATGGTTCATTTTAACCCCTTCCTGACATCAGACGTACTATCCCGTCCATGGGACCCGGGCCCCTATGCCCATGGATGGGATAGTACGTCTACGTGGTGAGCGCCGCTGATCGCGGCCGGGTGTCAGCTGATTATCACAGCTGACACCTGGCACAATGTGCCCCCAACACGTTAACCCCTTGCACACCGCGATCAAACATGATCGCGGTGTACCGGGGGTTAAAGGGAAGCATCGGCAGGGAGGGGGCTCCCTCCGTGCTTCCCTGAGCCCCCCACGGCAGCGCAATGTGCAGCGCTGCTGCGGGGGGCTCCTTTCCTGCAGAATCCAAGATGGCGACGGGGCCTTCGGGGGCCTGCAGGAAGCTGGCTTACTCAGTGCCTGCAAAGCGCAGGCATGAGGAAGCCTTCTGCACTGCCTGTGACAGATCGCTGATCGTGATGTGACAGATCAGCGATCTGTCACAGGACAGTGATGTCCCACCTGGGACTATTTAATAAAGTTAAAAAAATTTAAAAAAGTGTTAAAATAAATTAAAAAAAATCGCCAAATAAATTAGTAAAAAAAAAAAAATATTCCCCCAAATAAATCCATTTTTTGGAAATAAAAAAAAAACAATAAAAGTACACATATTAGGTATCGCCGCGTCCGTAACGACCCGCCCTATAAAACTGTCCCATTAGTTAACCCCTTTAGCGAACCCCTTAAAAAATAAAAATAAAAAACGAAGCAGAAAATAATCATTTATTATCATACCGCCAAACAAAAAGTGTAATAACGCGCGATCAAAAAGACGCATATAAATATCCATGGTACCACTGAAAACGTCAGCTTGTCCCGCAAAAAACGAGCCACCACACAGCATCATCAGCGAAAAAATAAAAAAGTTAAAGCTCGCAGAATAAAGCGATGCAAAAATAATTATTTTTTATATTAAATAGTTTTCATTGCATAAAACCGACAAAACATAAAAAAACGACCTAAATGAGGTATCGCTGTAACCGTACTGACCCGAAGAATAAAACCGCTTTATCAATTTTATCGCACGCGGAACGGTGTAAACGCACTCCCCCAAAAGAAATTCATGAAACGCTGGTTTTTGTTCATTCTGCGTCCCAAAAATCGGAATAAAAAGCGATCAGAAAATGTCACGTGCCCGAAAATGGTACCAATAAAAACGTCAACTCGTCCCGCAAAAAATAAGACCTCACATGACTCGGTGGATCAAAATACGGAAAAATTATAGCTCTCAATATGTGGTGATGCAAAAACTATTTTCACAATAAAAAGCGTCTCTTAGCGTGCGACAGCTGCCAAATATAAAAACCGCCATAAATAGTAAATCAAACCCCCCCCGTTATCACCCCCTTAGTTAGGGAAAAATAATAAAATTAAAAAAAATGTATTTATTTCCATTTTTCCATTAGGGTTAGGGTTAGGACTAGGGTTAGGGTTAGGGTTAGGGTAGGGTTAGGGCTAGGGTTAGGGTTAGGGCTAGGGTTAGGGTTAGGGCTAGGGCTAGGGTTAGGGTTAGGGCTGAGATTAGGGTTAGGGGTGTGTTGGGGTTCGGGTTGGAGTTAGAATTGGGGGTTTCCACTGTTTGGGCACATCAGGGGCTCTCCAAATGCAACATGGCGTCTGATCTCAATTCCAGCCAATTCTGAGTTGAAAAAGTCAAATGGTGCTCCTTCCCTTCCAAGCTCTGCCATGTGCCCAAACAGTGTTTTACCCCCACATGTAGGGTATCAGCCTACTCAGGTCAAATTGCAAAACAATTTTTGGGGTCCAATTTCTCCTGTTACCCTTAGGAAAATAAAAAATTGGGGGCAAAAATATCATTTTTGTGGAAAAAAATGATTTTTTTATTTTCACGTCCGAGCGTTATAAACTTCTGTGAAGCACTTGGGGGTTCAAAGTGCTCACCACACATCTAGATAAGTTCCGTGGGGGGCCTATTGTCCAAAATGGGGTCACTTGTGGGGAGTTTCAATAGTTTAGGTACATCAGGGGCTCTCCAAACGCACATGACACCCGCAGACCATTCCATCAAAGTCTGCATTCCAAAATGTCACTCCTTCCCTTCCGAGCCCCGACGTGTGCCCATACAGTAGTTTTCTCCCACATATGGGGTGTCAGCGTACTCAGGACAAATTGGACAACAACTTTTGGGGTCCAATTTCTCCTGTTACCCTTGGGAAAATAAAAAAATTGGTGACTAATTGATCATGTTTGTGGAAAAAATACGATTTTTTTATTTTCATGCCCGGGCATTATAAACTTCTGTGAAGCCCTTGGGGGTTCAAAGTGCTTACCACACATCTAGATAAGTTCCTTAGGGGGTCTCGTTTCCAAAATGGGGTCATTTGTGGGGGGTTTCCACTGTTTAGGTACATTAGGGGCTCTCCAAAGGCAACATGACACCCGCAGAACATTCCCTCAAAGCCTGCATTCCAAAACGTCACTACTTCCCTTCCGAGCCCCGACGTGTGTCCATACAGTAGTTTTCTCCCACATATGGGGCATCAGCGTGCTCAGGACAAATTGGACAACTTTTGGGGTTCAATTTCTCCTGTTACCCTTGGGAAAATAAAAAAATTGGTGACTAATTGATCATGTTTGTGGAAAAAATACGATTTTTTTATTTTCATGCCCTGGCATTATAAACTTCTGTGAAGCCCTTGGGGGTTCAAAGTGCTCACCACACATCTAGATAAGTTCCTTAGGGGGTCTCGTTTCCAAAATGGGGTCATTTGTGGGGGTTTCCACTGTTTAGGTACATTAGGGGCTCTCCAAAGGCAACATGACACCCGCAGACCATTCCATCAAAGTCTGCATTCCAAAACGTCACTACTTCCCTTCCGAGCCCTGACGTGTGTCCATACAGTAGTTTTCTCCCACATATGGGGCATCAGCGTACTCAGGACAAATTGGACAACAACTTTTGGGGTTCAATTTCCCCTGTTACCCTTGGGAAAATAAAAAAATTGGGGACTAATTGATCATGTTTGTGGAAAAAATACGATTTTTTTATTTTCATGCCCGGGCATTATAAACTTCTGTGAAGTCCTTGGGGGTTCAAAGTGCTCACCACACATCTAGATAAGTTCCTTAGGGGGTCTCGTTTCCAAAATGGGGTCATTTGTGGGGGTTTCCACTGTTTAGGTACATTAGGGGCTCTCCAAAGGCAACATGACACCCGCAGACCATTCCATCAAAGTCTGCATTCCAAAACGTCACTACTTCCCTTCCGAGCCCTGACGTGTGTCCATACAGTAGTTTTCTCCCACATATGGGGTGTCAGCGTACTCAGGACAAATTGGACAACAACTTTTGGGGTTCAATTTCTCCTGTTACCCTTGGGAAAATAAAAAAAATTGGGGACTAATTGATCATGTTTGTGGAAAAAATACGATTTTTTTATTTTCATGCCCTGGCATTATAAACTTCTGTTAAGCCTTTGGGGGTTCAAAGTGCTCACCTCACATCTAGATAAGTTCCTTAGGGGGTCTAGTTTCCAAAATGGGGTCATTTGTGGGGGGTTTCCACTGTTTAGGTAGGTACATTAGGGGCTCTCCAAAGGCAACATGACACCCGCAGACCATTCCATCAAAGTCTGCATTCCAAAACGTCACTACTTCCCTTCCGAGCCCCGACGTGTGCCCATACAGTAGTTTTCTCCCACATATGGGGTATCAGCATACTCAGGACAAATTGGACAACAACTTTTGGGGTCCAATTTCTCCTGGTACCCTTGGGAAAATAAAAAAATGGTGACTAAAAGATCATGTTTGTGGAAAAAATACGAATTTTTTATTTTCACGCTCGGGCGTTATAAACTTCTGTGAAGCACTTGGGGGTTCAAAGTGCTCACCACACATCTAGATAAGTTCCTTGGGGGGTCTAGTTTACAAAATGGTGTCATTTGTGGGGGGTTTCCACTGTTTTGGTACATCAGGGGTTTTCCAATCGCGACATGGTGTCCGATCTCAATTCCAGCCAAAAACGTCAAATGGCGCTGCTTCCCTTCCGAGCTCTGCCATGCGCCCAAATAGTGGTTTACCCCCACATGTGGGGTATCAGCGTACTCAGGACAAATTGTACAATAACTTTTAGGGTGCTGTTACCCTTGGAAAAATAAGAATTGAGGGTGAAAAGATCATTTTTGTGGAAAAAATATGATTTTTTAATTGTACGGCTGTATGTTATAAACTTCTGTGAAGCCCTTGGGGGTTCAAAGTTCTCACCACACATCTAGATAAGTTCCTTAGGGGGTCTAGTTTCCAAAATGGTGTCATTTGTGGGGGGTTTCCACTGTTTAGGTACATCAGGGGTTTGCCAATCGCGACATGATGTCCGATCTCAATTCCAGCAAAAAACGTCAAATGGCGCTGCTTCCCTTCCGAGCTCTGCCATGCGCCCAAATAGTGGTTTACCCCCACATGTGGGGTATCAGCGTACTCAGGACAAATTGCACAATAACTTTTAGGGTCCTGTTACCCTTGGGAAAATAAAAATTGGGGTGAAAAGATCATTTTTGTGGAAAAAATATGATTTTTTAATTGTATGTTATAAACTTCTGTAAAGCCCTTGTGGGTTCAAAGTTCTCACCACATATCTAGATAAGTTCCTTGGGGGGGTCTAGTTTCCAAAATGGGGTCACTTGTAGGGGGTTTCCACTGTTTAGGTACATCAGGGACTCTCCAAACGTGACATGGCGTCCGATCTGAATTCCAGCCAATTTTGCATTGAAAAAGTCAAACGGCGCTCCTTCCATTCTGAGCTCTGCCATGCGCCGAAACAGTCGTTCCCCCCCACATATCAGGTATCAGCGTACTCAGGCCAAATTGCACAATAACTTTTGCAGTCCAATTTCTCCTGTTACCCTTGGTAAAATAAAAAAAATTGAACCTGAAGTATTTATTTTGTGAAAAAAAGTTAGATGTTCATCTTTTTTTAAATATTCAAAAAAATTCCTGTGACGCACCTAAAGGGTTAATAAACTTCTTGAATGTGGTTTTGAGCACCTTAAGGGGTGCAGTTTTTAGAATGGTGTCACTTTTGGGTATTTTCTATCATATAGACCCCTCAAAGTGACCTCAAATGTGATGTGGTCCTAAAAATAAAATGGTGTTGTAAAAATGAGAAATCGCTGGTCAAATTTTAACCCTTATAACTTCCTAAGAAAAAAAAATTTTGGTTCCAAAATTGTGCTGATGTAAAGTAAACATGTGGGAAATGTTAGTTATCAAGTTTTTTGTGTGCCGTATCTCTGTGATTTAAGGGCATAAAAATTCAAAGTTGAAAAATTGCGAAATTTTCAAAATTTTTGCCAAATTTCCGTTTTTCTCACAAATAAACGCAAGTTATTTGAATGAAATTTTACCACTAACATGAAGTACAATATGTCTCGGGAAAACAATGTCAGAATCACCGGGATCCATGGAAGCGTTCCAGAGTTATGACCTCATAAAGGTACAGTGGTCAGAATTGTAAAAATTGGCCCGGTCATGAACGTGCAAACCACCCTTGGGGGTGAAGGGGTTAATGAAGGTTAGATCATCAACATTTTGGGTCGACAGACGGGTCCTTTTTTCTGTCAGGATTGATCCAGCAGCACTGAAGACTCTTTCAGATAGCACACTACCAGCAGGGCAAGCAAGCTCCTGTAAGGCATATTGTGCCAATTCAGGCAATGTGTCCAGTTTTGAGGCCCAATAATCAAAGGGGAATGACTTGTGAGGGAGAACCTCGATATGGGAGGTGAAGTAGTTTGTAACCATAGTTGACAACTGCTGTCTCCTGTCACTTGCAATTGATTCTGTATTAGCTGTCGTGTGCGCGGGACTTGAGAAATCAGACCACAACATGGTCAGGAAACCCTTGTCTCCAATGCCAGTTCGGCTGTGTGCACCACGAACACCTCTTCCATTTTGCCCACTATGGCTCATGGGAGAACCAGCTCCGCTGCTGTGTGCTGGGAATGCCTCAAACAACCTGTTTACCAGAGTTGCTTGTTTGTTAGCCAATATTAGCTCTAGGTTCTCCTGTGGCATGATGTTGTGTAATTTGCCTTTATAGCGTGGATCGAGGATGCTGGCCAACCAGTAGTCATCATCCCTCACCTTTTTGGCAATGCGGGGGTCCCTTTTTAGGATCCGCAAGGCATAGTAACACATGTGGGCCAATGTTCCTGGTGTCAATGCTGCACTGCCAGTGGTGAGAGGAGGAGCACTTTCTGGTAAATCCACATCCCTCCAGTCACGCACAAACCCTGTGCCTGACGTTGGCACGCCCACATGTTCTCTTGCCCCCCCGAGAAGCATCCTCCTCCCCAAAATAATCATCCCCTCATCCTCCTCCTCATCTTCCTCTTCTTCCTCCACCTCATCCATGTTGGTTCCCTGACCAGACAATGGCTAATTGTCATCAAGGCTTCCCTCCTCCTCCTCCTGTTCCTCCTCAGCTGCAGATGCCTGATCCTTGATGTGCGTCAAAGTTTGCATGAACAGATGCATAAGTGGTATGCTCATGCTTATGATGGCGTCGTCTGCGCTTACCAGCCATGTGCATTCCTCAAAACACTGAAGGACTTTACAGAGGTCTTTCAGCTTTGGCCACTGCACACCTGACAATTCCATGTCTGCCCTCAAACTGCCTGGCCGTGTATCCTCCCACAAATGCATTACAGCCTGCCTCTGTTCGCACAGCCTCTCAACCATGTGCATGGTGGAGTTCCATCTTGTAGCAACGTCTATGATTAGGCGGTGCTTAGGGAGGTTGAGTAATCGCTGCAGCTTCTGCATACGACTGGAGTGGACGTTTGAGCGACGGATGTGCGAGCAGAGTCTTCGCACCTTATGAAGGAGGGCTGTTAACTCCGGATAATTATTTAGGAAGCACTGCACCACCAGGTTCAAGGTGTGAGCCAGGCAAGGTATGTGTGTGAGTTTTGAAAGGGCTATGGCTGTCACAAAATTCCGCCCATTATCACTGACTACCTTGCCTGGCTCAAGATGTAGACTGCCCAGCCATGACTCAGTTTGTCGATGCAAGTAGTCGGCCAGTACCTCCGTGGTGTCTACTGTCACCCAAAGACATCATTTTTAAACAGCCTGCTGCCGCTTACCACTAGCTGTTCGATAGTGGGACACCTCGTGTGCAACACTGACAGAAGTGGATGGAGTGCTCGTGCGACTGCGCTCTGTCGACGAGCTTTTGCTTCTGAAGGAGGAGGAGGAGGGTTGAACGCCTACAGCCAACTGTTTCCTATACCATGGGATAGGCAGCACTGTCCCACCGCCACTGTCCCCTGTGGACCTTGCATCCACCACATTAACCCAGTGCGCAGTGATGGACACGTAAAGGCCCTGGCCATGCCTACTGGACCATGCATCTGTTGTGAGGTGCACCTTTCCACTCACTGATTGCTTTAGTGCATGGACAATGCGGTCTTTCACATGCCAGTGGAGGGCAGGGACGGCTTTTCAAGAAAAGAAGTGCCGACTGGGTAGGACATAGCGTAGGCCATGAGCTCTCAGAAAGCTTCGCCTTCTACCAAACGGAAGGGCATCATCTCTAATGAGATCAGTTTGGCAATGTAGGCATTCAAAGCCAGTACACACGGATGACAGGATGAGTACTTTCTTGTCCTACTCAGAGTGTCTGGTAGGGTGAGCTGGACTTGAGAGCTGCATATGGGTGATCTAGCATTGGACATGATGGACTGAGAAGGGGTTGGTGATGGTGAGGGTGTTGATGGCGTCGATTTAGTGTTTCCTCGCAAAAATATTGTGATTGCCTGACTGTTTTGGCCTAGCGACGACACCTCAACGTTTCTTGATGGTGGTGTGCTTAGCGGTGGCCTTACAGTGGGGGAAGCGATGGAGTGTAGCCGGCTAACTTCAGTCGGAGCAGGTGCACATGTGCTACCTGAGCTTTTGTAGTCCGTCCACGCTTGCAAGTGCATGTTGGTTAAATGTCTAAGCATGCAACTGGTATTCAAATTTCTTATGTAACACCCCTTTATGGCTACCACTGTACCCTGGGTGTTATGGGGGGGTCTCACCTCTTCTGTACGCAGTGCCTCCACTCAAATCTTGATTGGAGCTCTGCCTCTGGGTTGCAGAAGGACAGTTATCTTCTGCCAGGGGCTGATTCGGGAAACCCAACCAGGGGCTGATTCGGGAAACCCCAGCCACAGCTCGGTACACACTCAGGAAGCAGGAGTAAAACAGTTTAACAGATTTATTGCTATGAAGCAGAATTAAAATGGATTTACAGGAATAAACATACAATGCGATTTACTGTGCTCTATAAAAGTCATATACCGATCACAGACTAATTAAACAGCAACCCTGCAAATATAACGTGGCCAATTCCCCCTCTTTTGCATTTACTCAGTCCGACCGTTGGGGCCCAGTTGCCGCGGATGTTGGCGCACAAAGGAAGGTTGGCGTGCAAAGTAGAAAACGTAGGTGCACTTAAATGAATGTTGCTGTCAATAGTCTCGGTTGCAGTGTACTCACTGTAAGTCGTGCTGATAGAATTACAAGTCTCAGAAGAACACTCATTGTGTCTCCAACAATCGGAGGATTCTTTAGACTCCAGCTGAGGGCTGCAGGATTTAGAACTTTTTCCGATGGGAGTACTGGCAAGACTCTCTGGATCCTTGCTCTCTCCGGCAACACTGGTATCTCTGCGGGGTCCCCCACACTCTGCAACTTAGGGGAATCAAGATCCACACCGCTCTGTTTCTCATAACCAGCAGCAGCAGCCAAATTTCTCTCCTCTCTCTCTTTACTTTCACTTCCTCCTCAGTGTCCTCCCACAAGTCCCTCCTCCTCCCTTCTTATATCATCTCACTGGAACAAGGATCCCTGGGAGTTGTAGTCTTCTGCCACTCAGGAGAAAAACAATTACTGTATGTAGGTCCCTGTTTAACAGCCACTGCAAAACTCTTCTTAGAGTCTGTAAGCTCCAGCATTCCGGTAGATTCTCTAACAGTTCCCTGTGCATGTGTTACATTCTCCCCCTAGTGAGTCATTGAAAGTGTCCCATCACGATATGAGGACTCACCAACTGAAACATGAAAGGGGGTTAGAGCATCCTGACTAACATCAAATTTATATGCACACAAACCACCACCTGGACACATGGGAGATACCGAGTAATAGGGCCAAACAGAATTGGAATTAGAGGGTATCAGCCTAGGGACCTCGGTGGTATGTCACATTCTATCATAGGTCAACATCATGGGGGGGCCTAACGTCCCGCTTGGGACGAGTGTGTACTGAGGGGGCCCCCTCCTCAACCCCTGACTCTTGTCTCTCCAAAACGGGCTCCTCCAGATGGATCTCTCCATTCAATAAATGTCCTTCTTCTGGACTCTCCCCCAATTGTGGACAGAGCACCTTAGCCTCCTGACAAATGTCCTTTGTTCGTGTTTCCACTTCAGGAGTCTGCCATTGACCGTCAGCTTCCCATTCATCCCCAGACTCGCTGCCACTTCCTCCTGAGGCAACTCCAAGCTGGGGTGGAGGTTCACCCCTACGACTTCTCCTATTGCACAGAGGGGTGGTACGACCTCCTTGAATTTGCAATGGTGATAAAGGGATGTTCTTTCCCACAGGCAACAGATGGTGTCGATTATAGGGGGCGGAGCTGTCAAAACCTTTCTCAGACTTTACTCCGGGGGCCCGGACACCAGGCTGCTTCTCCATCACCACATAAGGGTCAGGACACCACCGGGAGCATCATTTGCAGTATTCTTCTATATCTGCTTCCATCCGAGGCCAGTAAAATCGGTCAGCCACAAGACCTGTGGTTTTCTCGATGCCAAGATGTCCATGATTATCATGCAGGGACTTCATGACCATCCTCCGAAATCGGGTGGGTAACACCAGCTGTCTACACACTCCTCCCTTCTGGCGCTTTGTCTCCCGGTATAGTAGTCCATTTCTTACTACTAGCGACTCTAGCTGCCGAGTCAGCAGAACAGACTCCTCTGTACTCAAGGCATTCTTCTCGGGTCTCAAGCCCCTCTTAACCCACCATCGGACTACCCCCAATGACTGATCCTCCTGCTGCGCCTTTCTAGCTTGATTACGAGTCAGTTGAGGAAGAGAATCTGGGGTCACATTTGGCACTTGGCATTGCATAGAGAGGGCATTAGTTTGATGTCCATGGCACCGAGTCTTCACCTCCGAGGCAGGGACCCTATCCATCCACCCAGTCTGTTTGGACGAATGTGAGGAGTTCCTTGAGCTCCACCTCTTCCAATACTGACGAGCCATATGGTCTGGACTCCCACAAACAAAGCAGCCTTTTAGTCTCATAATCTTTACTCTACAGAGGTCATCATTCTTGCTCCCTGAAACCAGGGTTTGCTTCCCGGCTACCTCCACAGCACTTTGTAGCCGCTGTATTGT
This sequence comes from Dendrobates tinctorius, assembly GCF_039654945.1. Classification (NCBI taxonomy): domain Eukaryota; kingdom Metazoa; phylum Chordata; class Amphibia; order Anura; family Dendrobatidae; genus Dendrobates; species Dendrobates tinctorius. Next base: position 11,818,727 of record NW_027361692.1, read on the forward strand.
CTTGGCCTGGGCACTTAACAATTGTGTAATCTGCTCCCCCTGTTTCTTGATGACTTTCAGCAGTTCCATCTCTCGGCAGTCGGCTGCCGGCTTCAGGGCAACAGTAGTCACCCGAGGGGATGTCTTCTCTCTTGCTGCCAAAATAAACTCCTCCTTGCGAACTTCCTTAAGCAGCTCATGAAAAGAACCAGGAATCTTCTCTCTATCACAAGACCTCATCCGCTGGGCAATTGGATCATGCGTGAGAGCTCCTCTGAGTACCTGTTCCAGACGACACTGATCAATTTCTTTAGGGCTGACTCCACCTTTTGATACTATTCTATGAACCAGCTTGTCTAACCGGTAGAGATAGTTAGACATCTTCTCCTCTGGCAGTTGGTAGGTGGTACGGAGTTTATAGAGAAGATCAGTAGCATCTTCAGGGGATCCAAAAGCATCGTCTAAAGCACTCATATAATCTTGATAAGTTGCTTGTGGCCTGTTCCGCCAAACAGCCTGCACCACTTCCATAGCAGTACCCCTCAAACTCTCTACTATTCTCTGCTTCTTTACTGCATCCGTGCTCTGCCACTCTTCTAAGCACAGCAAAGTGACATCCCTCCAAGTATCATATCCCTCTTCTCCAGCAGGGGTGGGGAGGGCACCCGAGAAAATTCTTAGAAGACGGTAATTCCCCTCTGGCTGCATCTTTGCAAACTGACTGACTAATTGTCTCATAGCCATCATAAGCACAACTGCAGGGGCCGCTGTCTCTTCCTGACTGACTCTAAATGAAGTAGAGGGCGAACCTTCACTAGTCTTTCTAGACTGAAGGGTTGATTCCTGTTGCCAGGTCTCCACTTCGGACTCAATAGGCCAAGTGATCCTCCATTGTCGACCATACTCTGGGGACTCAGCTATCATGGATGGGAAATATTCTTTCCACAAGATCTGCCCAGTTGAGATCAGGACTGTGGGTAACGGTCCCTTTTTTTCCTCCCGGCGGATGACCACTTTAGGGTGGGCAAGTTCAGTGAGTCGGTTAACTATTTTCAGTATTTCCTCATCAGACGCATCACGAAGCTCACCACTCACTGCAAAGCTTTGTTTAGGTGTATTATCCATCTCTCCGCACCACAAATATGCTTCTCGCTCTGTTAAAGTCTCCATAGTAAATACTCCTGTGTTAGTTCTGGTTCTCAGCAGTGCCTCCACTGTAACACCTCTTTATGGCTACCACTGTACCCTGGGTGTTATGGGGGGTCTCACCTCTTCTGTACGCAGTGCCTCCACCCGAATCTTGATTGGAGCTCTGTCTCTGGGCTGCAGAAGGACAGTTATCTTCTGCCAGGGGCTGATTTGGGAAACCTCTGCCACAGCTCGGTACACACTCAGGAAGCAGGAGTAAAACAGTTTAACAGATTTATTGCTATGAAGTAGAATTAAAATGGATTTACAGGAATAAACATACAATGCGATTTACTGTGCTCTATAAAAGTCATATACCCATCACAGACTAATTAAACCCCAACCCTGCAAATATAACGTGGCCAATTCCCCCTCTTTTGCATTTACTCAGTCTGACCGTTGGGGCCCAGTTGACGCGGATGTTGGCGCGCAAAGGAAGGTTGGCGCGCAAAGTAGAAAACATAGGTGCACTTAAATGAATGTTGCTGTCAATAGTCTCGGTTGCAGTGTGCTCACTGTAAGTCGCGTTGATAGAATCACAAGTCTCAGCAGAACACTCACTGTGTCTCCAACAATCGGAGGATTCTTTAGACTCCAGCTGAGGGCTGCAGGATTTAGACCTTTATCCGATGGGAGTACTGGCAGGACTCTCTGGATCCTTGCTCTCTCCGGCAACACTGGTATCTCTGTGGGGTCCCCCCACACTCTGCAACTTAGGGGAATCAAGATCCACACCGCTGTTTCTCATAACCAGCAGCAGCAGCCACGTTTTCTCTCCTCTCTCTCTTTACTTTCACTTTCTCCTCAGTGTCCTCCCCCAAGTCCCTCTTCCTCCCTTCTTCTATCATCTCACTGGAACAAGGATCCCTGGGAGTTGTAGTCTTCTGCCACTCAGGAGAAAAACAATTAGTGTCTGTAGGTCCCTGTTTAACAGCCACTGCAAAACTCTTCTTAAGGGCCTGTCACACTAAGCGATATCGCTAGCAATACCGCTATAACGTCACTGGTTTTTGTGACTTTATAGCGATATTGCTAGCGATATTGCTGTCTGATACTTACCTCCGACCGCTCCCCTGCTGGTTATCGCTGATCGCGCGAGAACGTCCTGGACTGTTTCTCGTCGTCAGCTTCCTGCTGGGCTTCCTGCTGTGGAGATGAGCGACGCGTGGACGCGGGTGGGAGGACATCAGGATCGCCTCGTCTGACAGGTAAGAAGCGACCCCCGACCCCTGCGATGTCGCTGGTGAGATCTGCCTGTGTGGCAGCTCACTAGCGACCACTTAGCGATGCACCAGCGATCCTGACCGCGTCATATCGCTGGTCGGGATCCCTGGTGCATCGCTAAGTGTGACAATACCTTTAGAGTCTGTAAGCTCCAGCATTCCGGTAGATGTTCTAACAGTTCCCTATGCATGTGTTACACTCAGATTTTTCCCTCTGCTAAAGGTCCTTCGGCGCTTCTTACAGATAACCTTTACGTCATCAGTAGGATTTTGTTCAAAAAAGTGCCACACTCTACTCTTCCTACAATGGTTCAAATTTTCAGCGCTTGCACGCAGTGCCAATTTGACCGTCTGGCCAAGCTGTCCTGCAACTCTTTTAGTTTTCTTGCCAAGTTTTTTGACAGCTACGGGCCTGCTGGATAACCGCTGCTGCGATGATGATGCCTGCTGCGGATCCTTCTCTCCTGTTCTGTTCTGACCTATTGTCACCAGCACCCTCTTCCCCCAATGGATGCCAATCCGGGCCAGCAACTGGGTCATCCATGACCTTGTCTTCAATGTCATCTGCACCTTCCTCTGTACCTTCCTCTGTGTCACCGTGTAAGGTGGTATAGTATGCGGGAAGGGGCACCTGAGTTTCATGAGGGACTCATTCGGGCTCAGTAGACTGCGAGGGCAATGTAGTGCTGTGGGTGAATGTACCAGCAGATTCATCTAGCAGTGGCTGTGCATCAGTGCACTCCATGTCAGATTCATCTTGGACTGGAGAATTCAGGATTTGACTTGATAACCCAGGAATAGTATGTGAAAAGAGCTCCATGGAGTAATCTGTAGTGTGTGCTGCAGCATCCTTCACTTTTGGTGTGGATGAAGAACACAACGAAAGGTGTTGTTCCTGACCAGAGGCCTGCACTGACGACTCTGTGCTTGCAGTTTTTGTAACTTCAGAAGAGGAGGCAATAGAACTGGAGGCTGTTTCGGCAATGTATGCCAAAACCTGTTCCTGATGCTCCAGCTTTAAAAGTGGTTTACCTACTCCCAGAAAAGGGAACCTTAAAGGCCTTCTTGTGCCAGACGATGATGCAGGCTCAACACTTCCTGCCTTAGCTGCTATTGTTCTTTTGCCAGAACCAGCCGATGCACCACCACCATCAGTACCAGCTGCGCCCCCCTGCCCACATCCGCGGCCTCTTCCACCACACTTCCTCATGTTTGGGAAAATGTACCAAAAATACCAGAAGAGAGATGGTACTGTATGAGAAGCATACAGCTGTGTAAGGTGTATTAAAAAAATTAAATCTCCGTATATATTTTGTCAGTCACAGACCCTCTACCAGTATGTATTTGACCATTATCCAACAAGCAGATATATGGTACTGTATCAGAAGTGTACAGCTGTATACGTTTTTAGTGAAATTAACAATCTCTGTATATGTATTTACGGAGTGTCACCCACACACGCTGACTCTGTATAGATGTGACTGTAATGCGAACAGCAGATATACAATACTGTTTGAGAATCGGACTGCTCAATACGGTGTATGGAGAAATGGAAATGTCCACATATGTATTTACGGAGTGTCACACACACACGCTGACTCTGTATAGATGTGACTGTAATGCGAACAGCAGATATACAATACTGTTTGAGAATCGGACAGCTCTATATGGTGTCTGTATGGAAAATTGTAAATCTCCGTCTATTTTTATATGGAGTGACACACGCTGCCTCTGTATAGATTTTACCGTAATCAAACCACAGATATACGATAATGTTTGAAAAGTGGACAGCTCTATATGGTGTAGGTCTGGAAAAATGGAAAATCTTCTCTTTTTGTTTTTCCAGAGTCACACACAGATAGCTTCTCTGTTTGAAAAGCGGACAGCTCTATATGGTGTAGGTCTGGAAAAATGGAAAATCTCCTCTGTTTGTTTTTCCAGAGTCACACACAGATAGCTTCACTGTTTGAAAAGCGAACAGCTCTATACGGTGTAGGTCTGGAAAAATGGAAAATCTCCTCTGTTTGTTTTTCCAGAGTCACACACAAAGATAGCTTGTATTTGTCCGTGATACCAGCCGATACACGGTAGTGTGTGAGGAGCGTACAGCGCTATACAGTGTGTGACAAAATGAACGCTCGGTAACTGAGCAGAACAAAATAATAAAAGTTGGAGTGCTTTGAAAAAAGCAGTTTGAACAGCAGTGTGCACACAGCAATGCAGCTATCAGGTAGCCTTAAAAGGCAGCCTAATCACCACCAGCGCTGCTGCACACAACAAAAATCCTCCCCTTTCACTGCACACTAACTGTACAGTGAAAAGCACTATCAGCAGAAGCTATTTTTTTTTTTCTTCCCTGCCTAACGCTCTCCCTATTCACAATCAGCAGCAGCAGCACCTCTCCCTATTCTAAGATCGGCATAAGTAAGATGGCGGTCGGCGGTCACAGCCTTTTATAGGCACTGTGACGCCACACAATGCCAGCCAATCACTTGCATGCCCTTCTCCTGCATGGTGGGGGCCGCTGCCGACATAATCGCATTGCCCACAGTGTGCGTCCTTGATGATTGGCAGAGAAAAGGCGCTGGAAGCATTATTTGAAATGCGACTTTGGCGCTCAAGTCGGCGACCTCATGGCCGACCTCACGCTATGGTCCGGTTTCGATCAGCGAAACCCGACTTTAGCAAAAGTCGGCGGATTCTGAATTTGGCCGAACCGTTCTCCCAACTTTAGTCACAATCAGTCTCTTGGTCTCACTTTTCAGCACTTTTTCAGTCACAATCGGTATTTTAGTCATCTTCACTTGCCAATCACTGCTTTCTTCAATTTGCATTTTATAAGGCGCTACAGTCACTGTCACTTTCTTCACCTCCGCTGCAGTCTCGCCGCCATTTTGGACAGCGAGATCCTGCCGGCTACACCAAATGTAAAGCCATGGGGAGTTTCTGCGGTCATTTCAGTACTCACTGTGCTGGAGGCTGTTTCATCACCCGTATGCTGTGCACTTTGGGGACCCAATTGATTACAGACAGAGGCTGGAAACAACTTTAACAACTCAGCTTTATTCTCTTCAGGGCACAGCATATCCAAAATGGCTACAGAACTCTTTACACGATAACACCAATACATCTTCATCTACAGCAGTAGGTCACTTCTTCCTTCACTTCACACGTATGAACCACACAGACAAGCTGACACGGCACACAGAGCACGATGAACACGGAACACTTCCCTTCTTCCAGAGCCCAACTTCAGCCCATGAAGGTACCTGATGTTTCCATTACAGCTCACCCCTTTACGACACTGTTGCTCCTGTTCCCGTCCTAGATTCGCAGCTCACTAGACTCTCCACAAAGCTCCCGTAATCCAGCTGCTACTTCCACAGGGGGCTCACCCACAGACCTCCCTGGCTTGCACTACTCCAGACATGGGCTGGATTCAATAGACTGGCTTGGGTTGTCACTTCATCTCTTACTTGCTAGCTGACTTGACCACTGAGACTCCTTCTTTGGTCTCCCTAGTCCTACCATTCCCAGTCTCTAACTGCAGGACCTCCAGTACCACAACCTACTGGCTACTGCTGTAGGCATTCACTGTGCTTCACTTCTGTCCAGTATAGCTACCCCCGGCTCAACTCCTCATGAGGGAAAACTCTCTTCCTTTTTGTCTCTGGCTAGCCACTTCTCTAACTTAACCCTCTCCACAGGTTCCCTCAGTTATGCTCGGTGCCCCCATCTAGTGTCCCTTAATGGTACTACAACTAACTCTAACTATTGTCATACAGTCGCAAACACACACATGACATATATACTGCACACAGACATGTAAGGAACACAGTTAATACAACATAACAATATTTACAGGGCTATGCCTTCACCTTCTTACATTGGTATAGCATTGGATTTTTGGGGAACGTTGCCTTGTTAGTACTCTCTCACTGCTGCATGGTTTGATACTGAAACATTGATCACAACTGTGATAACATGATGCAGGAGAGGACCGAAGCACTGCTGGAAATGTCACAGTACAAGACCAGTAAGGCATGCACTGAACATAAATTACTGATAACTAAAATATGGGGAAAAAAAATGCTTGAGTGAGACTTTAAGGATAAATTAGAAGAATGATTTAAAATAGGGTATGATACAGGATGTGATGCACTACATATATGTAACATGATCAATTTGTAAAACAAAAAGTATGAAACAAAAAGAAAATATGTTGCCTGGAGCTATATAATATGCACATACGGTAAACAGCTTCATTATCCATCTCTGTACAGTCCAGTAGTAAATGTAACTTTTTACAATGTTATAGAAAGCAGTTCCAAAAAGTCTGTCAACTGTAATGAAATGAATAGCTGTTAAGTGTATGATGGCTGGAAAGTGTGCAATAAATTAAGTCTTGGCTGCAAATTTATTTGCAAACTTATTGTATCGTAGAATTCATGGAATTAGAAGTGTGGCCCATACAAAGTTGTTTCCCCTTGGGTTTTCTTTTTTATTGCTATTTTCTGTATCTGGTAAAGCCACATAATTTAAGCATGAATTAATCTGTCAAGGCCGACCAAATTTACTACATATTAAAAGCAGTCTGCTCACTGCATGGAAGCTGTAGCTTCTCCCCTGATAATCCTTTGGATCCTTATTTTTAAATTACTGGCTCCTTAGAGTACATTATTTCAGTAGGAATCTTCAGAATACAAAACTGCACTCCTGTGTAGTAGAATGGAAATATGACATAAACATAGCCGAGTTTACCATTATAGGACCAAAGAAATGTAGTTTTGGCTAGTCCCACAGGAAAGAGTGTTTCGTCCTCACACACTCTCGATAAACATTGCTCATGTACCGGGAGTTAATGCAGTAGTCTCCATTCTTTATTTCTGCACCCTGTACAGCCAATATAGATATGGAGATATTCCTCCCAATTACTAAGCTCAGATGCTTCAGTTCTCTGTCGCTGCAACAGATACAAAAAATGAAGTACACAGGGATGAAATCTCATTAGAACAGGCTTGCATAACATACAGCGTGCGGCCCATATTCAGCATTGCTGAAGTACGTTGTGCTTCCCGTGGAGATGACACTATAGGGCAATTATGGGGTTTTGAATGGGGTCTTAATATAGTGCACAATGAGAGAGACTTTATGCAGAGTTACAGTGTGGAGGGAGTATTATGGAATGGTACAATTATGGTGAGGGGTAGTATAAGGGATACTATGGAGAATCATAGAATCATAGAATCGTAGAGTTGGAAGGGACCTCCTGGGCCATCTGGTCCAACCCCCTGCTCAAAGAAGGGCAGTGTGAGGGGTATATTTTGTTTAGGAAACAGTGAGGGGCAATTATTTATTCAGGGGCACAGCATGCAATATATTTATATTTATGGAGAAGTATAATGAGACTTTTATTTCTCAGGGCACTGTGTCAGGATGCACTGCAGAAGATGGAGAAGAGGGAAGCCTGCAGAGATATGCTCTAGGTGTAAAATCTAAATATGACATCTGTACTACTCCGAGACAAAAGGGGTCGGAATGACTTGAATCGGAGAAGATGTCACCTATAAGGTACCTGGATGCAAACATTTATTTGTGATACTGACTACGTCTCTTCAGTGCTGTGGATCCTGCATGTGGCACAGTCTGACAATGGCTGGTAACAACTCCCAGCATCTCCTTACCATTGTTAATAACATTCTGGGAATTGTAGGTTCATGCAATGCAAATATGTATGTGGCTGACCAGACATTACACTTGATTGCTGTACTAAGCTTGGTTTTGTATATATTTACTGACAGTGATTCTGTCATCGCATTCATGTACTGATTGTGGTTCTGGTGCTGCATGCATGTGCTGACAGAGGTTCCGATATTGTACACGTAGCTATCCATATTGTGCTTCATGGCTATGTTGAAATGTAAAAATTCGCAAAATTTAGAGATTTGAGATTATGAGGAGGATTTGGCAAGTTTCTGTTAATGTGTATTCATACTGATACTTTTTGGAGCAGAAATTCTCCAAGTCCTGCTCAAAGTGATGTATTCATGTAAGTGTAACAAGGGGGCATGGGGTGGTAGTCATGGCTGAGTTTACTAAGACACAGTCAGTGAGAACCCTGGCCCCTTGCACATGCAAAGACAAGTGAAGTCCCAGTCCTGCAGTACAGTCGGTTACCTCTATCACTCGCTAACTTCAGCCCCTGGGGTTGAGCATGCAGGAAAATACCACAGGCACAGTTCTGTTCCAATGGGAAAACTTTACTGTAGATAATATAATGCTTCCTGCTCTATCCCTGCAACTTCATGAGCCTGTCCAGCAGCACTAGCTCCCATCCAAGTCTTGAAGCCACAAAAAGTCCTGCTGGGACCAGTCCACACTGCCAGGCAGTCCTTGGCAGCTTGTTTTCCCCCCAACTGGGGCACCCTCTGCTCCGGGTGGTCGAGAGCATTCTGCCCTGGGCAAGTCTGCCTGGACTCTGCTCCAGAAGCAGGAAATTCTTGCCTTGTCAGTCTGCTGGACTGGCCCTTTTATTAGCCCGTTCTATTCCTAAACTCAATATATACAATCAGATAACATATTCAGTACAGTTTACACAATACAACAACATACATACATTGCATTGGTAAAACATTAATACATGACATTATACATTAACACATAAGTGAACCATCAGGGTATTGCATGGGACACACGTGCCTGACATATAGGAGGGAGAAGGCAGTTGAGGGTCCCTGCCACCTCCTTACACTAGTACCCTTTTACATTTTTTTGTGACCTTGGGATTGGTTCAGTGTGGCAATGTGGCCCTTGGACCAAAAAATGATGTGCACCCCTGCATTAGACAATTGTTTGTACTAATATGTGACTTTAAATGTTCGCTCACATTGCCGTATATTCTCTCATGCAAGAGAATCGGGCCAATTATGATATTGTCACTAGGAACAAACTTTGTCAGAGTTTGATCTGAGCGTCATCTGAGTGTGATCTGATTCTCTCGCATAAGAAAATCGCAGCACAGTTGTGGAGGAGAAGGAGAATCTCTCTATATTCTCCATTATCTTTATGATCGTACATCGGATTGCACTCGGACAACATCTGAGTGCAGTCTGGTCTTTCACACCCACCCACTGACTTCTATGGGTGTGCATGATCCGAATATACTGGAGCCACTCGCAGTATGCTGATCAGATACCACTCAGCCGTGTTATATGCTAGTGTGAGCGAACCCTAAATGTGGCACTTCTGTGGGATGAAATCAGTCTGTAAAATTTCTGATAAACAAGATTTGCCCATCTATTCAAATGTAAGTGATATTAATGTGAAGTCAAGGTGTTAAGGAGCAACAACAGTTGAGCTGTCGCACCTGTCCCTGGTATCCAGGGCTCTGCTCCCTTCTCCTTGGTCCACTGCCCTTTGTTGTGCTCCACATTGCCTTTCGCTGGATCAATGAAATCATCTTTCTAGTCCTATTTAAGGTCAATTGATAAACACACCTACATCTTGGGATTGAGTCTGTACACCTCTATGTTTAGTGTACTCCACCTTCTGTGCATACTATGCTTTACTTGCTTCCATCCCTGCTGGGTTCCACTTCATCCATTCTTCGGTTTTTGGGATTCCTGAGTGTGCCAAGTTGTCGCTGCGCACATGCCTTCCAGCTTGCTGCATCAATGCTCGGGGTCCATATGTCTGCCTGGATTTGGGGCTAGAGGATTCATAACGCAAGGTGAGCCTAAGGGCCCCGTTAAACACAACGATGTCCCAGCGATCCCACCAACGATCCGACGTGGATGGGATCGCAGGGACATCATTAGGCTGATCGCTGGTGACCTGTCACATAGACAGACTCACCAGCAATTGGTACCAGCGAGCAAGCTGGTATCTAAGGTAAACAGCGGGTTTCTAAGAGCCGCGCGGCTCTTGGATACCCGCTGTTTACCCTGGAAACCAGCGTGCACGCTGGTATCTAAGGTAAACAGCGGGTTTCTAAGAGCCGCGCGGCTCTTAGAAACCCGCTGTTTACCTTAGATACCAGCGTGCAGTGTCACTGATTGTTGCTCTCCCGCTGCCACACGCAGCGATGCGTGCTGGCCAGTGGGAGACCAACGATCAAAAAATGGTCCAGGACGTTCCTGCACAATCAGCAATACCCGGCGGGGGGGGCGGTCGCTGATGTGTGTCACACACAGTGATGTCGCTGGCGAGATCGCTGTGACGTCACAAAATCAGCGATCTCGCTGTGTGTGACGGGGCCTTTACACAAGTGATGACTTCTTATAGTTTCGATCACTGCTCACTCGAGCAGGAAATCTACCCATGCCAATCTGCCATTGGAGTGCATCTTTATATTGGGAAACATAGCTTTATGCCTTCAGCTCTATTATTTGTATGGCCAGCTTTAAAAGAACAGGTGGGTGGCAGATTTCCCATTGTCTCTAACACGGTCCCACATATTTTGGAGAGATGACTGGTGAATATTTGGATTTTTTGTATTTCTGTTATTTTTTCAATTTGTAGTGATTCATTTATATTTACTGCCCTTAATATATGCAGCAAATTACTGTATGCTCATGGTATGTATCACTTATTGGGCTTAAATGGTGCTCAGCTTTTATTTACTCAGCACAAGCAAATTGAGGATAGATATTACTTTGTTTAATTAAAGTTGAATTACCAGTTATTAGGAAAATGAAAACTAATGTTTGCAGGGAGAATACTAAATCCCTATAATGATTTCTAAACATAGTATCAACATTTTGAGAAGCTTTCAATTTAATAACAGTAAATAGTTTGGTGTTATGTTTGTTTTTTTTAATTAAATTGGAAATGTTTTGTTTTTCCTTTTAGAGGCATTGTCTTTTTTATTTTATTACATTCACAATTTTCTACAATTATGATGCCATAATTCAGAAAATGTATTAGAACCTGGCATGACTGAGGCCAAGCAACCACCTATTCACATTAGGGAATACTAGTTTTCATTATTTCTGTAATCTAGTATCACATTATCCTTGTATTATGATACTGTGATTCTTTGTTTTTAGCTTCTCCTCTGTATGCTATTCTGCACTCACATTATGATATTAACAGTACGTCCTCTAACCAATAGCCTGTCTAATAAGACATGTGAATGATACCTGGAGATCATACATACCACCAGGTATGCGTAGATGTGAGTCCAAAAACTACAGTAGAAGTAAGCGCTAGGCACCAAGCACTAACATCAGCTGTGAAAAAAAGACCTGCCCGGGCTAGGATTAAAAAGCAGCAGTGGTGCTCAGTAAACAGATATAGACAAAGTATAATAATAACCAGTGTCGGACTGGGATGCCAAGGGCCCACCATTAACTTCAACTCCAGGGCCCCACTTTTCAGCTACTTGCAAATATGACTTTATCCTCATTCAAAAGTTTCTATAGCAATAAAAAAAAATGGGTTGATTGTTGAATAAGATGCTGTGTTTGTATGTACATAGTAAATCAAGCGTATTGTGCCAAATACTGCTCATATAAGAGGGTGGTGGTCACTCCTGTAAAAGGGGCCCACCGGAGGATTCTCCTGTTATCCTGTGGGCCAGTCCGAGCCTGATAATAACAGGCAAGAAATTGTGCCACTCACCAAGCTGCATAAAAATCTTCTGTTATTTCCAAATAAGTGCATATCACAGGAGAGTTGCATGGTGTAGGACTGGGTATTTTTTGTTTGCTTTTTTTATGAAGCTCGGTAAGTGGCGTCATTTTTTCTCTCTTATTATTATTTGTAGCTATAACGTCATCAGCTCATGTAACCACCTGATACAACAATGGACAAGCACTTTGGGTTTAAGTCAAGTGGTTCACATAAGGGGATTATCCAGTGAAAACAAATTATCATCTATCCACAGTATAGGTGAGAACTTTTTGATTGGTGGGGATCCAACCACTGGGCCTTGCACCTAACGGCAGAACGGTACATTTTTATCCCCATTAGAATAAAGCAACAGTGCGGATATCTAACCTGGGTTCCATTCATCTCCTACAGGGCTGCCGACTTCGGCGCTTGGCTTTTTGTGGCAGCCTCAAAGAGATTCAATGGATCAGAAGTCAGGCTTCCCCATTCCGTCAATTAGTGTGGGTTCCAGAAGTCGGATAACCACCGATCAGTAAGTAATTACCTATCCTAGACAGGTATTCTTGATTTTATTATCTTGTCACTTTATCTTTGTGCTTTTTCTTTCCATAAATATATATGTGTGTGTATATATATATATATATATATATAATATATGGACACTCCAGAAGAAAAGGGTCGCACTCAACGGGATTAATGTGAATGTTTAATGACACACAGTTACTTGTCACGTCGGGGATGTGATAGCATGAGTGTCAAAGGCTGACAACGGCCGTTTCGCGCTACTCGAGCGCTTCCACGGGTCAAAGTGCAGGGGGAAATGACGGATTCTTATGCTAACCATGTCATCCAGTCACACCTCCAACACCTGCCGCTGTTAAATAACAATGAAATAAACACACAAGTGCTCAGTGCAAACATATAAAATGAACATACAAATCACCGCTGCAGCGGGAAAAAGATTAATACATAGAAAGATAAATATAACAATGACTGCTTAATCATATAAATCATACGAAATTATCCCTATTGTTAAGTTAACCCTTCAGGGTAATTAAATCTGAGAAATCTACTATTTAACTGTAGATCTAGGGACTACCCAGCACTGGATCTATAACAAATGTATGCCTCCATGAATCGTGATCTATGCATCATATATATCTCTTTTTAATAGTATCTTGGCCCCAACATTAGGAATTAATCATCACTACCATCTGTGTTTTTTAACCCATTAAGCCATGCTGATAATCATAAAAAATGATCGTTTTCTCACTTTTACCAGTATTTAACCAAAATATAGATCGTAGGTCAAAATTAACCAATTGAAAACCGAGTCCCAATATGTACGTTTCAAACACTATATATTGTTTATTGCTAAAAGGACACTATGTCATCTAGACATGATCTTAGAACCTCTAATCTAATTAATTCCATATCATATTTAACCCAGTTATCATAAGAAAATGGCCATATCTACTTTATCATTAAAACCTACAAGACCAGTAGCTCGTGTATCCATAATCCATTTGGATTCTCGCTTCAACAGTAATTTGTGCAAATTCCCCCCTTGTGGGGGTGACGTCACTTTTTCAATACCCGCAAAGGAGAGGACACCTGGATCCATCCCATGTGCACTCCTAACATGATTAATAAGCCGTGGTACTCCTTTACCTGTTTTTATCGACTTAAAGTGCTCTCGAAATCGTACATAAAGCGGGCGTATTGTCTTTCCTATGTAAAAAAATCGGCATGTACAGAAGATGACATAGACCACATAATCAGTCTTACATGTGATTAGACTGGACACAGTGTGTCTAACTGCACCTATCAGTAATGTGCGGTCCGTCCAATGATACCTGCAATAGGAACATTGTCCGCATTTGTAATTTCCTTTAGGGATTCCTGAATTCAACCATGTGTCACGTTGAATTGTTAATCGGTTTTGAACTAAAACATCCCTAATCCTTGTACTTCGTTTGTTAGAAATAAGTGGTCCTCTTGACACTATATCAATCAGTTCCCTATCTTGTTCCAGAATGTGCCAATATTTCCTGATAACCGATCTAATCTGTCTATCCATCGGTCCATACCGGAAACAAAAAGTAAATCTCTTTTCTTTCTTTTTAAATTTATTCTGTTGATACACCGTACATCTCCTATTGTCATCCCATTGTGATTTCACTTTTTGAACTGTGGTATCCAATAATTTATCTGGATATCCTCGTTGTATCAATCTATCATATAATTCTCTGACTTGTCGTTCCCGACCCTCTACTGTGTTGTTCGACCGGAATGTTCTTAAAAATTGGCTGTATGGTACTGAGTTAACGTTGTGTTCTGGATGATAACTATCAAACCGTAATATGGAATTGGTTGCTATTGGTTTCCTAAAAACCGATGTGCAAATAATGTCATCTTTGATTTCCAACAGAACATCGAGAAACTCCAATTTCGTACCTCCAAAATTATGTGTGAATACCATATTCATTTGATTTACCTCATTCAAGTAGTTAACAAACTCCACAAATTTTTCTTTTGTACCCTCCCAAATTATGAACATATCGTCCACATATCTAAGGTATAATCTGATATGTCTGAAATATTTCTGCGTATTATAAATGTATTTCTCCTCAAAAGCCCCCAAGAACAAATTCGCGAACGTACAGGATACTGGAGTACCCATCGCGGTTCCCACATTCTGACAATACCACTTTGATTCAAATGTAAAGGCATTATGTGTTAAAATAAAACTCAATGCGTCACAAACGAAATCAACAAAACCTTGTTCTTTTCCAGCAGTACCTAATATCTCCCTAATAGTATCAACACCCAATTGTTGGGGAATTCTTGTATAAAGACTTTCTACATCTATTGATGCTAAGAAAAAACCAGGTTGCCACACAAACTCATGTATTTCTTTTAAAAAGGCTTTCGTGTCTCTTATATACGACGGAATATGGATTAACAGCGGTCGTAATAGCCAATCTATATATTGTGACAGCGCCTCCGTGACTGAGCCTATCCCAGACACGATGGGGCGACCCGGAGGACAAGATAGGGATTTATGTATTTTTGGTACGTGATACCAGTGAGGGCGCATTGGAAATTCAGGTAATAATTTTTCTGCCTTTTTTTCGGAAATGATATTTTTTATAACATATTGCCTGAGTAAGGACCTCAAATCTCTTAAAAATCAGGGGGTAGGATCCCCTGCCAATTTAGTGTATGTCACTGTGTCAGACAATTGTCGGTGGGCTTCTGCCAAATACATATCTCTAGGCATCAACACCGTGTTCCCTCCTTTGTCAGATGGTCTAACTACTGTGTCTGCCCAGTCTCTGATTTCTCTCATTGCTCGCTTTTCTGCCAACGTTAAATTCGAGGGAGCAGTCGGGTATATTAATGCCTCTACATCTTTTATAACTTGTATCTCAAATAAGTCAATGAGATTACCGGGGGAAACCGGGGGCATATACTGTGATGTAACCCCCCCTAAAAATGGAGTGTTAACCGTGTGTGAATGAACTACATTGTCACCCTCAGGTTCATTAAGACTCAACAAGAACGCAGCATCTTCGTGCACTTCCGCTAACGTACCCACTCCTGCCATGAATCCCAAGGGACCCACTTTAAATTGGGCTTCCCCTGGTAATGGGGTGTCATTAGGAGGTTTTAATAAAAAATGCTTGTACAAATGCATTTTCCTGATGGATTTAAACAAGTCAATCTTAAATTCTGTCAAATCAAATTTCTCTGGTATGCAAAAATTCAAACCCTTAGCTAATAACGAATAATGAGGCTCATTCAGTACATGACTAGTTAAATTTATCACTGTATATGACGTGTCCATTAATGTCTCGGTCTCCATGAGACCTGTTTTCTCTTGCGATTTCGGCCCTGAAGTCTTCCTCCTTCCTCTTCTGATCCTCCGCCTAAAGGGATATTCCCTCGAGACACACTTGCTTCTGGTGATGTTTACTGATCAAGTAAAATTGTGGATGAACTAGCACCCTCTCCCATGCTGGAGTCAGAATCCGTTGTCAAATAATCTCTCCTTATTGGAGCCTGGTTCTGTTTTTTATAATGACGCTTATATCTCGCTTTCCCCAACTGTCCAGTGTGTGAATTCATACGTTGCTTATTCCAATTAAAAATCTGGCCATTCAAAAAATCATTTTTATCTCGTAGAAATTTGTCTCGTTTCCTTAATTTAATCTCTGCCTGCATAGGTAACAATTTGCTGTCCATTTTTTTATTAAATGTAAGCCACTGGTTATCCGTCAATCTACATTTTAACTCATCTTGTGCTTTAGTTAACTCCTCTTTGACTGTGTCGTAATTACGTAAATTGGTGGCCAAGACTAATTGTAATAAATCTTGCGAACATTTAAGTAGGATATTTTCCCATTCAACACGAAAGGAGGCATCACTTCTGAACTCAGAAATTTCTTTCCACACCCTCAATCCGCGGGGTACACGTCCACAGTCACTGTAGGACTTCAATGAATTATTAGTCCAAAATAACTTTATTTCTGTTTCAGCCAAATTCATCAATTTAAATTCCAAAGCTTTAGTGCTTAAAGTTTGCACTTCATCACGTGTTTCACACTCTTTAAAATAATTATCAACATCCTCCCGACCAGCCTGTAGGCTTGTTCCCAGTTTGGCTGTATCCGCCTCCATGCCGTCCGACATGGTTAAACAGCTTTGTATGCTGCGTCTGAACAATCACTCTGAAGATCCGGCAACCAAGCGTGCTCAATCCTGAAGCCAAGTGCAAATAATTATAGAACAAAAAGAAGCGGGCGGCACCGCTGTTACCATGCTAGGATCAGTGACTTGCAGCCGGCGGTAAGCTCACAACCAGGATCCCGGGTGCTTGACCTCGTAGCAAACCAATAGGACACTCCAGAAGAAAAGGGTCGCACTCAACGGGATTAATGTGAATGTTTAATGACACATAGTTACATGTCACGTCGGGGATGTGATAGCATGGGTGCCAGTTCATCCACAATTTTACTTGATCAGCAAACATCATCAGAAGCAAGTGTGTCTCGAGGGAATATCCCTTTAGGCGGAGGATCAGAAGAGGAAGGAGGAAGACTTCAGGGCCGAAATCGCAAGAGAAAACAGGTCTCATGGAGACCGAGACATTAATGGACACAACGTCATATACAGTGATAAATTTAACTAGTCATGTACTGAATGAGCCTCATTATTCGTTATTAGCTAAGGGTTTGAATTTTTGCATAACAGAGTAATTTGATTTGACAGAATTTAAGATTGACTTGTTTAAATCCATCAGGAAAATGCATTTGTACAAGCATTTTTTATTAAAACCTCCTAATGACACCCCATTACCAGGGGAAGCCCAATTTAAAGTGGGTCCCTTGGGATTCATGGCAGGAGTGGGTACGTTAGCGGAAGTGCACGAAGATGCTGCGTTCTTGTTGAGTCTTAATGAACCTGAGGGTGACAATGTAGTTCATTCACACACGGTTAACACTCCATTTTTAGGGGGGGTTACATCACAGTATATGCCCCCGGTTTCCCCCGGTAATCTCATTGACTTATTTGAGATACAAGTTATAAAAGATGTAGAGGCATTAATATACCCGACTGCTCCCTCGAATTTAACATTGGCAGAAAAGCGAGCAATGAGAGAAATCAGAGACTGGGCAGACACAGTAGTTAGACCATCTGACAAAGGAGGGAACACGGTGTTGATGCCTAGAGATATGTATTTGGCAGAAGCCCACCGACAATTGTCTGACACAGTAACATACACTAAATTGGCAGGGGATCCTACCCCCAGATTTTTAAGAGATTTGAGGTCCTTACTCAGGCAATATGTTATAAAAAATATCATTTCCGAAAAAAAGGCAGAAAAATTATTACCTGAATTTCCAATGCGCCCTCACTGGTATCACGTACCAAAAATACATAAATCCCTATCTTGTCCTCCAGGTCACCCCATCGTGTCTGGGATAGGCTCAGTCACGGAGGCGCTGTCACAATATATAGATTGGCTATTACGACCGCTGTTAATCCAGATTCCGTCGTATATAAGAGACACGAAAGCCTTTTTAAAAGAAATACATGAGTTTGTGTGGCAACCTGGTTTTTTCTTAGCATCAATAGATGTAGAAAGTCTTTATACAAGAATTCCCCAACAATTGGGTGTTGATACTATTAGGGAGATATTAGGTACCGCTGGAAAAGAACAAGGTTTTGTTGATTTCGTTTGTGACGCATTGAGTTTTATTTTAACACATAATGCCTTTACATTTGAATCAAAGTGGTATTGTCAGAATGTGGGAACCGCGATGGGTACTCCAGTATCCTGTACGTTCGCGAATTTGTTCTTGTGGGCTTTTGAGGAGAAATACATTTATAATACGCAGAAATATTTCAGACATATCAGATTATACCTTAGATATGTGGACGATATGTTCATAATTTGGGAGGGTACAAAAGAAAAATTTGTGGAGTTTGTTAACTACTTGAATGAGGTAAATCAAATGAATATGGTATTCACACATAATTTTGGAGGTACGAAATTGGAGTTTCTCGATGTTCTGTTGGAAATCAAAGATGACATTATTTGCACATCGGTTTTTAGGAAACCAATAGCAACTATTTCCATATTACGGTTTGATAGTTATCATCCAGAACACACCGTTAACTCAGTACCATACAGCCAATTTTTAAGAATATTCCGGTCGAACAACACAGTAGAGGGTCGGGAACGACAAGTCAGAGAATTATATGATAGATTGATACAACGAGGATATCCAGATAAATTATTGGATACCACAGTTCAAAAAGTGAAATCACAATGGGATGACAATAGGAGATGTACGGTGTATCAACAGAATAAATTTAAAAAGAAAGAAAAGAGATTTACTTTTTGTTTCCGGTATGGACCGATGGATAGACAGATTAGATCGGTTATCAGGAAATATTGGCACATTCTGGAACAAGATAGGGAACTGATTGATATAGTGTCAAGAGGACCACTTATTTCTAACAAACGAAGTACAAGGATTAGGGATGTTTTAGTTCAAAACCGATTAACAATTCAACGTGACACATGGTTGAATTCAGGAATCCCTAAAGGAAATTACAAATGCGGACAATGTTCCTATTGCAGGTATCATTGGACGGACCGCACATTACTGATAGGTGCAGTTAGACACTCTGTGTCCAGTCTAATCACATGTAAGACCGATTATGTGGTCTATGTCATCTTCTGTACATGCCGATTTTTTTACATAGGAAAGACAATACGCCCGCTTTATGTGCGATTTCGAGAGCACTTTAAGTCGATAAAAACAGGTAAAGGAGTACCACGGCTTATTAATCATGTTAGGAGTGCAAATGGGATGGATCCAGGTGTCCTCTCCTTTGCGGGTATTGAAAAAGTGACGTTACCCCCACAAAGGGGGGAATTTGCATAAATTACTGTTGAAGCGAGAATCCAAATGGATTATGGATACACGAGCTACTGGTCTTGTAGGTTTTAATGATAAAGTAGATATGGCCATTTTCTTATGATAACTGGGTTAAATATGATATGGAATTAATTAGATTAGAGGTTCTAAGATCATGTCTAGATGACATAGTGCCCTTTTAGCAATAAACAATATATAGTGTTTGAAACGTACATATTGGGACTCGGTTTTCAATTGGTTAATTTTGACCTACGATCTATATTTTGGTTAAATACTGGTAAAAGTGAGAAAACGATCATTTTTTATGATTATCAGCATGGCTTAATGGGTTAAAAAACACAGATGGTAGTGATAATTAATTCCTAATGTTGGGGCCAAGATACTGTTAAAAAGAGATATATATGATGCATAGATCACGATTCATGGAGGCATACATTTGTTATAGATCCAGTGCTGGGTAGTCCCTAGATCTACAGTTAAATAGTAGATTTCTCAGATTTAATTACCCTGAAGGGTTAACTTAACAATAGGGATAATTTCGTACTATTTATATGATTAAGCAGTCATTGTCATATTTATCTTTCTATGTATTAATCTTTTTCCCGCTGCAGCTGTGATTTGTATGTTCATTTTATATGTTTGCACTGAGCACTTGTGTGTTTATTTCATTGTTATTTAACAGCGGCAGGTGTTGGAGGTGTGACTGGATGACATAGTTAGCATAAGAATCCGTCATTTTCCCCTGCACCTTGACCCGTGGAAGCGCTCGAGTAGCGCGAAACGGCCGTTGTCAGCCTTTGACACTCATGCTATCACATCCCCGACGTGACATGTAACTATGTGTCATTAAACATTCACATTAATCCCGTTGAGTGCGACCCTTTTCTTCTGGAGTGTCCTATTGGTTTGCTACGAGGTCAAGCACCCGGGATCCTGGATGTGAGCTTACCGCCGGCTGCAAGTCACTGATCTTAGCACGGTAACAGCGGTGCCGCCCGCTTCTTTTTGTTCTATATATATATATATATACAGTGGGGAAAAAAAGTATTTAGTCAGTCAGCAATAGTGCAAGTTCCACCACTTAAAAAGATGAGAGGCGTCTGTAATTTACATCATAGGTAGACCTCAACTATGGGAGACAAACTGAGAAAAAAAAAATCCAGAAAATCACATTGTCTGTTTTTTTTTCATTTTATTTGCATATTATGGTGGAAAATAAGTATTTGGTCAGAAACAAGCAATCAAGATTTCTGGCTCTCACAGACCTGTAACTTCTTCTTTAAGAGTCTCCTCTTTCCTCCACTCATTACCTGTAGTAATGGCACCTGTTTTAACTTGTTATCAGTATAAAAAGACACCTGTGCACACCCTCAAACAGTCTGACTCCAAACTCCACTATGGTGAAGACCAAAGAGCTGTCAAAGGACACCAGAAACAAAATTGTAGCCCTGCACCAGGCTGGGAAGACTGAATCTGCAATAGCCAACCAGCTTGGAGTGAAGAAATCAACTGTGGGAGCAATAATTAGAAAATGGAAGACATACAAGACCACTGATAATCTCCCTCGATCTGGTGCTCCACGCAAAATCCCACCCCGTGGAGTCAGAATGATCACAAGAACGGTGAGCAAAAATCCCAGAACCACGCGGGGGGACCTAGTGAATGAACTGCAGAGAGCTGGGACCAATGTAACAAGGCCTACCATAAGTAACACACTACGCCACCATGGACTCAGATCCTGCAGTGCCAGACGTGTCCCACTGCTTAAGCCTGTACATGTCCGGGCCCGTCTGAAGTTTGCTAGAGAGCATTTGGATGATCCAGGGGAGTTTTGGGAGAATGTCCTATGGTCTGATGAAACCAAACTGGAACTGTTTGGTAGAAACACAACTTGTCGTGTTTGGAGGAAAAAGAATACTGAGTTGCATCCATCAAACACCATACCTACTGTAAAGCATGGTGGTGGAAACATCATGCTTTGGGGCTGTTTCTCTGCAAAGGGGCCAGGATGACTGATCCGGGTACATGAAAGAATGAATGGGGCCATGTATCGTGAGATTTTGAGTGCAAACCTCCTTCCATCAGCAAGGGCATTGAAGATGAAACGTGGCTGGGTCTTTCAACATGACAATGATCCAAAGCACACCGCCAGGGCAACGAAGGAGTGGCTTCGTAAGAAGCATTTCAAGGTCCTGGAGTGGCCTAGCCAGTCTCCAGATCTCAACCCTATAGAAAACCTTTGGAGGGAGTTGAAAGTCCGTGTTGCCAAGCGAAAAGCCAAAAACATC
Source organism: Dendrobates tinctorius (assembly GCF_039654945.1). Taxonomy (NCBI): domain Eukaryota; kingdom Metazoa; phylum Chordata; class Amphibia; order Anura; family Dendrobatidae; genus Dendrobates; species Dendrobates tinctorius. The sequence continues at coordinate 11,840,471 of NW_027361692.1, forward strand.
ACTGCTCTAGAGGAGATCTGCATGGAGGAATGGGCCAACATACCAACAACAGTGTGTGGCAACCTTGTGAAGACTTACAGAAAACGTTTGACCTCTGTCATTGCCAACAAAGATATATCACAAAGTATTGAGATGAAATTTTGTTTCTGACCAAATACTTATTTTCCACCATAATATGCAAATAAAATGAAAAAAAAAACAGACAATGTGATTTTCTGGATTTTTTTTTCTCAGTTTGTCTCCCATAGTTGAGGTCTACCTATGATGTAAATTACAGACGCCTCTCATCTTTTTAAGTGGTGGAACTTGCACTATTGCTGACTGACTAAATACTTTTTTTCCCCACTGTGTATATATATATATATATATATATATATATATATATATACACAGTATATATACTGCTCAAAAAATAAAGGGGACAAATTACAGGCTGATCCAACTTTTAGTGCTCCCTTTATTTTTTTGAGCAGTAAAATATATATATACATGTATTTTTTATATAGATAATGTTTACATTAGGTATTAAGGTTGTGTGTGTGTGTGCAGTATAAAAGTTATGCTGGCTAGTGCCAGGCTTCTCTTGGATGGCAACACAACAGCTGTACTGTGTCCTGACAGGCGCTGCTGTGTAGGTATTGTCCTGACATTGAACAGCAGCTGTCGAGACACAGTATAATAAGTCACTAATGATTGCTCCCAGACAGCAGAGGTGGCAGTGCTGCTCTGCTGACCTCTGCCAACGCAATTAAGCTGCAAATATCTAGATGTGCTTTGCTTAGTTATCTCCCTGCCACTTGTCTTGCTGAGTGCCACACTGTCTAATGTTATCTGTAGCTTCATTGCAGCAAAAGTCAGGAGAGCCCTGATCACCTCAGCAGATCAGGAGACTTTAGAGGTGATCAGAGCTCTCCTGACTTCTGCTGCTGGGATAAAGCTACAGATAACACTGGACATCCTGGCCCTCAGCAGGACTAGTGGCAGAGGGATATGAGGGGGCCCAGCTTTATTTGCTGGGTACCCCTGACTGGGCAGCATCAGGTTAACGGTGATCTCTGCCACCTTCTTTTTTTCTGGGGACGCAAGGAACGGGTTAATAAGGGGTGGTCAGGAGATGGTTACTCCAGTGATTGTTCCTCCCCTCTTAAGGGGTATTAATTGGTGTGTTCCCAGGATTCCTCCCTCTTTGACCTTGAGGATCGAGAGCGGAACGGCCCGTGAGGAGGAAGCAAGGATGGCAGATTTGGACGCTACAATCCGTGAGAGGGTTAACAGGGAGGGCGCGGGTTGTTTAAAGGCTCTTATACAAGAGCCTGAGGGGCGACAGGGGGCAGCGCTTAGTTCAGGGGGAGATAAGGGTGAAAGGGGTGGTTGTAGGTCTGGGCGAAGCCCCCGCCTTCGGGAACGGTGGAGCCCTGCTTCTCCTCAGCGTGGTCGGATGCGCGGTGTGGCTCAGTGAGGGGTGAGGGGAGGGGGAATGCTGAAGAGAGAATTCTGTCAGTGGTATCGTCGCTGGGACGTGGGGCTGCAAAAAAAGGCGGGAAGGTGGCCAGGCGGCGTGGCGCTGAGGCAAGGTTCCTTTCAGGGAAGCGGCTTCTGGGCGCAGATAAGCGGAGAGCTGCGGCGTTTCCTAGGGGGAGGAGAAATTGTCAAGTTCACACACAATATTACCAGTTGTCGGAGGAGCGGACATAATGGGGGGAGGGCACAGCTCCATCTCCTCAGCCAGTGAAGAAACGGGTATGAATAGGGTGGATAAAGAGCAGCAGTGTTCCCTTCAGCAGCAGGGGGGAAGTCAAACAGTGGATGAAGAGGTTATAAGTAGCAGGCAAATAATGAGTAGCCAGCAAGTGGTTACAGGGCAGCACATGATTGACACAGGGCTATCACAGTCGGGTGTGTGGCAACTGCCGCAAAATGCACAGATGAATTTGCTGCCACCTGTGTCCCTTGCGTCACAGGTATTTTATATCCCGCCTGCGATAGGGTCACCTTCGGTGGTAGCAGGTCCCAGCAATCCCTCTCAGGTT